>NC_141878.1:579644282-579947312 GCF_056163025.1 Triticum urartu | reverse complement strand
GAACCCGCCCTGCAATGTCGAAGACGATTCTGCGCGCCAGAATCGTCGTCATTGAAGCCTGGTTCAGGGGCTACTGAGGGAGTCCTGGATTAGGGGGTGTTCGGGTAGCCGGACTATATCTTCACCGGACTCCTGGATTATGAAGATACAAGATTGAAGACTTCGTCCCGTGTCCGGATGGGACTTTCCTTGGCGTGGAAGGCAAGCTTGGCGATGCGGATATTCAAGATCTCCTACCATTGTAACCGACTCTATGTAACCCTAAACCCTATCCGGTGTCTATATAAACCGGAGGGTTGTAGTCCGTAGGACAGAATCAACTCCATACACAACAATCATACCATAGGCTAGCTTCTAGGGTTTAGCCTCCTTGATCTCGTGGTAGATCTACTCTTGTACTACCCATATCATCAATATTAATCTAGCAGGAGTAGGGTTTTACCTCCATCGAGAGGGCCCGAACCTGGGTAAAACAAAGTGTCCCCTATCTCCTGTTACCATCCGGCCTAGACGCACAGTTCGGGACCCCCTACCCGAGATCTTCCGGTTTTGACACCGACAGTGTGCATCCAACTTGCTTGCTCATGAAGACCTAGGGCAATTTGAGGAAGCCCATCATTGGAATATACAAGCCAAGTTCTATAACGTAAAATTCCCACCAGTATATGAAAGTGACAACATATGAGACTCTCTATATGAAGAACATGGTGCTACTTTGAAGCATAATATATGAGACTCGCTATATCATGGTGCTACTTTGAAGCACAAGTGTGGAAAAAAGGATAGTAGCATTGTCCCTTTTTTATTTATTTATATTTTTTGGGCCTTCTTTTTTCTTCTTTGGCCTTTCTCTTTTTTTGGGACAATGCTCTATTGAATGATGATCATCACACTTCTATTTATTTACAACTCAATGATTACAACTCGATACTGAAGCAAAGTATGACCCTATATGAATACCTCCGGCGGTGTACCGGGATATGCAATGAATCAACAGTGACAAGTATGAAAGAATTATGAACGGTGGCTTTGCCACAAATACTATGTCAACTACATGATCATGCTAAGCAATATGACAATGATGGATATGTCATGATAAACTAGATGGTGGAAAGTTGCATGGCAATATATCTCGTAATGGCTATGGAAATGCCATAATAGGTAGGTATGGTGGCTGTTTTGAGGAAGGTATATGGTAGGTGTATGATACCGGCGAAAGTTGCGCGGTATGAGAGAAGCTAGCAAAGGTGGAAGGGTGATAGTGCGTATAATCCATGGACTCAACATTAGTCATAAAGAACTCATATACTTATTGCAAAAATTTAGAAGTTATCAAAGCAAAGTATTACGCGCATGCTCCTAGGGGGATAGATTGGTAGGAAAAGACCATCGCTCGTCCCCGACCGCCACTCATAAGGAAGACAATCAATAAATAAATCATGCTCCGACTTCATCACATAACGGTTCACCATACGTGCATGCTACGAGAATCACAAACTTCAACACAAGTATTCTTTAAATTCACAACTACTCAACTAGCATGACTTTAATATTATCATATCCATATCTCAAAACAATTATCATGCTTCAATCTTTTCTTCGTATTCAACACACTCAAAAGAAAGTTTCACAAATCTTGAATACCAAGCATATTATTATTAGGAAAATTACCATGCTATTAAGAGACTCTCAAATTAATTTAAGTGAAGCATGAGAGATCAATAGTTTCTCTAAAATGAATCCACCACCGTGCTCTAAAAGATCTAAGTGAAGCACATAGAGCAAAATTATCTAGCTCAAAAGATATAAGTGAAGCACATAGAGTATTCTATCAAATTTTAACTCATGTATAGCTCTCTAAAAAGGTGTGTACAGAAAGGATGATTGTGGCATACTAACAAACAAAGACACAAATAATACAAGACGCTCCAAGCAAAACAAATATCATGTTGGTGAATAAAAATATAGCTCCAAGTAAATTACCGATGGAAGTGGACGAAAAGAGGGGATACCTTCCGGGGCATCCCCAAGCTTTGACTTTTTGGTGTCCTTGGATTATCTTGGGGGTGCCATGGGCATCCCCAAGCTTAGGCTCTTGCCACTCCTTGTTCCATGATCCATCAAAAGAATTCACCCAAAACTTGAAAACTTCACAACACAAAACTCAAAATAGAAAACTCGTGAGCTCCGTTAGCGAAAGAAAACAAAAGACCAATTAAAGGTACTGTAATGAACTCATTCTTTATTTATATTGGTGTTAAACCTACTATATTCCAACTTCTCTATGGATTATAAACTATTTTACTAGCCATAGATTCATCAAAATAAGCAAACAACACACGAAAAATATAATCTTTCAAAAAAAGAACAGTCTGTAGTAATCTGTAGCTAGCGCAAGATCTGGAACCCCAAAAATTCTAAAATAAATTTCTGGACGTGAGGAATTTATCTATTAATCATCTGCAGAAAGAATTAACTAAATATCACTCTTCAAATAAAAATGACAGCAGTTCTCGTGAGCGCTAAAGTTTCTGTTTTTTACAGCAAGTTCAAGAAGACTTTCCCCAAGTCTTCCCAATGGTTCTACTTGGCACAAACACTAATTAAACTCAAAAAACACAACCAAAACAGAGGCTAAATAATTTATTTATTACTAAACAGGAGCAAAAAGCAAGGAATAAAAATAAAATTGGGTTGCTTCCCAACAAGCGCTATCGTTTAACGCCCCTAGCTAGGCATAACGAGCAAGAATAGATCTAGGTATTGCCATCTTTGGTAGGTAATTCTTCAATTAGGCATCTACCATCTTTAGGAATTTCTTTCTTTTTATTAATTATCAAATTTTTAGGCACAAGATCAAAAAATTCATTTGTAATAAATGGTTCTTTAATGATAGCAAAAAGATTGGGATGAATACTTATAGATTTAAGATCAGCAGTTTCCTTACTAGATGATTCACCCTTATTTTTAGGAACATACATGAGCTTGGCAATTTTAGTAGGAGTACTAGGAGTATTCTTTACGGAAGAAAAAGCGGTTCCCAAATTTGTAATGATACCCTCAAGTTTATCAATTCTAGTAGAATCTAAGTTCATCTTCTCATTAACTATGGGTTCCTTTTCCTTAACATTTTTCAAAGTCATTCCTACCTTAGATCCATATTGAGTGATTTGATTGTGGATATTTTTATCTAGATTTTCAATTGATTCAATAGTAGCAACTTTATTTTCAATAATTTCAAGTCTTTGCATAACATGCTCCAAAGTTAACATGGTTCCATTAACCAAAAGAGGTGGTGAGCCAAATAAATCTATCATAGCATTATAAGAATCAAAAGTATGGCTACCCAAGAAGTTCCCTCCGGTAATGGTATCGAGGATATATCTATACCAAGGATTAACACCTACATAAAAATTGCGAAGAAGAACTAAGGTAGATTGTTTCCTAGTAGATCTATTTTGAGCATTGAAAATTCTATACCAAGCATCTTTTAGATTTTCTCCCTCCCTTTGTTTAAAATTTAGAACTTCACTCTCGGGAGACAACGGAGAAGATATGAGACTAGCCATGACGACAAGCAAACAAAGAGGCGAAAAGAGAGGGAGGATAGAGAGAGAGGGCGAATAAAACGGCAAGGGTGAATTGGGGGGAGAGGAAAATGAGAGGCAAATGGCAAATAATGTAATGCGAGAGATAGGGATTGTGATGGGTACTTGGTATATTGACTTTTTGCATAGACTCCCCGGCAACAGCGCCAGAAATCCTTCTTGATACGTCTTGAGCATGCGTTGGTTTTCCCCGAAGAGGAAGGGATGATGCAGCAGAGTAGCGTAAGTATTTCCCTCAGTTTTTGAGAACCAAGGTATCAATCTAGTAGGAGCCCACGCTCAAGTCCCTCGTACCTGCACAAAGCGATAGCTACTCGCAACCAACGCGATCAGGGGATGTCAAGCCCTTCACGGTCACTTACGAGAGTGAGATCTGATAGATAGAATATTTTTGGTATTTTTGATATAAAGATGCAAAGTAAAAGTAAATGCAAAGTAAATAGCAAAACAATATAAAAGTGATGGAGATTGACATGATGAGAATAGACCCGGGGGCCATAGGTTTCATTAGTGGCTTCTCTCAAGAGCATAAGTATTCTACGGTGGGTGAACAAATTACTGTTGAGCAATTGATAGAATTGAGCATAATTATGAGAATATCTAGGCATGATAATGTATATAGGCATCACGTCCGTGAAAAGTAGATCGAAACGATTCTGCATCTACTACTATTACTCCACTCATCGACCGCTATCCAGCATGCATCTAGAGTATTAAGTTAAAAATAGAGTAACGCCTTAAGCAAGATGACATGATGTAGAGAGATAAATTCATGCAATATGAAATAAACCCCATCTTGTTATCCTCGATGGCAACGATACAATACGTGCCTTGCTGCCCCTTCTGTCACTGGGTAAGGACACCGCAAGATCGAACCCAAAGCTAAGCACTTCTCCCATGGCAAGAACTACCAATCTAGTTGGCCAAACCAAACGGATAATTCGAAGAGACTTGCAAAGATAACCAATCATACATAAAAGAATTCAGAGAAGATTCAAATATTATTCATAGATAGACTTGATCATAAACCCACAATTCATCGGTCTCAACAAACACACCGCAAAAAAGAAGATTACATCGAATAGATCTCCACAAGAGAGGGGGAGTACTTTGTATTGAGATTCAAAGAGAGAGAAGAAGCCATCTAGCAACTAACTATGGACCCAAAGGTCTGAGGTAAACTACTCACACTTCATCGGAGGGGCTATGATGATGTAGAAGCCTTCCGTGATGACGGCCCTCTCCCAGCGGAGCTCTGGAACAGGCCCCAAGATGGGATCTCGTGGATACAGAAAGTTGCGGCGGTGAAATTAGGTTTTTGGCTCCTGTTCTGATCGTTTGGGGGTACGTGCGTATATAGGAGGAACGAGTACGTCGGTGGAGCACCAAGGGGGCGCCCTAGGGGGGGCTCCCCACCCTCGTGACCACCTCTTTGATCCCTTTCTGTAGGGTCCAAGTCTCCTGGATCACGTTCGGTGAGAAAATCATGTTTCCGAAAATTTTATTCCGTTTGGACTCCGTTTGATATTCTGTTTATCCGAAACACTGAAATAGGCAAAAAAAACAATTCTGGGCTGGGCCTCCGGTTAATAGGTTAGTCCCAAAAATAATATAAAAGCGGAAAATAAAGCCCAATATAGTCCAAAACAGTAGATAATATAGCATGGAGCAATCAAAAATTATAGATACGTTGGAGATGTATCAGGTGCCCCCTGCCGCCGTTAATAAAGGAGCAAGGGGGAGGCCGGCCGGCCCTAGTGGCGCCCAAGGAGAGGAGGAATCCTCTTCCTAGTAGGATTAGGATTCGTCATTTCCTAGTCCTACTAGGAAGGAGGAAGGGGGAAGGAAAGAGAGGGAGAGGGAGAGGGAAAGAGGGGCCGCGCCCCCTCCCCTAGTCCTATTCGGACTCCCCTTGGGGGGTGATATGTCTCCAACGTATCTATAATTTTTAATTGTTCCATGCTATTATATTATCAATTTTACATGTTTAATGGGCTTTAATTTACCTTTTTATATTATTTTTGGGACTAACCTACTAACCAAAGGCCCAGTGCAAATTGCTGTTTTTTTGCCTATTTTAGTGTTTCACAGAAAAGGAATATCAAACGGAATCCAAATGAAATGAAACCTTCGGGAGAGTTATTTTTGGAACAAACGTGATCCAGGAGACTTGGAGTGGCCGTCAAGAAAGAAGCAAGGAGGCCACGAGGCAGGGGGCGCCTAGGGAGGGCATGCGCGCCCCCACCCTCGCGGGCCCCTCGTAGCTCCACCGACGTACTTCTTCCTCCTATATATACCCATATACCCCGAAAACATCCAGGAGTACCATGAAACCCTATTTCCACCACCGCAACCTTATGTACCCAAGAGATCCCATCTTGGGGCGTTTTCTGGAGCTCCGCCGGAGGGGGAATTTATGACGGAGGGCTTCTACATCAACACCATAGCCTCTCGGATGATGTGTGAGTAGTTTACCACAGATTTTCGGGTCCATAGTTATTAGCTAGATGGCTTCTTCTCTCTCTTTGGATCTCAATACAAAGTTCTCCTCGATCTTCTTGGAGATCTATTCGATGTAATTCTTTTTGCGGTGTGTTTGTCGAGATCCGATGAATTGTGGGTTTATGATCAAGATTATCTATGAACAATATTTGATTCTTCTTTGAAATCTTTTATGTATGATTTGTTATCTTTGCAAGTCTCTTCGAATTATCAGTTTTATTTGGCCTACTAGATTGATCTTTCTTGCAATGGGAGAAGTGCTTAGCTTTGGGTTCAATCTTGCGGTGTCCATTCCGAGTGACAGCAGGGGCAGCAAGGCACGTATTGTATTGTTGCCATCGAGGATAAAAATATGGGGTTTATATCATATTGCTTGATTTTATCCCTCTACATCATGTCATCTTGCCTAATGCGTTACTCTGTTCTTATGAACTTAATACTCTAGATGCATGCTAGATAGCGGTCGATGTGTGGAGTAATAGTAGTAGATGTAGAACCGTTTCAGTCTACTTGTCATGGATGTGATGCCTATATACATGATCATGACTAGATATTCTCATAATTATGCACTGTTCTATCAATTGCTCGACAGTAATTTGTTCACCCATCGTAGAATTTTCTATCTTGAGAGAAGCCACTAGTGAAACCTATGGCCCTCGGGTCTATTTTCCATCATATAAGTTTCTAAACTATTTTACTTTGCAATCTTTACTTTCAATCTATATCATAAAAATACCAAAAATATTTATCTTATTATCTCTATCAGATCTCACTTTTGCAAGTGGCCGTGAAGGGATTGAAACCCCTTTATCGCGTTGGTTGCAAAGTTCTTATTTGTTTGTGTAGGTGCGAGGTGACTTGTGTGTAGACTCCCACTAGATTGATTCCTTAGTTCTCAAAAACTGAGGGGAAATACTTACACTACTTTGCTGCATCACCCTTTCCTCTTCAAGGGAAAACCAACGCAGTGCTCAAGAGGTATCAGGGGGGCGCCACCTCCTGGGCTGCTACCCTCTCTCTCCCCTAAGGCCCACTAAGGCCCAATACTTCCCCGAGGGGTTCCAGTAACCCCTCCGGCACTCTGGTTTTCTCCGAAATCACCCGGAACACTTCCAGTGTCCGAATATAGCCGTCCAATATATCGATCTTTATGTCTCGACCATTTCGAGACTCCTCTTCATGTCCGTGATCATATCCGGGACTCTAAACTACCTTCGGTACATCAAAACACATAAACTCATAATACCGATCGTCACCGAACGTTAAGCGTGCGGACCCTACGGGTTCGAGAACTATGTAGACATGACCGAGACTTATCTCCGTTCAATAACCAATAGCGGAACCTAGATGCTCATATTAGTTCCTACATATTCTATGAGGATCTTTATCAGTCAAACCACATAACATCATACGTTGTTCCCTTTGTCATCGGTATGTTACTTGCCCAAGATTCGATCGTCGGTATCTCAATACCTAGTTCAATCTTGTTACCGGCAAATCTCTTTTACTCATTCCGTAATGCTACATCCCGTAACTAACTCATTAGCTACATTTCTTGCAAGGCTTATTGTGATGTACATTACCGAGAGGGCCCAGAGATACCTCTCCGACAATTGTAGTGACAAATCCTAATCTTGATCCATGACAACTCCACAAATACCATCGGAGACACCTGTAGAGCACCTTTATAATCACCCAGTTATGTTGTGATGTTTGTTAGCACACAAAGTGTTCCTCCGGTATTCTGGAGATGCATGATCTCATAGTCACAGGAACATGTATAGTTATGGAGAAAGTAATAGCAACAAACTAAACGATAATCCTGCTAAGCTAACGGATGGGTAAAGTCAATCACATCATTCTCTAATGATGTGATCCTGTTAATCAAATGACAACTCATGTATGGTTAGGAAACATAACCATCATTGATTAACGAGCTAGTCAAGTAGAGACATACTAGTGACACTCTGTTTGTCTATGTATTCACACATGTACTAAGTTTCCAGTTAATACAATTCTAGCATGAATAATAAACATTTATCATGATATAAGGAAATATAAATAAAAACTTTATTATTGCCTCTAGGGCATATTTCCTTCAGTCTCCCACTTGGACTAGAGTCAATAATCTAGTTCACATCGTCATGTGATTTAACACCAATAGTTGACATCTTTATGTGATTAGTTCACATCTCCATGTGACTAACACCCAAAGGGTTTACTAGAGTCGATAATCTAGTTCACATCACTATGTTATTAACACCCAAAGAGTGATCATGTTTTGCTTGTGAGAGAAATTTAGTCAACGGGTCTGCCACATTCAGAGCCATAAGTATTTTGCAAATTTTCTATGTCTACAATGCTTTGCACGGAGCTACTCTAGCTAATTGCTCCCACTTTCAATATGTATCTAGATCGAGACTTAGAGTCATCCAGATCGGTGTCAAAGCTTGCATTGACATAACTATTTACGACAAACTCCTTGTCACCTCCATTACCAAGAAACATTTCCTTATCCACTAAGGATATTTTTGACCGGTGTCCAGTGATCCACTCGTGGATCACTATTGTACCCTCTTGCCAAACTTATGATGAGGTACACAATAGGTCTGGTACACAACATAGCATATTTATAGAACCTATGACTGAGGCATAGGGAATGACTTTTCATTCTCTTTATATTTTTTGTCGTGGTCGGGTTTTGAGTCCTTAATCAACTTCATACCTTGCAACACAGGCAAGAGCTCCTTCTTTGACTGTTCTATTTTGAACTACTTCAAAATCTTGTCAAGGTATGTACTCATTGAAAATATATCAAGCATCTTGATCTATCTCTATAGATCTTGATGCTCAATATGTAAGTAGCTTCACCGAGGTCTTTCTTTGAAAAACTCCTTTCAAATACTCCTTTATACTTTCCAGAAAATTCTACATTATTTCTGATCAAAAATATGTCATTCACATATACTTATCAGAAATGCTGTAGTGCTCCCACTCACTTTCTTGTAAATACAGGCTTCACCGCAAGTCTGTATAAAACCATATGCTTTGATCACTTTATCAAAGCATATATTCCAACTCCGCGATGCTTGCACCAGTCCATAGATGGATCGTTGGAGCTTGCTCACTTTGTTAGCACCTTTAGGATTGACAAAACCTTCTGGTTGCATCATATACAACTCTTCTTTAAGAAATCCATTAAGGAATGCAGTTTTGACATCCATTTGCCAAATTTCATAAAATGCGGCAACTGCTAACATGATTTAGACATACTTGTAAGCATCGGTACGAGTGAGAAAATCTCATCGTAGTCAACACCTTGATCTTGTCGAAAACATTTTGCGACAATTCAAGCTTTGTAGATAGTAACACTACTATCATCGTCCGTCTTCCTCTTGAAGATCCATTTATTCTCAATGACTCACCGATCATCGGGCAAGTCAATCAAAGTCCATACTTTGTTCTCATACATGGATCCCATCTCAGATTTCATGGCCTCAAGCCATTTTGCAGAATCTGGGCTCATCATCGCTTCCTCATAGTTCGTAGGTTCGTCATGGTCTAGTACATGACTTCCAGAACAGGATTACCATACCACTCTGGTGCAGACCGTACTCTGCTTGACCTACGAGGTTTGGTAGTAACTTGATTTGAAGTTTCATGATCATCATCATTAGCTTCCTCACTAATTGGTGTAGGAATCACCGGAACTGATTTCTGTGATGAACTACTTTCCAATTCGGGAGAAGGTACAATTACCTCATCAAGTTCTACTTTCCTCCCACTCACTTCTTTCGAGAGAAACTCCTTCTCTAGAAAGGATTGATTCTTAGCAACAAAATATCTTGCCTTCGGATCTGTGATAGAAGGTGTACCCAACACTTTATTTTGGGTATCCTATGAAGACGCACTACTCCGATTTGGGTTCGAGCTTATCAGTTTTAAACCTTTTCACATAAGCATCACAACACCAAACTTTAAGAAACGACAGCTTTGGTTTCTTGCCAAACCATAGTTCATACGGTGTCATCTCAACGGATTTAGTTGCTATTTAAGGTGAATGCAGCTGTCTCTAACGCATAACCCCAAAACGATAGTGGTAAATCGGTAAGAGACATCATAGATCGCACCATATCCAATAAAGTACGATTACAACGTTCGGACATACCATTATGCTGTGGTGTTCCATGTGGCGTGAGTTACGAAACTATTCCACATTGTTTCAAATGAAGACCAAACTCGTAACTCAATTATTCGCCTCCGCGATCAGATCGTAGAAACTTTATTTTCTTGTTACGATGATTTTCCACTTCACTCTCTAATTCTTTAAACTTTTCAAATGTTTCAGACTTATGTTTCATTAAGTAGATATACCCATATCTGCTCAAATCATCTATGAAGGTCAGAAAATAACGATACGCGCCGCGAGCCTCAACACTTATCGATTCGCATACATCAGTATGTATTATTTCCAATAAGTCAGTTTCTCGCTCCATTGTTCTGGAGAATGGAATCTTAGCCATCTTGCCCATGATGCATGGTTCGTAAGAATCAAGTGATTCCAAAAGTCCATCAGCATGGAGTTTCTTCATGCACTTTTCACCAATATGACCTAAACGGCAGTGCCACAAATAAGTTACACTATCGTTATTAACTTTGCATCTTTTGGCTTCAATATTATGAATATGTGTATCACTACGATCGAGATTCAATAAACCATTTATATTGAGTGTATGACCATAGAAGGCTTTATTCATGTAAATAGAACAACAATTATTCTTTGACTTAAATGAATAACCGTATTGCAATAAACATTATCCAATCATATTCATGCTCAAGGCAAACACCAAATAACATTTATTTTAGGTTCAACACTAATCCCGAAGGTAAAGGTAGTGTGCGATGGTGATCTTATCAAACTTGGAATCACTTCCAACACACATCATCACCTCGCCCTTAACTAGTCTCTGTTTATTTTGCAACTCCCATTTTGAGTTACTACTCTTAGCAACTGAACTAGTATCAAATACTGAGGGGTTGATATAAACACTAGTAAAGTACACATCAATAACATGTATATCAAATATACTTTAGTTCACTTTGCCATCCTTCTTATCCGTCAAGTATCTAGGGCTGTTCCACTTCCAGTGACCATTTTCTTTGCAGTAGAAGCACTCAGTTCCAGGTTTGGGTCTAGCTTTGGGCTTCTTCATGGGAGCAACAACTTGCTTGCTATTCTTCTTTGAAGTTCCTCTTTCTTTCCCTTTGCCCTTTTCTTGAAACTAGTGGTCCTATTAACCATCAACAGTTGATGCTATTTCTTGATTTCTACCTTCGCCGATTTCAGCATCGCGAAGAGCTTGGGAATTACTTTCGTCATCCCTTGCATATTATAGTTCATCACTAAGTTCTAGTAACTTGGTGATAGTGACTAGAGAACTTTGTCAATTACTTTCTTATCCGGAAGATTAACTCCCACTTGATTCAAGCAATTGTAGTACCCAGACAATCTGAGCACATGCTCACTGGTCGAGCTATTCTCCTCCATCTTGTAGGCAAAGTACTGTCAGAGGTCTCCTACCTCTCGACACGGTCATGAGTATGAAATACCAATTTCAACTCTTAGAACATCTTATATGCTCTGTGGCGTTCAAAAACATTTTTGAAGTCCCGGTTCTAAGCCATAAAGAATGGTGCACTAAACTATTAAGTAGTCATCATACCGAGCTTTGTCAAACATTCATAACGTCTGGATTTGCTCCTACAATAGTTATGTCACCTAGTGGTGCATCAAGGACATAATTCTTCTGTGCAGCAACGACGATAATCCTCAGATCACGGATCCAATCCGCATTATTGCTACTATCATCTTTCAACATAGTTTACTCTAGGAACATATCATAAATAAAACGGGAAAGCTATACGCGAGCAATTGATATACAACACAGATATGCAAATAGTATCAGGACTAAGTTCATGATAAATTAAAGTTCAATTAATCATATTACTTAAGAACTCCCACTTAGATAGACATCCCTCTAGTCATCTAAATGATCATGTGATCCATATTAACTAAACCATGTCCGATCATCACGTGAGATGGAGTAGTTTTCAATGGTGAACATCACTATGTTGATTATATCTACTATATGATTCACGTTCGACCTTTCAGTCTCCAGTGTTCCGAGGCCATATCTGCATATGCTAGGCTCATCAAGTTTAACCTGAGTATTATGCGTGTGCAAAACTGGCTTGCACCCATTGTATGTGAACGTAGAGCTTATCACACCCGATCATCACGTGGTGTCTCGGCACGACGAACTGTAGCAATGGTGCATACTCAGGGAGAACACTTATACCTTGAAATTTAGTGAGAGATCATCTTATAATGATACCGTAGAACTAAGCAAAATAAGATGCATAAAGGATAAACATCACATGCAATCAAAATATGTGACATGATATGGCCATGATCATCTTGCGCCTTTGATCTCCTTCTCCAAAGTATCGTCATGATCTCTATCGTCACCGGCATGACACCATTGTCGGTGTCAAAACTGGCGGATCTCGGGTAGGGGGTCCCGAACTGTGCGTCTAGGATCGATGGTAACAGGAGATAGGGGACACAATGTTTACCCAGGTTCAGGCCCTCTCTATGGAGGTAATACCCTACGTCCTGCTTGATTGATATTGATGAATATGGGTGTTACAAGAGTTGATCTGCCACGAGATCGTGATGGCTAAACCCTAGAAGCCTAGCCTATATGACTATCGTAATGAATGTATCCTCTCCGGACTATCCCCTCTGGTTTATATAGACACCAAGGGGATCTAGGGTTTACATAGAGTCGGTTACATAAGAAGGAATCTTCATAGCCGGTCGCCAAGCTTGCCTTCCACACCAAGGAGAGTCCAGTCCGGACACAAGTACAGTCTTCAGTCTTCATATCTTCACAGCCCATCAGTCCGTCCCATGGATAACAGGCCGGACGCCCGAGGACCCCTTAGTCCAGGACTCCCTCAGTAGCCCCTGAACCTGGCTTCAATGACAATGAGTTCGGCGTGCAGATTGTCTCCGACATTGCAAGGCGGGTTCCTTTTTATCCAAACTTCAAGATAGTCTTCGGATGCGATGATAGTATCCGTACCTGTCACACACACCATACATAACCGTAGAGAGAATATATATATATTTCTACACGAGTCTAATCCGCTGACAGTTTTTACAATATGGCATCACGTCTGTCCGGTCATAATTTCAAACCGTTTTTCGTCTGCCGCTCCACGTTTCGAGACGTGCTTGTCATTGGCATGTCTTGTCGAAGCAGAGATCATGCCCCCCTTATTACGGGATTCTCATCAATACGAGCATGGGTGACCCAACCGTGCCGTTTTGCATGACTGGAATAGGTGAGTTCAAGGCGAGTGGGGAGACGCTTGATATTCGCGACCTTCATAAGGGGATAAGGATTCCCTACCTTCACCCACACCTCAACCACTCCTCAGTCCTTCCGTCCCCGAGCTCCAGCGCCCAACCTTCTAGCTTTTCCCTCAACCGAGAAAGCACTCGAAAAATGTCCGGATCCGGAGCTGGTGGTAAGTGGATGGCCTCCTCTGTCAACAAGAAGGATATCAAGGCGCTGCGGGAGGCCGGATATCTGGCCAAGGAGAGTGCTCACCGACTCCCGGATAAGGGACAGATCGTCCCTACTTCAGAGCCCCACGAGAGGGTTGTTTTCCTCATGCATTTCGTTCGCGGGCTGGGTTTCCCTCTCCACCCCTTCGTCCATGGACTAATGTTTTACTACGGGCTAGACTTCCATGACCTAGCCCCCAACTTCATCCTCAACATCACGGCATTCATTGTCGTGTGTGAGGCCTTCCTCTGCATCCCGCCTCATTTCGGCCTATGGTTGAAGACCTTCAACGTGAAGCCGAAGGTGGTGAGCGGCCAACAAGCAGAGTGTGGAGGCGCTATGGTGGGCAAGATGCCCAACTTCACCTGGCCCGAAGGCTCATTCACGGAGACGGTGAAAGGGTGGCAATCAGGATGGTTCTATATCACCAAGCCGCGCGACGTCAACTAGGTGGCGGCCCCCGAATTCAGATCTAGATTCCCGATGTGGCTCACCTCCTGGCAAGAGAGGGGCCTAACCTGGGGTCCCTCGGACGAACTAACTGGGCTCCAGACGTGTGTCCAGAATATGATGGATCGGAAGATCAAGCTCGTCAATGTGGTCCAGGTCATGCTCATTCGTCGGGTTCTTCCGTGCCAACGCCGGACTTGCTATCCGTGGGAGTACGATCCAGCCAAGCACCAGACGCTACAAGAGCTCTTTGGCACAACACACGAAGAAATCTGGAAAGTGCTCTTCAAGGCCAGCGAGACGCCACCGCCCACGACCGAAGATCGCGGGCTTAGCTTAAAACGCCAGGCTAACCCGGTAAGCTCTT
Organism: Triticum urartu; assembly: GCF_056163025.1. Lineage (NCBI taxonomy): Eukaryota > Viridiplantae > Streptophyta > Magnoliopsida > Poales > Poaceae > Triticum > Triticum urartu. The sequence continues at coordinate 579,932,748 of NC_141878.1, read as the reverse complement.
CTAATGTTTTCAAGGCATACCCTTTACTAGCATATTTTGAGAAAAAAGCCTAAGCCTTCCTACCCGTGGTTTCAGGCCTGGATCAAGATAGCAGAGGGGATTAACAGTCCGGCTCCGCTACCCGAAGACCAAGAGTTCCCATTGTTGACGAAAATACTTTTTCCAGCACCATATGAGGTGCCGGAGAAGACGGCCAAGAAAGCGCCAAAAGGGCCAAGAATGGCCTTTGCCGAAAAGGCGCTCCGGACATGATGTCCGAAGACGAGACTTCCTCTTCGTCCGCTGACGACGATGACTAAGAGGAAGAAGAAAGCGACTCCCCACCTGAAGTTCCCACGCGGATAACTCTGTGTGGGATGTGGAAAGCAGTCCGGAGCGACCCCGCCGGACCAAGCCTCAGGCCGCCTCGTAAGTACCAGGATCCGAAAACATCTAGCTTTCCCGGTTTGTGATATTGATATACCTTAAACCTTTTTATTGCAATCCAGCGCGCGATGGCTCCCCGCGATCTTCGTCAGAGGGATCGCTAGACTCAAAGGAGATGGCTAGCATGTCTCTGCCAACTGCTCATTCCGTCTCTCCCAAGGGTGACGACGAGGTGGTGTCGCAAAAGACCTTCCCCGACCGGGGGGGGGGGGGCTTCCGGAGATCGTTGGGGCGGTGCCCCAGGACGATTCCTCACTTGCCGGACACATGGGGGAAAAAGCCCCTGCGAGGACCAGCGATGGGGGACGAGTTCCCTTTGGACCTGAGCTGGATACCATTCCGGAGACCTATGCGGCTCCGGAGTCCAGTGAACGGCATGCTCCGAAAGGAGGGAGTGTGCCTATTCCGCCGGTGACCTCTATCCAACTAGAGGCACCGGATAACCTGCTGGAGGCGCTACGAGGCGCCTCTATTGTGGATGCACACCGCGCCCTTATGGGCATGGTAATAGAGAAGGTCCAGTTCGTGAAAAGCAGACTGACCGAAGCCTGCACTAGCCTTCTATCAGGCTTTGAGGTAAGTAATGCGTTTGTAGGAAGAATATCACAGTATAGACAGTAGCCCCTGATGCTCTGTTTGGTGTTCAGAAAGAAGAAGCCGAACAGAGGATCGAAAAGAAAAATCGCAGGAGTCTAACATAAGTTGTCTTTGTGAATAAGCAAGTGTTGCTGCAGGCTACCACCGCTCATGCTGCAGAGGTCTCTGGACTGAAGCGGAAACTGGAGCGGGCCGAGGAAGAGCTCAGCCTCGTAAAGAAGCAGCTAGAGGATAGCCAAGGTATGTGCTGATCTACTGGTACCTTTTAAGAAAAAAAATGAAAAGTCCATCCAGAGTGAGTTGTCGTGAACTTTATTAGGGGCCACGACTAAGGTGGCAGCCCTCAAGAAGGCGTTGGCCGAGGCCGAGGACAAAGCGGTCAAGGAACGTGCCGCGCGTGAGAAGCATGAGGCCCGGGTCGACGAGGGGCAACAACAGCTCCAGGACGCGATCAAGAGATTTGAGTCCTTGGAGCGTGATTGTAAGGTGCAAGAGTCTGAACTGGCGAAGGCCCGCCGGAGCGCATGGGATGCACGAGCCGAAGCCCAGAACACCCTCCAGGAAATTTAGGCGGCCAAGGAGATTGCGGCGGGTAATTCTTTCACCATGCAAATCAAGTATGTAAAAGAAACGTTCCATGTACTTATCCGAATTCGGGTTTTCCAGGGGCGTTTGCAGTTCTGCCGCGCAGTATATCGGATGCTGTCGAGCATTACAGAGCCGAAGAAGGGATGTCTACTGAGAAGCTATTCTGGTCCCAGTATCTTGGAACCGAACATCCGTTGCCCTTCCTCGACCAGCTAAAGCAGTTGGTTGAGTTGCACAAGTCGGCAGAGCTAGCCATGAAGGACCTGATAGTCCGGTTGTGGCCTGCCGAGCCTGTACCTAGCAGCTATTTTGGACTTGTTAAGCGGCTTGTAAATGCCTGTCCGCGGCTCGAAACCGTGAAGCGGTCGGTCTGTATTGAAGGTGCACGTATGGCCGTTGCCCGCGTCAAGACACATTGGGCAAAGCTGGATGCCAAGAAGCTGATGACTGAGGGACCGCTGGAGGGCAAGGAGCATCGTCGACCCGAGCTCTATTTTGATGGCGTCCGGGAGGGGTCCCGCCTTGCGGCGGAACAATGTTTGAAGGATATCATTTTCCCATGAGAACATTTGTATTATCATGTCCTGTAATATGGAGCAGTGATGTTATGTATTATAATGCTTATGATTTACATTTTACCTCCTGTGTGGCCGTTTATGAAACCTGAGGGTTAACCAGTCGTCGGCTTCTGCCCCCACGTAGATAGTACGGGGGTGTTCGGGATAAATCTAAACACTCTTTACTCCACATTCTGGTCCTTAAAGAAGGTGTTTAGCGCAACGAACAAGGCAATCAGACTATGTGGCCTTTACCGCCCTCACTTAGCCATAGGAGTTTGACAATTTAAAAAGTAGGCAAAGCCCCTGGTATTCGGAAGGCCGAACTAGGGGCGTTATACACGCCAAATCGGAGGGACCGATTCTTCGCACGAAGCGGAAAAATCTCTAACGATTTGAAACCTCTTGAACAGCTGACCGGCTCTTGCCGCATCATGATAGTCAGTTTTCGGCTTTCTCTATTGAGGTGCTCGTCCGGAAGAACCGGGACACAATCGCAGTAGTTCTCCCTTTACTACCCTAGCCGATATATCGGAATGTAAGGTAGTAAGCATAGGAGCCGGGCAACCCAAATATTGACCAAAGACATGATTCGAAGCCGATGCATATAATGCTATAAGTTTGGGGTGCCGAACTATACTGAAAAAAATGTTTGGACTTTTATTGCCATAGAACGGGGTGTAATGGAGCCCCTGGCGTAGTAATACGTACCATAGTGTACGTGTGTAATATATAATATACACAAAGGTGAGGAAAGAGGAAAAATTAAGTAATAAGCTGACGTCACCATTTATTCACCATTGTGATGTATTTAGTACGCCGAGGCATACTTTGTGCGAGTAATGTGATAAGCAAGTAAAGCTATTTAACATGTCGCAAACCAAGGGCAAGCTACGTGCGGGTATGTAAAACAAGTATGGCAATCGTTTAATGGAGACCACCTAGGGAATCCCTTGTATGCCAGAGCTTCTTGCCTCCTTGGTGTGTTCTATAAGCGGGTCATCCATATAGACCTCGAAAAGAGAAAATACCCGTGATAATAAAAAGAAAAAATAAAGGCGTGCGAATCCCAGGGTCGGTCAAGCCGCACTGTGGATCGCGAGCGAGTTATGCCTCCATTAGTACCCATGAGGTTTTGAGTGTGTAATTATGTACGTGCGGCACGGATGCCCTTTCCTCCTCGGGGCTGGGACGGAGGCCGAATTTACTAATTCGGCTCTTGACAAACCGGGCTGCCCTTTTGCAGTGTAGTCTGGACCTTCTTGACAATGTCCAGGGGTTCGGCGGCCGGATTATGGAGCCGCTTGAGAAGGCCGCTCTATACTTCTACTGCTAAGGCTGCGGTATGTTCCTCTGTGTGGAGGGAACGTTCTGTGTTTCCATTTACTGTAATGACGCAGCATGGACCGGGCATCTTGAGCTTGAGATAAGCGTAATGCGGCACCGCATTGAATTTAGCAAACACGGTTCGTCCGAGCAGTGCGTGGTAGCCGCTGCGAAAGGGGACGATATCGAAGATTAGCTCTTCACTTCGAAAGTTGTCTGGGGAACCGAAGACCACCTCCAGCGTGATCGAGCCCGTACATCGGGCTTCTATGCCTGGTATAACTCCTTTAAAGGTAGTTATCGTGGGCTTGATGCGTGAGGGATTAATGCCCATTTTGCGTACTGTATCCTGATAGAGCAGGTTGAGGCTGCTACCACCGTCCATTAGGACTCGTGTCATGTGAAATCCGTCGATGATTGGGTCCAGTACCAATGCGGCTGAACCGCCATGACGGATGCTAGTTGTATGATCACTACGATCGAAGGTGATCGGGAAAGACCACCATGGGTTGATCTTTGGGGCGACTGGCTCTACCGTGTAAACAGCCCTAAGTGCATGCTTGCGCTCCCTTTTGGGGATGTGTGTAGCATATATCATGTTCACCGTTTTGACTTGAGGCGGGAATTTCTTCTGCCCCCCAGTGTTCGGCTATCGAGGCTCCTCATCTTCATCCTCGCTCTGCGATTCCCCTTCCTTGTTTCCGCTATTTACCTTGCTGGCTTGCTTAAGGACCCGACAATCCCTGTTAGTATGGTTGGCCGGTTTGTCTGGGGTGCCATGTATCTCGCAAGGGCGATCGAGTATGCAGTGCAAGCTGGATGGTCCACCGTCGTTCCTTTTATAAGGCTTCTTTCGCTGGCCGGATTTGGAGCCGCTGAATCCGGCATGAACTGTGGTGTCATCGGTGTTATCGCCATTGCTTCGGCGTTTGTGTCTGTTGCGCCGGAGCTTGCTGGTGCTATTTTTGGCCTCAGAGGGGCCTGCTTCATTGGCTGTGTTTGTACTGCGAGCCATCCAACTATCTTCTCCCGCACAAAAGTGGGTCATAAGTGCCGTGAGGGCTGTCATGGATCTTGGCTTTTCTTGGCCGAGGTGGCGGGCTAGCCATTCATCACGGATGCTGTTTTTAAAGGCCGCTAGGGCTTCGGCATCCGGACAGTCAACGATCTGGTTCTTTTTGGTTAGGAACCTAGTCTAGAATTTTCTGGCCGATTCTCTGGGTTGTTGAACTATGTGGCTTAGGTCATCGGCATCGGGTGGCCGGACATATGTACCTTGGAAGTTGTCGAGGAAGGCTTCTTCCAAGTCCTCCCAGCTGCCGATGGAATTTTCAGGCAGGCTGTTCAGCCAGTGGCGAGCTGGTCCTTTGAGATTTAATGGGAGGTAATTGATAGCATGGAGGTCATCTCCTCGGGCCATGTGGATGTGGAGAATAAAATCTTCGACCCATACTGCGGGGTCGTTTCTTCCATCATATGATTCGATATTGACGGGCTTGAACCCTTCGGGGAATTCGTGGTCTAGCACCTCATCTGTGAAGTAGAGAGGGTGTGTGGTGCCTCTATATCGGGCCGCATCACGGGCGCACCTCTGATGGAGTGCATCTGCGGTTATCGGCCCGGGTGTGACTAGGTTTGTCACGCCCGAATAGGTAGCCATCATCCCAAGTCGGGAAGCGTCCTCGCGATCCGTAGATTGATCTGGTGTGTCCTGCTCTGCTGTCCAGCTCCTGCCGAAGGTCATATGTATGGTCCCAAGCTGTTCTGTCCTTGTTTTTGCGAGGTGGTGGGGCGGGCTGTTGTTCGGCTTGAGTTGCCACTTTATCCGCGGTCGGTCCGCCGCACTATCCCGACTGCGTGGTGGTTGGTCCGCATTGCGTGAGGGAGGTATGGGATTTGGTGCATCCTCATCAAACTGAGGTAGTAGTCTACGCTTTGGGTAACTCTTGACTTGGCGCTCGAGGCCATATTCTTCGGCTGCCAGGACGTCAGTCCACCTGTAAATGAGCAAGTTTTGATCAGCCTGGAGCTGTTTTTGTTTCTTTTTCAGGCTTCTGGCGGTGGCTATTAGCTGGCGCTTGAAGCATTCCTGCTCTAGGGGTGCCTCTGGCACGATGAAATCCTCGCTGCTGAGGCTCTCCTCATCTTCGGAAACTGGACGATAACTATCATCATCCGAGTCATTGGGCGTGGCCTGTTTATCAGGGTCATCTTGCCCGTTGTCTTGTTCCTCCTGTTCGGATGCGGCTCCAACAGGGTCTTCATTGTTTTTGGCGTCGCCTGGAGTACCATTTTCTCTGGTGCCATTGTTGTCATTTCTTGAGCGACGAAGCTTGGAGCGGTGTTTGGGGCGCCGGCGCTTGGACTGTGTCTCCGAAGGTTTATCCGCGACTGGATCCCCTTTGTCATCGTTGCTAGCTTCTTTAGGTGTGTCGACCATGTACACATCATACGAAGAGGTGGCCGTCCAACATCCAGTGAATGGTGGGTCTTGGCCTTGGTCCATGTCGGCGTCGTCGTCCATACCATCGATGTCTTTCGAGCCGTAATCGAGCACGTCGGTTAAATCATCGAAGGTGGCTATGAAGTGGGTGGCGGGTGGGAAACAAAATTACCCATCATCAGCCTCTGGCTCGAACCGGACATAGTTCGGCTGTGAGTCCTTCTCCAAGGACAAGTTCTTTAAAGAGTTTAGCACATTACCCAAGGGCGAGTGCTGGAAGATGTCTGCGGCGCTAAATTCGAAAATCGATAACCGATCTAGCTCGATGTCCGCAAGCGTTCCTGATTCGGGACTCATAGCCGGAGACGAGTCCGGAGTTCCATTGACATAGATATAGCGGGGTGCCGAGTCCGTGTGCGGCTCCAACGCCAGGGACTCTGTGGCTTCGGATGACACGACCTGCTCCGGTTCTAAGGTCGTCGCAGCAGCAGGGACCATCTGCTAGATGTGATCCGGTGACAGATTTAGGTCATGTTCATCGGAGCGAGGGGCAGCGATCGCTGCAGTGTCAAACCCATTGAAGATCAAGTCTCCACGGATATCCGTGACATAGTTCACGCTTCCAAACCTGACCTGGTGGCCAGGGGCGTAGCTATCGATCTGCTCCAGATGGCCAAGCGAGTTGGCCCGCTGTACGAAGGCGCCGAACACGACAATCTGTCCGGGGAGGAAGGTTTCTTCTTGGACAGCGTCGCTTAGACGATTGAAGGAGCCATCGAACCTTTCGTGGATGGCACAGTGGAACTCTCAATGAAAGCACCAATGTCGGTGTCAAAATCGGCAGATCTCGGGTAGGGGGTCCCGAACTGTGCGTCTAGAATCGATGGTAACAGGAGACAGGGGACACAATGTTTACCCAGGTTCGGGCCCTCTCTATGGAGGTAATACCCTACGTCCTGCTTGATTGATATTGATGAATATGGGTGTTACAAGAATTGATCTACCACGAGATCGTGATGGCTAAACCCTAGAAGCCTAGCCTATATGACTATGGTAATGAATGTATCCTCTCCGGACTATCCCCTCTGGTTTATATAGACACCAAGGGGATCTAGGGTTTACATAGAGTCGGTTACATAAGAAGGAATCTTCATAGCCGGTCGCCAAGCTTGCTTTCCACGCAAAGGAGAGTCCAATCCGGACATAGGTACAGTCTTCGGTCTTCATGTCTTCACAGCCTATTAGTCCGGCCCATGGATAACAGGCCGGACGCCCGAGGACCCCTTTGTCTAGGACTCCCTCAACCATGATCTCCATCATCTTGATCTCTATCAACGTGTCTTCACATGGTCGTCTCGCCAACTATTTCTCTTGCAACTATTGCTATCGCATAGCGATAAAGTAAAGCAATTTATTTGGCACTTGCATCTTATGCAATAAAGAGACAACCATAAGGCTTCTGCCATTTGCCTATAACTTCAACAAAACATGATCATCTCATACAACAATTTATATCTCATCACGTCTTGACCATATCACATCACAACATGCCCTGCAAAAACAAGTTAGACGTCATATACTTTGTTGTTGCAATTTTTATGTGGCTGCTACCGGCTGAGCAAGAACCATTCTTACCTACGCATCAAAAACCACAAGTATAGTGATTGCTTTTTGATCTTCAGAAAGGACCCTGTTCATTGAATCCGATTCAACTAAAGTTAGAGAAACAGACACCCACTAGCCACTTGTATGCGAAGCACGTCGGTAGAACCAGTCTCGCGTAAGCGTACACGTAATGTCAGTCTGAGCCGCTTCATCCAACAATGCCGCTGAATCAAGGATCAAGTAGTGACGGCAAGCAATATGTATATACCCACTCCCACAACTCCTTTGTGTTCTACTCGTGCATATAACATCTACGCAAAAACCTGGCTCGGATGCCACTGTTGGGGAACGCAGTCATTTGAAAAAATTTCCTACGAAAACGCAAGATCATGGTGATGCATAGCAACGAGAGGGGAGAGTATCGTCTACGTACCCTCGTAGACCGTAAGCGGAAGCATTATGACAACGCGGTTGATGTAGTCGTACGTATTCACGATCGACCGATCCTAGCACCGAAGGTATGGCACCTCCGCGATTTGCACACGTTCGGCTCGGTGACGTCCCGCGAACTCATGATCCAGTAGAGCTTCGAGGGAGAGCTTCGTCAGCACGACATCGTGATGACGGTGATGATGTTCCTACCAGAACAGGGCTTCGCCTAAGCACCGCTACGATATGACCGAGCACTACTAGGGAAAATCCTAGTAGTAGCGCGGGTTTTTAGGCTATCAGCAGCGCGGGGGGGGGGGGCTACCAATAAGGCGCTACAGCTAACTCCTAGTAGTAGTGCTGTATTCACCCGTGCTACTACTATTGACTATAGCAGCAACACTTTTACAAAACGCGCTGCTATAGCGATTTCCTAGCCCTGCGCTACTGCTATATCTTTCATCATTTCAGCCCCGTTTCAGCTTCAATAAACTACAATTTCGAGATACTAGGTACTACTAGATATCAATTTCATAAAGGCATAAAGCATTATAGGTACTAGGTAGTATTCCCCCAGTTCCAAATTACTCGTCGTGGTTTTAGTTCAAATTTGAACTAAAACCACGACGAGTAATTTGAAATGGACGGAGTACTAGATAACAATTTCATATATACTCAACATGCATCCTCAAGCAGTACTAGGTGATATCGACGACGATCATCATATGTAGTTTTAGATGATATCGACGACGATCATCATATGTAGTTCTACATGATATCGACGACAATCATCATATGTAGTTCTAGATGATATAGCCACACACACACATATGTAGTTCTAGATGATATCGACGACGATCATCATCCTCAAGCCTGGACGGCGGGTGTTCCTGATAGTAATTAGGATGGCCTGCCCAACACGAAGATTCTTGCCAACGAGGAATCTCTTCCAGCCAACCGAGTTTAAGTGTGTGCGACCGTCGTCTGTGTCCATGTGGTAAGTACAGGTGGTGACGGAGCCCCTTGCGGTAAGGCGTAGTCCAGCTAAGCCTTCTTCATCATGCTCGATACCACAACTCGCAGATAGGTTCTTTGGCAATTTCTGAATAAGAAAAACATATCAATTAATAAATAGCTTGGCACATACTCTTGCAAATATATTTCTATTAAGTCTACATTTCTACACTATCAAAAGACACAGTACTACGCATTTGTACTAATTAATCATGAATTCTACTAATAAGTATATATGGATTATCTACTAGATTCCATGTAGCATATCATCAACTAGATTCCACATAGCTTATCATTGGACTCTACACTAAGCATATCATCGGATTCACTAAGCATATCATCGGATAATTTGCATTTGTAAGTATAACAATAAAGCATATATATATATATCATCAACTTACTACAGTCAGTATAACATACCATTTCATGCCGATCGACCATGGTACTTGTCAGGCGGGTCACGAATGGCACCCCGACAAAGTCATCACGTGGCGGAATTATGTCCCATAGGTTGCGCACCTCCTCCTCGCGCCAGCCTCATTCTTTGAGCTACGATGGCTTCACGAAGTGGGTTCTCATCATCTTCATCATCTTCGTCATCTTCATCATCTTCCTCTAGGTTGAGATATATGACAGCCAGCTTGGGTCTTTCTGCTCTGAAGGAGAACCTGATCAACTCACCACCAGTAAGACGCATGTGGGCGACGAAACGGGCCCATCCATCTCCTCCAATCTGCGACATATTGCTTCCTTTCTCGACCTCCATAGTGTACGGGCCCCCAGGAGCCTCAAATGTCACAGTTCTCCTGTCAGCTTGTTGAATTTCAACCTCACATTGCATGGGACGATCTGTGTAAAAAAGCAAAATGACACAATGCAGTAATGTCAACACTAAAAATAAAATAGTTGTTACATTTCATCTAATTTCTTACCTCCGCATGATGAAAACTCGGCTGGAAGTAGATACCGAACAGCTTGCCAGTTGCAAGGCTGCTGGTGCACCTTGACTTGCACAGTCGACATAGTGGTGGTGGTGGCGGCGCCATTTTCCTAAAGCAATATGAGCAAAGGATTAATGATCCACTTCACAGGAAAGAAAAACAGTAGCATGTGATTGTAACTAAATTGGCACCTACATTTTGCCAAAAAATAACTTATTACAAAAAAACAAAAACATCTACATATCCATGTACAGAAAAAATAACAATAAAATGATGCATACTAAATCAACTAGCCTACTAAATCAACTAAATCAACTAGCCTACTAAATCAACTAAATCAAAATGTTCTAAATCAACTAAATCAACTAGCCTACTAAATCTACTAAATCAAAATGTTCTAAATCAACCAAATCAACTAGCCTACTAAATCAACTAAATCAAAATGTTGCATATGAACTAGCCTACTAAATCAAAATGTAGCAGGGAGGAGGGAGAAGGAGGGGCGACTCGAGGAGGGAGAAAAGAGTAGGACGGAGGAGGAAGGCGGAGCGAGGAGGGGCCGGCCGGCGGCGAGTCGAGGGAGGACGGAGGAGGAGGGTGGTACCGAGTCCAGCGAGGAGGAGAAGTTGACGGCGGCACAGAGGGAAGAGGGGTAGGCGATGGCGGCTGGCCGGGGCGACGACGGCCGGCGGGGGAGGACCGGCGCGCGGGGGGGGGGGAGGGGGTGAGGGGGAGTGAGTCTGAGTGTGTGAGTGTGTATCACGGAGAGGAGCGGTAGTGGGGGTGGAGATAGCTAGTTTTAGTAGTAGCGCTCTAAAGGCGAAGGCGCTACTGCTAAACTACCTATCAGTAGCGTTGTCCGAGTAAACGCGCTCCTGCTAGAACTAGCTTCGTGGCGGGGTCATGGGAATTTTAGTAGTAACGTGTTTATGACGTAACACGCTACTTCTAGAACTTTATCTGCAGCGCGGTTTGCACAGGCGCGCTACTGCTACTTAGCAACAGCGTGCTTTTTTGACCCTCACTACTGCTAAAATTCTGTATATAAGGTTTTCCCTAGTAGTGGAGGTGGATTATGGTGGTGGGGGGGGGGGCACCGCACACGGCTTGGAACAATGAACTTGTGTGTCTTAGGGTGCCCCTGCCCCCGTATATAAAGGAGTAAGGGGGGAGGCTGGCCGGCCCTAGTGGCACCCAAGGAGAGGAGGAATCCACCTCTTAGTAGGAGTAGGATTCATCATTTCCTAGTGCTACTAGGAAGGAGGAAGGGGGAAGGAAAGAGAGGGAGAGGGAGAGGGAAAGTGGGGCCGCACCCCCTCCCCTAGTCCTATTCGGACTCCTGTGCTGTTCCCTCTCTCTCCCCTAAGCCCACTAAGGTCCAATACTTCCCCGGGGGGTTCCGGCAACCCCTCATGCACTCTGGTTTTCTCCGGAATCACCCGGAACACTTCCGGTGTCCGAATATAGCCGTCAAATATATCAATCTTTATGTCTCGACCATTTCGAGACTCCTCGTCATGTCGGTGATCATATCCGGGACTTCGAACTACCTTTGGTACATCAAAACACATAAACTCATAATACCGATCGTCACCGAACATTAAGCGTGCGGACCCTACGGGTTCGAGAACTATGTAGACATGACCGAGACTTATCTCCGGTCAATAACCAATAGCGGAATCTGGATGCTCATATTGGTTCCTACATATTCTACGAAGATCTTTATCGGTCAAACCGCATAACAACATACGTTGTTCCCTTTGTCATCGGTATGTTACTTGCCCGAGATTCGATCATCGGTATCTCAATACCTAGTTCAATCTCGTTACCGGCAAGTCTCTTTTACTCGTTCCTTAATGCTACATCCCGTAACTAACTCATTAGCTACATTGCTTGCAAGGCTTATTGTGATGTACATTACTGAGAGGGCCCAAAGATACCTCTCCGACAATCGGAGTGACAAATCATAATCTTGATCCATGCCAACTCAACGAATACCATCGGAGACACCTGTAGAGCACCTTTATAATCACCCAGTTACATTGTGACGTTTGGTAGCACACAAACTGTTCCTATGGTATTTGGGAGTTGCATGATCTCATAGTCACCCAGTTACTTGACTAGCTCGTTAATCAATGATGGTTATGTTTCCTAACCATAGACATGAGTTGTCATTTGATTAACGGGATCACATCATTAGAGAATGATGTGATTGACTTGACCCATCCGTTAGCTTAGCACGATGATCGTTTAGTTTGTTGCTATTGCTTTCTCCATAACTATACATGTTCCTATGACTATGAGATCATACAACTCCCGAATACCGGAAGAATACTTTGTGTGCTACCAAATGTCACAACGTAACTGGGTGATTATAAAGGTTCTCTACAGGTGTCTCCGATGGTGTTTGTTGAATTGGCATGGATCAAGATTAGGATTTGTCACTCCGATTGTCGGAGAGGTATCTCTGGGCCCTCTCGGTAATGTACATCACTATAAGCCTTGCAAGAAATGTAGCTAATGAGTTAGTTACGGGATGTAGCATTATAGAACGAGTAAAGAGACTTGCCGGTAACGAGATTGAACTAGGTATTGAGATACCGACGATCGAATCTCGGGCAAGTAACATACCGATGACAAAGGGAACAACGTATACCGTTATGCGGTTTGACCGATAAAGATCTTCGTAGAATATGTAGGAACCAATATGAGCATCCAGGTTCCACTATTGGTTATTGATCGGATACATCTCTCGGTCATGTCTACATAGTTCTCGAACCCGTATGGTCCGCACGCTTAACGTTCGGTGACGATCAGTATTACGAGTTTATGTGTTTTGATATACCGAAGGTAGTTCGGAGTCCCAGATTTGATCACGGACATGACGAGGAGTCTCGAAATGGTCGAGACGTAAAGATCAATATATTGGAAGCCTATGTTTGGACATCGGAATGGTTTCAGATGAAATCAGGAGTATACCGGAGTACCGGGAGGTTACCGGAACCCGCCAGGAGGTATATGGGCCTTATTGGGCCTTAGTGGAAGAGAGGGGAAAGAAGAAAAGGAGGGGGCACGCCTCCCCAAGCCCAATCCGAATTGGAGGGGGGCTGGACCCCCCTTTCCTTCCTTCTTCCCTCTCCTTCCTTCTCTCCTAGAACCAACAAAGGGAAGGAGGGGGGGAATCCTACTCCCGGTGGGAGTAGGACTCCTTGGGGCGTGCCTAGAGAGGCCGGCCCACTCCCCCTCCTCCACTCCTTTATATACGGGGGAGGGGGGCACCCCATAGACACACAAGTTGATCATTGATCTTTAGCCATGTGCGGTGCCCCCTCAACCATAATCAACGTCGGTAATATAGTAGCGGTGCTTAGGCGAAGCCCTGTTCCGGTAGCTACATCATCACCATCATCACGCCGTCGTGCCGACGAAGCTCTCCCTCGAAGCTCTACTGGATCGTGAGTTCGCGGGACGTCACCGAGCCGAACGTGTGCAGATCGCGGAGGTGCTAGATCGGTTGATCGTGAAGACGTACGACTACATCAACCGCGTTGTCATAACGCTTCTGCTTACGATCTACAAGGGTACGTAGACGATACTCTCCCCTCTCGTTGCTATGCATCACCATGATCTTGCATGTGCGTAGGATTTTTTGAAATTACAACGTTCCCCAATAGTGGCATCAGAGCTACGTTTATGCGTAGATATTATATGCACGACTAGAACACAAAGGAGTTGTGGGCGTGGGTATATACATATTGCTTGCCGTCACTAGTTGATTCTTGATTCAGCGGCATTGTTGGATGAAGCGGCCTAGACCGACATTACGCGTACGCTTACGCGAGACTGGTTCTACCGACGTGCTTCGCACACAGGTGGCTAGTGGGTGTTTGTTTCTCCAGCTTTAGTTGAATCGGATTCAATGAACATGGTTCTTTCTGGAGATCAAAAAGCAATCACTATACCGCGTTGTGGTTTTTTGATGCATAGGTAAGAACGGTTCTTGCTCAGCCCATAGCAGCCACGTAAAACTTGCAAGAACAAAGTAGAGGACGTCTAACTTGTTTTTGCAGGGCATGTTGTGATGTGATATGGTCAAGACATGATGCTAAATTTGATTGTAGGAGATGATCATGTTTTGTAACACAGTTGTCGGCAACTGGCAGGAGCCATATGGTTGTCACTTTATTGTATGAAATGCAATCACCATGTAATTGCTTTACTTTATCACTAAGCGGGAGTGATAGTTGTAGAAGCAATAGTTGGCGAGACGACAATGATGCTTCGATGGAGATCAAGGTGTCAAGCCGGTGACGATGGTGATCATGACGGTGCTTTGGAGATGGAGATCAAAGGCACAAGATGATGATGGCCATATCATATCACTTATATTGATTTCATGTGATGTTTATCCTTTATGCATCTTATTTTTCTTAGTTCGGCGGTAGCATTATAAGATGACCTCTCACTAAATTTCAAGGTATAAGTGTTCTCCCTGAGTATGCACCGTTGCGACAGTTCGTCAAGCCGAGACACCACGTGATGATCGGGTGTGATAAGCTCTACATTCACATACAATGGGTGCAAGCTAGTTTTGCACACGCGGAATACTCAGGTTAAACTTGACGAGCCTAGCATATGCAGATATGGCCTCGGAACACTGAGACCGAAAGGTCGAGCGTGAATCATATAGTAGATATGATTAACATAGTGATGTTCACCATTAAAAACTACTCCATCTCACGTGATGATCGGTCATGGTTTAGTTGATATGGATCACATGATCACTTAGATGATTAGAGAGATGTCTATCTAAGTGGGAGTTCTTAAGTAATTTGATTAATTGAACTTTAATTTATCATGAACTTAGTACCTGATAGTATTTTGCATTTCTATGTTGTTGTAGATAGATGGCTCGTGCTGTTGTTCCGTTGAATTTTAATGCGTTCCTAGAGAAAGCTAAGTTGAAAGATGATGGTAGCAAGTACACAGACTGGGTCCGTAACTTGAGGATTATCCTCATTGTTGCACAGAAGAATTACGTCCTGGAAGCACCGCTAGGTGACAAACCCGTAGCAGGAGCAATGCCAGATGTTATGAACACCTGGCAGAGCAAAGCTGATGACTACTCGATAGTTCAGTGTGCCATGCTTTACGGCTTAGAAACGGGACTTCAACGACGTTTTGAACTTCATGGAGCATATGAGATGTTACAGGAGTTGAAGTTAATATTCCAAGAAAATGTCCGGATTGAGAGATATGAAGTCTCCAATAAGTTCTATAGCTGCAAGATGGAGGAGAATAGTTCTGTCAGTGAACATATACTCAGAATGTATGGGTACCACAACCACTTGACTCAACTAGGAGTTAATTTTCCTGATGATAGTGTCATTGACAGAGTTCTTCAATCACTACCACCAAGCTACAAGAGATCCGTGATGAACTATAATATGCAAGGGATGGATAAGACGATTCCCGAGCTCTTCGCAATGCTAAAGGTTGCGGAGGTAGAAATCAAGAAGGAGCATCAAGTGTTGATGGTCAACAAGACCACCAGTTTCAAGAAAAAGGGTAAAGGGAAGAAGGGGAACTTCAAGAAGAACAACAAGCCAGCTGCTGCTCAAGTGAAGAAACTCAAGTCTGGACCTAAGCCTGAGACTGAGTGCTTCTACTGCAAAGGAACTGGTCACTGAAAGCGGAACTGCCCTAAGTATTTGGTGGAGAAGAAGGATGGCAAAGTGAAAGGTATATTTGATACACATGTTATTGATGTATACCTTACTAATGCTCACAGTAGTGCCTGGTTATTTGATACTGGTTCAGTTGCTAACATTTGCAACTCGATACGTCTGATAGCACTTAGCCAAATCATGTACATTGATAAGGTAATAAAAAAGTTTTAATATGGAGAACACCAAGAAAGGCTTACTCCCAATGTCACCTGGCATAGTACCCGGCCTGAATAAGTGTCCTAGAGTCAGCCGCACCAAGAAGGTGGATCCTCCTGGAGATCCTTTCCTTCTCCACTCCCCAAGTGCCTTGCCACCCAAGTAAAGAGGGGGCGTATGACTATGAGCCGATGCAGCTATTTCCCCTTGGTACAACCAAGAAGGCAGCCCACTACGACCACCTAGAACCTAAGGTTTCAAAACATTTTTAAATCTTTTAGGGTACCTCAAGGACATTCTCATCAATTTCACGGGAGTACTTCTGGGACCGTTGGAACCTTTTTGGTTTCATCCTATATATCTCAGATGCATTTCTCTCTTAATCTTAACACTTCCCCGTTCTCTATCAAACTGTTAACAATTAAGCGTGTGTCCCTACAGGTTCGACAATATGTGGACATGTCTCAGAACACCTTTTGGTCAATAATCAAAAGTGGAGTGTAGACACACAAATTGATTCCCATATACACACGTAGATATTTATCGAGTGAACCTTTTGTTTACATACACATTTTCCTTTGTTTCATAGTACTAAACAAAACCTGAGGTGAGACTTACGGTATCCTTGTGAATCACTTACTTGATCACAATAGCAAGTTATCCTCATCCTAGTTTTGTTCTCTTTTCTCATTTCTGTATTCCGGTATCACCGTGATTATATAAATGGTGTGTCTAGACGATGATGTATATCGTAATACTGAGTGGACCCAGGGAGTACCTCTTCATTGTTGGAGGAGCAAATCCCATTCTTGAACTATCATGTCCTTAGACATTTTTTATGTACCCGAAAGTTACCGTTATGATCACCCTGTTATTAGTAACTTTTGGCAAACCCAAATGAACCATCCGATATGAAGGTACCCGACATTCTCATGGTCTAAGGATGTGATGTGGGTATACATTAACACTTGACATAATAATATTGATAACAACTTGACGATGAGATCTCATACTATATCATTAGTTGGGTCTAACACATTGTTCTTCGACATTGTGTTCTCATTATTAGTGGCATCCTTGTTATTTTAACAATAACCGTAATCAAGAAAACTAGATTATCTACAATACATGAGCTAGTCTAAGAGGTGAGACTATGTAGTTAGTTGGTGTTTGTCTTTCTACACATGAAACTGGATTTTCATCCGAATCTCATATTCTGAAACCATTACAGTTATAGTGCAGAAATGTAAACTTAATTATGAAGGTGGAAGTAAATAATAATATTTTATTATTTTCTATAGGGCATATGTCCAACAGATTTGGTGCACGGCGCTGGATTTGCTCTTAGTTCGTGATTGCCTTGAGTCTTTTGCCCAAAATAGCCCGCAACATTATATTCTGAGAAGAGGTATGTGGGAATCTTGAATGCAGTTAATCAAGTGGAAATCACCAAATATCCCTGGACAGTCGAGACGTCGACCATCCAACGCAGTTCATCAAATAAAAACGAACATGTATTTTTTTTCACGTCACAAAGCTGGACACCGAGCTTAATAAAAAAATTTAAAACTAAAGGAAGACTACTCCACGTTGTAGGTGAGGTTAACGACCCCCACACTGGAGCAGCCGGCCTCATTGTCATTGGCAGCCGGCGCCAACCAGCTAGAGCCGCCAACAAGTGTCGTTTTGACATTGTTGTTCTGTTAGTCCGACACATGTTTGTCGTCGGCCTCGAGCTCCTCGAAGAGTCACTCCCGCTGTGCGTTGGTGATGTAGTCCTTGCGGCGGCTTCACACAGATGCGAGCATCGCCCTATTCTTGTTGTAGACGCCTAGGTTAACAAGGAGCTCCGCCACTGCAGTGGCATCCAAACGCTCCGCCTCGAGTTGAGCCACTGCCGCGGGTTGCTCATCCAAGAGCACAAGGTTGAACTGCTGCTCCACCTGCAGCATGGTGAAGCAGGGCGCCAGCGTAGTGTCGACGACCATCACCCCTCCTCTTCGGCCGCGGGGCTTGGTCATGAGATCGCCCTCCTGTTCATCCCCCATCTCCTCCTCCTTTGAACTCGACTCGGAGGGCTCGGATGTTGGCCCGCCTCAATGCAGGCCTGGCGTCGGGTGTCTAGGGCGCGGACCTCTGCCACGATTTTAGTGTCACTCCAACGTGAGCTGATTATACCACGTAGCCAAGGACCGCACCATGCCCGATGGCCGAAGATATGGAGTGGACTAGGGGCTCATACGGCTCTAAAGTTGCATGCGAATGGTGGGAGGATGGGCTCGGAGGTGTTATTTTGGGGGAGGCTGGCTGGCTTTAACTAGTCATGGCAGGGAGCGGTGAAGGTTCAATGCGGACAGCAAAGTCGATGCGGGTAAGCAGGCGGATGACCACACGATGCAAATGCTGACATGCTAATGGTTTAAGGCCGTTCGGAAGGGTTTTTTGAATGGGTCCGGGGTGTTGGAGTCTGATGTGGCAGGCGTCCAAACTCCCCCAGAGCTCCCTCGATTTGGAGCCAGTTTATAGAATTTCAGACATTCGGACCGATATCTTCTGTTTTGGTGATCTGTACTAAAATTGTCCAAACGGACGGTGGGAATGATCCATGTTAGAGATGGCCTGCCTCGAGTTGACTCACTTCACTCACATACTTTGGCAACCTGGCATTAACACTCAAACTTGTTGGCCCCTAGAGTGAACCAGAAAGCTGCTCCGATCTTTTTTCGGTTCATACTTATCAAAAGACCGTATTTCTCTTCGTTAATATTATTTGTCACAGCTTTAGTACACTTTAAAATATTGTGGACTTCAATCGTCCCAAAATAAGTGTCTCAGGATTAGTATAACTTTATACTAAAGTTAGTATAAAGACACTTATTTTAGGACGGAAGAATATTATATATCATCTCCTCTCCTGATCAAAACAGTCGGACCGATACGCCGCACATATTCTGGAAGTGGTGTTAGTGGAGTTGACTGGGATGGCATATGCTCGGGAGCCTGACGGAAACCGTTGATGGTTCCGTAGTGACACTGATGGTGCTACTGCCCCATGTTTGAGATTCTTTTCAGAACGTACCGGAAGAATACCAGTTTTATTCTGGTCTGGCGTGCTTTGACGGCTTGTTCCTCGCGCAGCCAAGAAGCAAGAAGCAACTCGTGCTCCTTCAGCGATGCCTCCGGTGGGCTGTCACCCCCGCCGCAAATATTCTGAATTTGTTATACCATAGATTTTACATTTAAATCTGGAACATAGTAGCAGAAAAAAAAAGATTGGGTCCATTTACAATGAAGAAAATGGGCCATATTCAAGCCCAGTCCGCATTTGTTTCTATTTGCGCCATGATTTGATTTGATTTTTTACTTTCCAGATAAGCATTTTGAATTTAGATCCAAAATTTTATATCAGACTAGATACGTATTTTACTTATATCATGTTGAAATTTCAGTCTTTCAATATTTCAAATGATATTTACGGTGATTGGGTGCACAAGTAGCATCAAATGCTCCGGTGCACCAGATACGCCCCATCCACACGGTATAGTGAGTCTCATAAAAAACCCGGTACAGTAAGCTCTAGTTGGCTTTCTGCCAGACTTAATAGGCGACAAACACATGTTCATCAACAGTGCACACTTATAGGCACTAGGGCCACGTCGTAGCCCGTTTGACCGTAGCCCGTTTGACCGTTTGACCTCATGATACAGGGCAAGCCATTGGAGTGGCCCGATCTTCACGAATTAGGGGTGTATTTGAGGTAGTACACGAGGAACAAGGAGCAACACTCAAGAGGAAACCACTCTCATAGACAAGATTCACACACAACTAGTCAAATCCCAATGCAAAAGGTGATACACTCCAAGATCTAAACAATAACAAAGTAAAAGTTAGCTAAGGTAGGCTCCTCTCCAAATTCAAGAGGAATTGGAGGTCTTGAGAGATGGGGTCTTGTATTCCTATAGGAATCTTCTCGTAAGAGGTCTTGTAATTCAACAGATTCTTCTCTTGCAAGGGATCTTGATCCGGAAGGAGGAGGTAGATTGAGCAAAGCTCTCCTAAGATTTAGTTTATATTTTGCTAACTCTAGATAGGAGGAGGAGTATGGTATATATAGTTTAGCCACGAAGAGATAGTTATGTCGGGAAAGGTAACAGGCATGTGACGCACCCTCTATCCGACTTACGGCTGATAGGGTATGAGGGCTCCGGGTAAGTCGGACAGGTGGTCCGATGTTTTGTCCGACGTATCGGAGGTTGTGTCGGATATTCCTGTCATACATTACGACAGTTCCCAAAGAACAAACATGAAGTCGGATGTTGGATCAGACACTCTGTTAGAATGTTCGACTTTCCCGCTGGTTGTTGGCTGACTTTGTCTGAGGTACTCCTTGCTTCTTGTTTCTCGCCTTACAAGCTTCTCTCGTGGATGGTGTCGGCCCTTCCTTGTGTGTGTTTGCCTCCATTGCATGTTCGTCATTCGACTCAAACCTAAAGGTGCAAAGGGTAGGTGTGTCAAGTAGTATACCATTTGTGTGAGAACCAAGTAGACACACATAAATGATATAATTATTCATAATACGTGATGAGTGTGTCCTTTGTCGATGGAGCCATGGCCATGGTGGTGAGCCTAGGGTGCACCACCACCTCACTTGGCTAGATTTTTTTACAAGACACAACCCGACCCCATAGATCATTGTGGTAGTTCTTGGGGTTAAAGAAAGCACATGGCTTCAAAAATAGTATCATTTTTTTAGATAGCTAACCGCAAAAAATATTACCATTCAACATGACGAAAACATTTATTGCAAATCATGTTCAGGTATCATAAATAAAAACATGGAAATAAATACATCAACATTCATTCTTACCTGAAGTATCGCCAATGTGACCAAAAAAAATTTAACATGGTGTTACATGAAAAAAAATGGATATAAGTACACATATTGATCATTATTTGAAAAAAAAATTACCACACACATAACTCAAAATTAAGGGCATGGACTTATTTTGAAAGAAAGATAGAGAAATAGGTTGTGAACAACAAATTGCATTCATGAATGCAGGTCGAATTGGTGTGGTAGTTAAGAAGGCGTAAATGTATATTTAAAAACTAATATTTGTCCACATCCATTGGATGAAATGTAGGTAAATTAGTGATTCCTAGACTTAGATCCAAATTATCATGTTCTTTCCAGTGACTAGGTTTCCTCCTCCCGTCGGTGCCACCACCAGTCTGCCCCACCTCCGATGGCCTATGGACCATAGCGGTGCAGAGGACCCCGCCCCCACCGGCGGAATGGATTGCACTATCATTTTTGTTAGGGGTCAACATATTTGGTTGGGGCTGTGTGGCGGCAGTGATATTCCTAAATAGAAATAATGTCTCCCGCGTTCGATCCCTGACCGAATGGTGTGTCTAGTGTCGTTAGAGGGTGTGTGGAGGTGTGTCGTTGTCGGATCTCATGAGATTCAGTCGGTGCTGGTATTTGGTGGATTTGTTTAGATCTAGTATTCGTCCATTCATTCGTGTGCTTACATATTTGATCCTTCCGATCTAAGACTCGCTTCATCAGCGACGATTGCTGCTCTGATGCGCTGGACCTATAGGGCCTTAGCACGTCGACTTCCTAACTTTCTACTACAGCAAGGTTTGCGCCACTCCAGTGTGGTAGGTGTCATGACGGTGGCGCGCTTCGGCTCACTCTAGTGCTTATAGTCGTCGCGAGATGATCCATGGACCTCTATAATTTTTGTTACCTCTAGCGTCTTTGTACTACCATGATTGATTACGATTCGACTAAAAGTTTCTTTCGCAAAAAAATTATCACAATATAATTTTGTTGAGTGAATTTTAGTTTTTCTTATGTCTACTTTGTTGTTTTTCATCCTACATTTAACAATTTTTTTCATCTTGAGTACCCCATTTAACAAAACTTGCATCAGTTTCCATCCCCTTGAAAATATTTTAGGCTACTACAGATAGCTCCTCTCGTGGTTCTTTTAGCGGACAAATTACATTATATAAAGAGTTAAAAAAGTTAGACCCATTACGAGATGGTGGCGATAAAAAAACACATACACGAACCGGTGTTTACTAAAACGGTCATAACTTTTTTATTCGGAATTTGTTTCGGACCCACAAGTATTCAAAATGCTCGCGCCGAGCGTGTGAATCTAGAAAATACTCCGTGCTTGCGCCAGGAGGCCCGGAGTGCCTTCAAATTCGGCCTCAAGGAGGACTTTTTGGCCTTGAAAGTCAGATAACACTTTACCCGAAGGGAAAGTCAAATCCAAGACATACTGGGCGGAGAAAACCAGCATAGTTTTTGTCATGGAACGATGACGCGCGAGGTCGTGGACCTTTCCGTGGCAGGAGGAAGGATTCGCTTCGCGGAAACAGAATCTGGCATGCTCCGATGTCGGCTGAGCCCCAAACCCACCCATCCGGTCGCGCCGCTAAATATTCACACAAGCTCAACCCACTGATCAACAGCAGCTTAAGCAAGCGCAAACTGGTACTGCTAGCCCGTGTAGTTTGTTGAGAAGCAAGGTTGCATCCACACATCGGCTGACCACCGTGCTCACCGGCCACCAATCCGCCATGCCGTCGATTGCCAACGCTAGCGACAATGGCGAGTTGAAGCAGAGGCAGCCGGAGCAGGAGCTGGTCTGCGTCACGGGGGGCGGAGGCTTCATCGGCTCCTGGGTCGTGAAGGAGCTCCTCCTCCGTGGCTACCGCGTCAGGGGAACCGCCCGAGATCCTGGTAAGCAACAGTTAACACACCATCCATGATCTCGCCGAGTGTTGTGGTTTTTGACCAGCTTATTTAATGGCGCGCGCGTTTGCATTGGTTTGTGAAGCTGGCCGCAAGAACGCGCACCTGCTGGCTCTGGAGGGCGCCGAGGAGAGGCTTACCTTTTTCCGCGCCGACGTCCTCGACTACGACGGCCTTCACGCCGCCTTCCGTGGCTGCGACGGCGTCTTTCACATCGCCTCGCATGTCTCCAACGACCCATCAGTACAGACTTTGCTCTGGTCACTTCTTTTAGTTTCAGCAAGGGCCGGGTACTTACTTGTTACATGTGCTGTCGGTTTTTGCAGGACCTCGTGCCGGTCGCCGTTGAGGCAACCAGAAACGTGATCAGAGCTGCAGCGGACGCTGTCGTGCACCGTGTGGTGTTCACTTCGTCCTACGGCGCCGTGCACATGGACCCCAACCGCGGCCCGGACGCCGTGCTCGACGAGACGTGCTGGAGCGACTACGAGTACAGCAAAAACACAGGGGTAAGAAACTCCATCGCACCCGATCTTTCTCGCCGGTCGCTGAGCCCACTAACAGCCCTCGTGTGCACTGCAGAACCTGTACTGCTGCGCCAAGATGATGGCGGAGATAACGGCGACGGAGGAGGCGGCCAAGAGGGGCCTAGAGCTGGCAGTGGTGGTGCCGTCTATGACCATGGGCCCCATGCTTCAGCAGGCGCTCAACTTCAGCAGCAGCCACGTCGCTTGCTACCTTACCGGCGCCAAACCCACCTACCCTAACGCCGTCGCTGCCTACACCGACGTCCGTGACATCGCCGGGGCCCATGTCCTTGTCTACGAGCACCCCCGATGCACACGGCCGACCTCTGCATCGGCGCCGTGCTGTACCGTGCGCACTTCCTCCAGCTCCTCGGCGACCTCTTCCTGCAGTACCACATAACCGCCAAGTAAGTACGAGCGCAATATGACCGATCTTATTTGAATAAGTACGAGCGCAATACGATCGATCTTATTTGAACGTGCTTGATTCGATTTTGGGCGTTGCTTGCTTGCTCACCGTGGAATTCGTTGGCGCAGCAGGTGCGACGATGACGGCAAGCCCATGGCAAATCCGTACAAGTTCATTGTAACGCCCATGATGCGGCTATATGTTCCACGTGTCGAAGCATGACTTAGAGGCATAACACCATTGTAAGTAATGCCGTAAGTGGGGTAATCTTCGCACAACCCATGTAATAAATAAGAAAAAGAGCTACATAGTTGGCTTACACTCGTCACGTCACACAATAGCATAAATATCATTACATTCATCCAGATACAATCAAGGTCGGACTACGGAACCAAACTAAAGACAACTCCAAATGCATAATGACCCCGATCGCCTCAACTGCGCTTCACTACTGATCGCCTGGAATGAAAACGTAGTATCGTCCTGAGTCCTCATCGAACTCCCACTTGAACTCAGTCGAATCTCCTGGAGCGGTATCATCGGCCCCTGCATCTGGTTGTGGAAGTAAACTGTGAGTCACGGGGACTCAGCAATCTCACACCCTCGCGATCAAGACTATTTAAGCTTATAGGTAGAGAAAGGTATGAGGTGGAGCTGCAGCAAGCACTAGCATATATGATGGCTAACATACGCAAATGAGAGCAAGAAGAGAAGGCAAGGCACGCTCGAGAAACTATGACCAATAAGTGATCCTAGAACAACCTACGTTCAATCATAAACTTGAGACCGTGTTCTCTTCCCGGACTCCGCCGAAAAGAGACCATCACGGCCACACACTCTGTTGATTCATTTTAATTAAGTTAAGATTCAGGTTTTCTACAACCGGACATTAACAAATTCCCATCTGTCCATAACCGCGGGCACGGCTTTCGAAAGTTCAAATCCCTGCAGGGGTGTCCCAACTTAGCCCATCACAAGCTCTCACGGTCAACGAAGGATATTCCTTCTCCCAAGACAACCCGATCAGACTCGGGATCCCAGTTACAAGATATCTCGACAATTGTAAAACTAAACCAGCAAAGCCACCCGAATGTGCCCCTGGTGGCCACCGGCGGCTGACAAGTTGGACCAACACTTAGAGGAGCACTGGCCCGGGGGTTTAAAATAAAGATGACCCTTGAGTCCGCGGAACCCAAGGGAAAAGAGGCTAGTTGGCAAATGGTAAAACCAATGTTGGGCATTGTTGGAGGAGTTTTATTCAAGGCGAACTGTCAAGGGGTTCCCAATATAACCCAACCGTGTAAGGAACGCAAAATCAAGAAACATAACACCGGTATGACAAAAACTAGGGCGGCAAGAGTGGAACAAAACACCAGGCATAAGGCCGAGCCTTCCACCCTTAACCAAGTATATAGATGCATTAAAATAGACAAGATATAATAATGATATCCCAACAATAAACATGTTCCAACAAGGAACAAACTCTAATCTTCACCTGCAACTAGCAACGTTATAAGAGGGGCTGAGCAAAGCGGTAACATAGCCAAACAACGGTTTGCTAGGACAAGGTGGGTTAGAGGCTTGACATGGCAATATGGGAGGCATGATAAGCAAGTGGTAGGTATCGTAGCATAGGCATAGCAAAAGAGCGAGTATCTAGCAAGCAAAGATAGAAGTGATTTCGAGGGTATGGTCATCTTGCCTACAAAGTTCTCCGAGTTGACGTTACCTTGATCCTCGTAAGCGTACTCAACGGGCTCCTCGTTCACGTACTCGTCTCCCGGCTCTACCCAAAGCAAGAACACAAACAAAGGGAACCACAATCAACCACGTGCAATGCACAAGCAACATGATGCAAAACATGGCATGATATGCGGAATGTGAAATGCAATGCATATGCATGCTTCAGAAAGGAAAGATTGAACCTGACCTCAACTTGTAAAACCAAGAGTGCCACTAGAAAGATGAGTTGATTTCGGTCGAAATCGATATGAAGATCACCAGAAACGGATGCACGGTTTGCTAATGACAAGCAAAACAAATATGACACCGGTATGCGATTAACAGCACGAGGCCATCTAAATGCATCAAGAACAACAAACTACTGCCCTCTAACATAGCAACAAATCACATGGCAGGGATCCACTCAAGATGCTTGACGAAAGATGAACACTGAGCTACGGCTAATTCACTCAATAATAGGTTCAAATAAGCATGGCAAAAGTGCAAAAGATATCAGGTTACAGACTTAGTGAAATTAACAACAAGCCAGGAATTTAACATCAGGAAGCAATGTTTAGAGTAAGATAACAACATGCTACATGAACATATCATAGCAAATCAAGGCATGGCATGATGCTACTCAAAGCATACAACAAAAATCCCTTCCTGACCATAAGCCAAAAGGGATCAGAAAATACAATGGCAACCATGTGAACATAGCAAGTTTCGTTAACAGATTCAGACTTAGAAGAAAACTGGAACATGGCAAAACAGATATTAAGTAGGCATGTTTACGAGCTCGATGCACTCACCACAAGGCATTGCATGACAAACTAAGCATACACCCAGCAAGTAAACATGGCATAGAAGCTAAACATGGCAAGAACATCCTCATAACATGCATGGATCAACTACAACAACCTTGGCAAAAATTCTTAACACGTAAACATTCTGCCAGGAACATTTTATAGCAAAAGTAGAGCTCGATTGAGTCAAGCTAGGGTGCTCCATAAATGCAAACAAAGACATGGATGGATAGAGCACAACAATATCTACAAAGCGTCCTTTCTGATCATGCTCAAAAGAGGCATGGATCACTCTGTAGCAACAAGAATACATGGCATAAAAATAATATCAAGAAAAAGACTTAGACGATTTCTAAGTCCCTGAAATCAGCAACATTACGAGAGCTACTTTGCATGCTTGTGCTAGTCACCACAGAGATCACAAAAATACATGGCATACACCCCTGTAAAGATGGCATGGCATACTTCAAAACTCATGTAGGGCTCAAGTTCATAGGAGGCACACATTAATCATGGCAAAAATGACAAATGTCCAAATGCTGATAAGAAACTGAAACTAACATTACATAGCACTCTTGCAACACCATTTAGGGCATCAAGATGAACTCAAATGAACATGGTGCAATGGAATGAAATGAAGTACTCGTCGAGACGAACAATTCGATATGCTACACGCCCAAAACGGAGCCACCGGTGCAAAGATATGATGCGATGAAAATGCCCAAAAAATACTGGGGACTTGGGAAAAAGTCAACCTCTCTCCCAGATCTAGGGTTCGTGCACGCTCTTTGAGAATCGCCGGAAAAGAAGCAGCGGTGGCCGGAGCGTCGCGTGGGTTCGCCGGAGAGGAGGAGGCTGGCCAGAACGGGCGGGGCCGGCCGGATCTGGGGCTGGGAAGGCGCGGTGGCGAGGAAGGGGGCCCAGGCGCGGCGAAGGGCGATGAGGTGCGGCGCGCGGCGAAGGGCGATGAGGTGCGGCGCGCGGCGGCCTGCCGGATGCGGAGGTCGGCGGCAGGGCACGCGGCGGAGGCGGCGGGGCCGGCGAGCGCGGTCGGGTGGCGCCTCGGGCGCGGGCGGCAGACGGCTTCGGGCCGCAGGGGCCGGATCTGGGTCCCACGGGCCTCGACGGTGGCTGGTCGGCAGGGCGCCACGTGGCGGGCGGTGAGTGGCGGCGGCGAGGTTGTCCGGCGGCGGGCGGACGCGTCCGACGCACGGAGAGGAGCAGGGCTAGGGTTAGGGGTGGATTGACCCGGGATTTGGAATGGGAGGACCTGTTTATACATAGAAGGAGCTAGGAGGCTCCAAATTGAGCACGGTTTTTGGCCACGCGATCGTGATCGAACGACTGAGATGATGGAAGGGGTTTAGGTGGGTTTTGTTCCACTTTGGAGAGGTGTTGGGCTGCAACACACACGAGGCCTTTACGGTCCCTCGGTTAACCGTTGGGGTATCAAACGAAGTCCAAATGGCACGAAACTTGACAGGCGGTCTACCGGTAGTAAACCAAGGCAGCTTGGCAAGTCTCAGTCCAATCAGAGAACGTTTAACACCCGTACATGAAAAGAGGTAAAAGGGGGCACCGGAGGACATAGGAGCGCCGGAATGCAAAACGGACAACGGGGAAAAAGCTCGGATGCATGAGACGAACACGTATGCAAATGCGATGCACATGATGACATGACATGAGATGCATGACAAAAGCAAAACAAAACGAAGACAAAAAAACCCGACAACGAGGAAATATCATAACTTAGTGTTGGAAATGGCAAGAGTTGGAATATAAATATGGCAGGTTACATATGGGGTGTTACAACACTCCACCACTACGAAAGGATCTCGTCCCGAGATCTAGGACTGAAAAAACTCTGGGTACTCGAAACGGAGGTGGTCCTCGCGTTCCCAGGTGGCTTCACAGTCGGAATGATGTGACAACTTGACTTTCAGGAATTTGATAGACTTGTTGCGAGTCTTGCACTCAGTTTCTTCAAGAATGGCAACGGTGTGCTCATGATAAGACATGTCTTCTTGGAGATCAATCTCTTCGAAGTTGATGGTGCGGTCAGGAGTCTTGAAAACACTTCCGGAGTTGAGACACGTGAAACACGTCGTGCACATTTGCAAGGTTGGATGGAAGCTCAAGTTGATATGCGAGATCGCCTCTTTTGCCAATGATCTTGAAAGGACCCACCTATCTAGGGGCAAGCTTCCCTTTGATACCGAAGCGACGAGTACCTTTCATTGGAGAGATGCGGAGGTAGACATGGTCTCCGATCTCGAAAGCCAGGTCACGATGTTTGCTGTCATAGTAACTCTTCTGGCGCGATTGCACGGCTTTGAGATTTTCACGAATGACTTTGCACATTTCTTCAGCCTCTGTGATCAAGTCATTTCCAAGAAGTTGGCGTTCACCAGTCTCTGACCAGTTAAGAGGAGTACGGCACTTCCTGCCATAGAGAATCTCGAATGAGGCCTTGCCCGAACTCGCTTGGAAGCTGTTGTTGTAGGAGAACTCGGCATATGGAAGACAATCTTCCCACTTCATACCGAAAGAGATGACACAAGCCCTGAGCATATCTTCAAGAATTTGATTGACTCGCTCGACTTGGCCACTGGTTTGAGGATGAAAAGTTGTGTTGAAGCGAATGTTGGTGCCCATGGCCTTCTGAAAAGAATCCCAAAACTTTGAGGTGAAGATGCTACCATGATCTGAAGATATCAACTGCGGAATGCCATGCAGAGAGACAATCCTGGAGGTATATAGCTCTGCCAACTGAGCTGATGTGATAGATTCTTTGATAGGAAGAAAATGAGCCACTTTAGTGAGCTTGTGGATGACAACAAAGATAGCATCATTGCCACGCTTGGACTTTGGAAATCCAGTCACGAAGTCCATCTCAATGTGGTCAAACTTCCATTTCAGAATGGCAAGAGGTTGGAGGAGACCAGCTGGTCGTTGGTGTTCTGCCTTCACTCTTCTGCAGACATCACATTTATTCACGAACTGAGCAATCTCGCGCTTCATTCGAGTCCACCAATAAGACTGCTTGAGGTCCTGGTACATCTTTGTACTTCCAGAGTGAATAGAGAGGAGTGAATTGTGAGCCTCATTCATAATGACTTTACGAAGGTCACCCTTAGGAACAACAATGCGATCCTCGAAGAATAGAGTATCCTTGTCATCAAGACGATAGCACTTATACTTGGGTTGACTCTTGGCAATCCCAATCTTCACCTTCTTCACCATAGCATCAAGAAGTTGAGCCTCACGAATCTGATCTTCCAAAGTAGGAGAGACTTGGAGGTTGGCAAGGAATCCTTGAGGAACAACTTGGAGATTGAGTTTGCGGAAAGCTTCACAAAGCTCTGGTTGGTAGGGCTTGAGAATCAAACTATTGCAGTAAGCCTTCCTACTCAATGCGTCAGCAATTACATTGGCCTTGCCTGGAGTATATTCGATACTCGGATTATACTCTTGAATCATTTCGACCCAACGAGTCTGCCTGAGGTTGAGGTTTGGCTGAGTGAAGATGTACTTGAGACACTTATGATCAGTGAAGATGTCCACTTTCCTTCCCAACAAGAGATGTCTCCATGTTAAAAGAGCATGGACAACTGATGCCAACTCGAGGTCATGAGTGGGGTAGTTCTTTTCGTTGGGCTTCAACTGGCGAGAGGTATAGGCCACAACTTTCTTCTCTTGCATCAACACTGCACCGAGACCTTGAAGGGAAGCATCACAGAAAACCTCGAATGGTTTGGATTCATCAGGAGGAGTCAGAACTGGAGCAGTGACTAACTTCTCTTTCAGGGTGTTGAAAGCGATGTCACATTCAGGCGACCAGACATACTTCACATGCTTATGGAGGAGGTTGGAAAGAGGCTTCGCGATCTTTGAGAAGTTCTCAATGAACCTTCGATAATAGCTTGCGAGCCCAAGGAAGCTGCGGAGTTGCTTCACATTCTGAAGTGGTTCCCAATTCACAATTGCAGACACCTTCTCAGGATTAACAGCTATGCCCTTGGCAGAGATGATATGCCCAAGGTAGAGAACCTCATCGAGCCAAAACTAACACTTTGAAAACTTCGCATAGAACTGATGTTCTCTGAGTTTGTCCAGAACCAATCTCAAGTGCTTGGCATGATCCTCCTTGTTCTTGGAAAAGACCAGAATGTCATCGAGGTAGACCAAGACGAAGTCATTTGTGTAGGCATTGAAGATGAAGTTCATCATGCAAGAGAAAGTTGGAGGAGCGTTGACAAGACCGAAAGACATGACAGTGTATTCATATGAACCATAGCTTGGTCTGAACGCTGTCTTGGGGATATCTTCTTCACGAATGCGAATCTGATGATAGTCCATACGGAGATCAAGCTTGGAGAATACTTGAGCACCTTTGAGTTGTTCGAAAAGCTCATTGATGTTGGGAAGTGGGTACTTGTTCTTTATGGTCTTCTTGTTCAATGGACGGTAGTCGACACAGAGTCGGTCCATTCCATCCTTCATGACAAAAAGAACACCACAACCCCATGGAGAAGAACTTGGTCGGATGAGAACCATACACTCTTAAATATCGAGTTGTTTCTTCAGCTCCTTCAACTCTTCAGGTCCAAGCTTGTATGGACGTTTGCAAACAGGTTCCGTGCCAGGCTCAAGATTGATGACGAATTCAACTGGCCGGTGAGAAGGCATTCCTGGAAGCTCTTCTGGAAAGACGTCTTGATATTCGCAAATGACTGGAATCTGAGATATGGCATCCAGCTCACCCTTCTCGTTGAGAGAAAACAGTCGAATGGTATCATCACGCGCAGCAAAGACGATTACATCCTCAGACGAATGTGTCAATTGAATCTGCCTGGCAGCACAATCAAGCTGAGCCTTGTGCTTAGAAAGCCAGTCCATTCCGAGAATAAGATCAATATCCAAGTTACCAAGGACCATTGGAGAAGACAGAAACTTATAGTCGCCCAACGTGATAGAAACATCCGGAACCACGTAGCTTGTGTGCAAGCATTTACCCGGTGAGACAACTGCTAATGGTCTATGCAAATCTTGGAAAGCCAACTCATGCTTAGTTGCAAATGGTCTTGAGATGAAACAATGCGATGCACCAGTGTCAAAAAGAACTTTTGCAGGAATATCGTTAACAGGAAGGTTACCCATTATCACATCTGACGAGTCCTCTGCCTGAGCTGCGTTCATCATGTTGACCTTTGCAAACTTGGGAGTATGCTTGACCACTGCGTTGCTGGCAGATCTCACAGGAGGAGGAGGAAGACGCCTCTGATTGAAGCATTTGTTGGCATAGTGACCCTTCTGATGACACTTGTTGCACGTAACCTCCGAGAGCGGACGGTGATACGGAGCACTTGATCTTGGAGCATGAGACGAAGTCTTGTTCTGAAAGCCTGGGTTGGGTGGGTGGGAAGATCCATTGCCACCTTTGCTCTTCTTCTGATAAGGCTGACGGAACGAAGGAGGAGGCAACCAATACTTTTGCTGCTTAGTTGCCACTTGAGTTGAGGAAGGAGGAGTTGCATCCCTGACTCGCTTCTTCGAAGCATCGCACTTGAGCTGAGCAGTCTCTTGTTTCAGTGCCATGTTGTAAAACTCATCGTACTTCTTCGGCTCAAAAAGCACGAGAGCTAGTTGGAGATCTTCTCTGAGGCCACCTCTGAACTGATAAATCATGCACTTCTCATCAGGGACGTCTTGCTTAGAGAAACGAGCGAGCTTATGCAACATGTTGTTGTACTCGTAAACAGACAAGCTGCCTTGCTTCAGATTGCGGAACTCCTCACGCTTGCTCTCAACAACACTCTGAGGAATGTGGTGAGCTTTGAAGTCTTGACGGAATGCATCCCAGGTAATCACATGACCTCCTCTGGAATCTTTGTATTGCTGATACCACTCAGCAGCTTGGTCTTTGAGTTGGAACGAAGCAAACTTGACAAAGTCCTCAGGCCTGACGTTGCTGCACTCGAAATGCTTGTAGATATCCACGAGCCAATCATTAGCGTCTATTGCCTCGACACAGTTACTGAAGGTCTTTGGCTGGTTTGTGAGGAACTGGTTGAGTGTAGCAAACTGATTCTGAAAGTTGCCATGGCCTTGGTTTCCTTGGTTGTGCTCTTGCAAGAGTTGCATAAGCATCTGCGTGTTGACATTGGTAGCGGCCATCACAGCTTGCCATGCCTCCGGAGGTGGAGGTGGTGGTGGCGGATCAGGATTCTGACGCGTTGGAGGAGCCATCCTGAAGAGGGTGACATCCGTTAGCATCTTGACAGACATATATTCAAGATGAATCAAATGGATCGAAATTGCAACATATAGTCTTAACATCCGAATAAAACGAACGAATGAATTCCGAATTAAATGGTCACACTTTCATAAATTGAGAAGCCACTTAGGTAGAGGTAGAAGAATAAAACAACAAGGTACGGACAAGAAAAATACTTGCTGAGGATTACCCAATCACAAACCAAATATTCGCGGAAGAAATACTAGAGCTACATGAATTCCCACCTATGAAACTCCCGAACCTTTCCGGTTATGCAATCAGGTGTTGGGGATACAGGGGAAGCATAATATCTCACCCAAAGCTAGCAAATCCTACATCCAGCTGTATCCATCCTTCAACACATAACCAAGAAACCTTCGGAAATCATTTACCTCAACCTTCGAAAAGCATCCGTTATACGAGTTATGGCAATACTCCCGAACTCCCGCCCCAGTACTGGGTGGCGTCGAGGTTATCTCACCAACAACTGCATAAAAGAGATTTTCGATGTCGGCGAAACTCAGGTATTCCAGAACTGCAACGATAAAATTGTGACGACAACACCTTGGAGATCAACTCCCCGGGACACTGCCACAACCCCTAAATGTTAGGAGGCACTAAGAACAATGTTCTCGTCACAAAACCATCGGAACGATTCCAAAATACCCGCATGATCCTAAAAAAATTTAGTGAATTTTGAGAAGAGAGGAGTCAAAACTCTACGTCAGGATGCCTCACCAGAGCAATGAAGGGACTGAGGAGTAAAAAGAATCCTACTCTCCGATATATAAAATCCTAAATGACTCAAAACATTTTTCTAGACTCAACAACGCCAGCGGTTCGATCAAGCAGGGGGGCTCCTAAGTCGGGGAAGGCTCTGATACCAACTTGTAACGCCCACGATGCGGCTATATCTCCCACGTGTCGAAGCACGACCTAGAGGCATAACCGCATTGTAAGCAATGTCGCAAGTGGGGTAATCTTCACACAACCCATGTAATAAATAAGGAAAAGAGTTACATAGTTGGCTTACACTCGCCAAGTCACACAATAGCATAAATATCATTACATTCATCCAGATACAATCAAGGTCCGACTACGGAACCAAAATAAAGACAACCCCAAATGCATAATGACCCCGATCGCCCCAACTGGGCTCCACTACTGATCGTTTGGAAAGGAAACGTAGTATTGTCCTGAGTCCTCATCGAACTCCCACTTGAGCTCAGTCGAATCTCCTGGAGTGGTATCATTGGTCCCTGCATCTGGTTGTGGAAGTAAACTGTGAGTCACGGGGACTCAGCACTCTCACATCCTCCCGATCAAGACTATTTAAGCTTATAGGTAGGGAAGGTATGATGTGGAGCTGCAGCAAGCACTAGCATATATGGTGGCTAACATATGAAAATGAGAGCGAGAAGAGAAGGCAAGGCACGGTTGAGAAACTATGACCAAGAAGTGATCCTAGAACAACCTACGTTCAAGCATAAACTCGAGACCGTGCTCTCTTCCCGGACTCTGCCGAAAAGATGTTGGAAATATGCCCTAGAGGCAATAATAAATTAGTTATTATTATATTTCATTGTTCATGATAATCGTTTATTATCATGCTAGAATTGTATTGATAGGAAACTCGGATACATGTGTGGATACATAGACAACACCATGTCCCTAGTAAGCCTCTAGTCGACTAGCTCGTTGATCAATAGATGGTTACGGTTTCCTGACCATGGACATTGGATGTCGTTGATAACGGGATCACATCATTAGGAGAATGATGTGATGGACAAGACCCAATCCTAAGCCTAGCACAAGATCGTGTAGTTCGTATGCTAAAGCTTTTCTAATGTCAAGTATCATTTCCTTAGACCATGAGATTGTGCAACTCCCGGATACCGTAGAAGTGCTTTGGGTGTGCCAAACGTCACAACATAACTGGGTGGCTATAAAGGTGCACTACGGGTATCTCCGAAAGTGTCTGTTGGGTTGGCACAAATCGAGACTGGGATTTGTCACTCCGTGTAACGGAGAGGTATCTCTTTGCCCACTCGGTAGGACATCATCATAATGTGCACCATGTGACCAAGGAGTTGATCATGGGATGATGTGTTACGGAACGAGTAAAGAGACTTGCCGGTAACGATATTGAACAAGGTATCGGGATACCAACGATCGAATCTCGGGCAAGTATCGTACCGATAGACAAAGGGAATTGCATACGGGATTGATTGAATCCTTGACATCGTGGTTCATCCGATGAGATCATCGTGGAGCATGTGGGAACCAACATGGGTATCCAGATCCCGCTGTTGGTTATTGACAGGAGAGTTGTCTCGGCCATGTCTGCATGACTCCCGAGCCCGTAGGGTGTACACACTTAAGGTTCGATGACGCTAGGGTTATATGGAAAGTATGTACACGGTTACCGAATGTTGTTCGGAGTCCCGGATGAGATCCCGGACATCATGAGGAGTTCCGTAATGGTCCGGAGGTAAAGATTTATATATGAGAAGTCCCGTTTTGGTCACCGGAAAGGTTTCGGGTGCTATCGGTAACGTACAGGGACCACCGGGATGGTCCCGGGGGTCCACCAGGTGGGGCCACCAGCCCTAGAAGGCTGCGTGGGCCAAGTGTGGGAGGGGACCCGCCCCAGGTGGGCTGGTGCGCCCCCCACCAAGGCCCAAGGCGCAAGGGAGAGTGGGAGGGGCAAACCCTAGGTCGATATGGGCCTTAAGGCCCACCCTAGGTGCGCCCCCTCTCTCCCCCTTTGGCTGCCACCCTAGATGGGTTTTGCGGCTGCCGCCACCCCTAGGGAGGGAACCCTAGATGGGGGCGCAGCCTCTTCCCTTCCCCTATATATACTTGTGGTATTGGGGGCTGCAAGACACACGAGATCATCTCCCTCTTGTTGGATCAAGGCGTGGGAGACATCACCGGGCTGCACGTGTGTAGAACGCGGAGGCGCCGTTGTTCGGCGCTTAGATCGGAATCAACCGTGATCTGAATTGCTGCGAGTACGACTCCTTCATCCGCGTTCTTGCAACGCTTCCGCTTAGCGATCTACTAGGGTATGTAGATGCACTCCCCTTCCCCTCGTTGCTAGATTACTCCATAGATTGATATTGGTGATGCGTAGAAAATTTTAAATTTTTGCTACGATCCCCAACAGTGGCATCATGAGCTAGGTCTATGCGTAGTTTCTATGCACGAGTAGAGCACAAGTTGTTGTGGGCGTCGATTTTGTCAATATACTTGCCGTTACTAGTCTTATCTTGATTCGGTGGCATCGTGGGATGAAGCGGCCCGGACCGACCTTACACGTACTCTTACGTGAGACAGGTTCCACCGACTGACATGCACTAGTTGCATAAGGTGGCTAGCGGGTGTCTGTCTCTCCCACTTTAGCCGGATCGGATTCAATGAAAAGGGTCCTTATGAAGGGTAAATAGAAATTGGCATATCACGTTGTGGTTTTGGCGTAGGTAAGAAACATTCTTGCTAGAAACCTATAGCAGCCACATAAAAATTTGCAACAACAATTAGAGGACGTCTAACTTGTTTTTGCAGCATATGCCTTGTGATGTGATATGGCCAAAAGGATGTGATGAATGATATATGTGATGTATGAGATTGATCATGTTCTTGTAATAGGAATCGACAGGAGCCATAGGAGTTGTCTTAATTTATTTACGACCTGCGTGTCAACTTAAACGTCATGTAATTACTTTACTTTATTGCTAAACCATTAGCCATAGTAGTAGAAGTAATAGTTGACGAGATGACTTCATGAAGACACGATGATGGAGATCATGATGATGGAGATCATGGTTTCATGCCGGTGACGATGATGATCATGGCGCCCCGAAGATGGAGATCAAAATGAGCAAAATGATATTGGCCATATCATGTCACTATTTGATTGCATGTGATGTTTATCATGTTTTACATCTTATTTGCTTAGAACGACGGTAGCTTAAATAAGATGATCCCTCGCAATAATTTCAAGAAAGTGTTCCCCCTAACTTTGCACCGTTGCGAAGGTTCGTTGTTTCGAAGCACCACGTGATGATCGGGTGTGATAGATTCTAACGTTCAAATAAAACGGGTGTAAGCCAGATTTACACACGCAATACACTTAGGTTGACTTGACGAGCCTAGCATGTACAGACATAGCCTCGGAACACGGAAGACCGAAAGGTCGAGCATGAGTCGTATAGAAGATACGATCAACATGAAGATGTTCACCGATGTTGACTAGTTCGTCTCACGTGATGATCGGACACGGCCTAGTTGACTCGGATCATGTTTCACTTAGATGACTAGAGGGATGTCTATCTGAGTGGGAGTTCATTAAATAATTTGATTAGATGAACTTAATTATCATGAACATAGTCTAAATTGTCTTTGCAAATATGTTGTAGATAAATAGCTCACGTTGTAGCTCCCTGTTTCAATACGTTCCTAGAGAAAGACCAAGTTGAAAGATATTGTAAGCAACGATGCGGACTGGGTCCATAGTCCAAGGAGTGTCCTCACTGCTACACAGAAGGCTTACGTCTTTGATGCACCGCTTGATGTGCAAACCCCAACAATGTCGTCTGTGGATGTTGTGAACACCTGACAGACACATCCTGATGACTACTTGATAGTTTAGTGCACCATACTTTATGGCTTAGAATCGGGATTCCAATGACGTTTTGAACGCCATAAGACATATGAGATGTTCCAAGAGCTGAAATTGGGATTTCAGGCTCATGCCCGTGTTGAGAGGTATGAGACCTCTGACAAGTTCTTTTGCCAACAAGATGGAGGAGAATAGCTCAGCTAGTGAGCTTGTGCTCAGAATGTCTGGGTGCTACAATCACTTAAATCAAGTGGGAGTTAAACTTCCAGATAAGATAGTGATTGATAGAGTTCTCTAGCCACTATCACTAAGCTACTAGATCGTTGTGATGAACTATGACTTGCAAGGGATGGAGTTGATCCCGGAGCTGTTCGCGGTGCTTAAGACCGCAAAAGGTAGAAATCAAGAAGGAGCATCAAGTGTTTATGGTTTAACAAGACCACTAGTTTCAAGAAGGGCAAGGGCTAGAAGGGAAACTTCATGGATGGCAAACCAGTTGCCGCTCCAGTGAAGGAACCCAAGGTTGAACCCAAACCCAAGACTAAGTGCTTCTTTTGTAAGGGGAACGGTCACTGGTAGCGGAATTACCCCAAATGCATGGTAGATAAGAAGGCTGGCAACTTCAACAAAGTATATACGTGTTATTAATGTGTACCTCAATAGTACTCCTGGTAGCACCTGGGTATTGGATACCGGTTCAGTTGCTATTATTGGTGACTTGAAGCAAAAGCTATGGACTAAATGGAGACTGACTAAGGGCAAGGTGACGATGTGTGTTGGAAGTGTTTCCAAAGTTGATGAGATCACCATCGCACGCTCCATCTGCTTTCGGGATTAGTATTGAACCTAGATAAATGTTATCAGGTGTCTATGTTGAGCATGAATATGATTAGATCATGTACGTTGCAATACGGTTATTCATTTAAGTTAGAGAATAATGGTTATTCTGTTTACATGAATAATACCTTTCATGGTCATGCACCCTATGTGAATGGTTCATTGAATCTCGGTCGTGGTAATACGCATGTTCATGCCAAAAGATGTAGAATTAATAATGATAGTACCACTTTCTTGTGGCACTGCCGCTTAGGTCATATTGGCGTAAGATGCATGAAGAAACTCCATGTTGATGGATGTTTGGAGTCACTTGATTTTGAATCGCTTGACACATGCGAGCCATGCCTCATGGGCAGGATGACTAAGACCCCGTTTTCAGGTACAATGAAATGGGCAAGTGACTTGTTGGAAATCGTACATGCTGATGCGTGTGATCCAATGAGAATTGAAGCGTGCGGTGGATATCACTATTTTCTCATCTTCACTGACGATTTGAGTAGATATAGGTATATTTAATTAATGAAGCACAAGTCTGAAACATTTGAAAAGTTCAAGCGATTTCAGAGTGAAGTTAAGAACCATCATAACAAGAAGATCAAATTCCTACGATCTGATCGATGATAATTTCTGAGTTATGAGTTTGGCAATCACTTAAGACATTGTGGAATTGTTTCACAGTTAAAGCCACCTGGAACACCACAGGGTAATGGTGTGTCTGGACGTCGTAATGGAACCCTATGAGATATGGTGCGATCTATGATGTCTCTTACCGATCTACCGTTTTCAGTTTGAGGTTATGCGTTAGAGACAGCTGCATTCACTTTAGATAGGACACCATAAGTCCGTTTAGTCGACATCATATGAACATTGGTTTGGCAAGAAACCAAAGTTGTCGTTTCTTAATGTTTGGGGCTGCGATGCCTAAAGCTTCAGCCGGAGAAGCTCAAACCCAAAGCGGACAAACATATCTTCATAGAATACCCAAAGGTGACAGTTGGGTACACCTTCTATCTCAGATCCGAGGGCAAATTGTTTGTCGCTAAGAACGGGTCCTTTCTCGAGAAGGAGTTTTCTCTCGAAAGAATTAAGTGGGAGGTAGATAGAACTTGATGAGGTTGTCGAACCTTTACTTGAACCAGAGAGTGATGCAACACAGAAAGATGTTTTCTGTGGCGCCTACGTCTGTTGAATAGGAAGTTAATGATAGTGATCATGAAGCTTCGGATCAAGTTGCTATCGAACCTCGTAGGTCGACAAGGATATGTACTACTCCTGAGTGGTATGGTAATCATGTCTTAGATATCATGTTGTTAGACAACAATGAATCTATGAGCTATGGAGAAGCGATGGTGGGCCCGTATTCCGACCAATGGTTAGAAGCCATGAAATCCGAGATAGGATCCATGTATCAGAACAAAGTATGGACTTTGGTGGACTTGCCCGATGATCGGCAAGCCATTGAGATAAATGGATCTTTAAGAAGAAGACGGACATGGGCGGTAATGTTACCGTCTATGAAGCTCGACTTGTGGGAAAGAGTCTTTTCACAAGTTTAAGGAGTTGACTACGATGAGAATTCCTCACCCGTAGCGATGCTTAAGTCCGTCGGAATCATGTTAGCATTAGTTGTATTTTTCGATTATGAAATCTGACAGATGGATGTCAAAAACAAGTTTTCTTACCATTTTTCGTAAGAAAGAGTTGTATGTGATACAATCAAAGTTTTGTCGATCCTAAGGATGCTAAAAGGTATGCTGGCTCCAGTGATCCATCTATGGACTAGAGCGAGCATCTCGGAGTCGGAATATATGCTTTGATGGAGTGATCAAAGCTTTTAGGTTTATATAATGTTTGCTAGAAACTTGTATTTACAAGAAAGTAAGTGGGAGCACTACAACATTTCTGATAAGTATATGTGGATGACATATTGTTGATTCGAAATAATGTAGAATTTCTAGAAAGCATAAATGGTTGTTTGAAGAGTGATTTTCAAAGGAAGACCTGGATAAAGCTGCTTACATATTGGGCATCAAGATCTATAGAGATAGATCAAGACGCCTGATGATACTTTCAAAAACGCACACCTTGACATGTTTTTAAAGGAGTTCAAAATAGATCAGTCAAAGAAGGGGTTCTTACCTGAGTTGTAAGGTGTGAAGTTGAGTAAGACTCAAAGATTGACCACGGCAGAAGAAATAGGAAGGACGAAGGTCGTCCCCTATGCTTTTGTCATAGGCTCTATACGGTATGCCATGCTGAGTACCGCACCAGATGTGTGCCTTGTCATATGTCTGGCAAGAGGGTACAAAGGTGATCTAGGAGTGGATCACCAGATAGCGGTCAAAATTATCCTTAGAGGAATAAGGAAATGTTTCTCGGTTATGGAGGTGATAAAGAGTTCGACGTAAAGAGTTACGTCGATGCAAGATTAACACCTATCCGAATAGCTCTGAGTAGAGATACCGGATACGTATAATGGAGCAACAATTTGGAATAGCTCCAAGTGGAACGTGGTAGCAGCATCTACGATATGACATAAAGTCTTGCGAAATACATAGGGATCTGAATATTGCAAACCCGTTGACTACAACCTCTCTCACAAGCATAACATGATCAAACCCAGAACTCATTGAGTGTTAATCACATAGTGATGTGAATTAGATTATTGACTCTAGTAAACTCTTTGAATGTTGGTCACATGGCGATTTGACCTGTCAGTGTTAATCACATAGCGATGTGAACTAGATTATTGACTCTAGTGCAAGTGGGAGACTGTTGGAAATATGCCCTAGAGGCAATAATAAATTAGTTATTATTATATTTCATTGTTCATGATAATCGTTTATTATCCATTCTAGAATTGTATTGATAGGAAACTCAGATACATGTGTGGATACATAGACAACACCATGTCCCTAGTAAGCCTCTAGTTGACTAGCTCGTTGATCAATAGATGGTTACGGTTTCCTGACCATGGACATTGGATGTCATTGATAACGAGATCACATCATTAGGAGAATGATGTGATGGACAAGACCCAATCCTAAGCCTAGCACAAGATCGTGTAGTTCGTATGCTAAAGCTTTTCTAATGTCAAGTATCATTTCCTTAGACCATGAGAATGTGCAACTCCTGGATACCGTAGGAGTGCTTTGGGTGTGCCAAATGTCACAACGTAACTGGGTGGCTATAAAGGTGCACTACGGGTATCTCCGAAAGTGTCTGTTGGGTTGGCACAAATCGAGACTGGGATTTGTCACTCCGTGTAACGGAGAGGTATCTCTGGGCCCACTCGGTAGAACATCATCATAATGTGCACAATGTAACCAAGGAGTTGATCACGGGATGATGTGTTACGGAATGAGTAAAGAGACTTGCCGGTAACGAGATTGAACAAGGTATCGGGATACCGACGATCGAACCTCGGGCAAGTATCGTACCGATAGACAAAGGGAATTGTATACGGGATTGATTGAATCCTTGACATCGTGGTTCATCCGATGAGATCATCGTGGAGCATGTGGGAACCAACATGGGTATCCACATCCCACTGTTGGTTATTGATAGGAGAGTTGTGTCGGCCATGTCTGCATGACTCCTGAGCCCGTAGGGTCTACACACTTAAGGTTCGATGACGCTAGGGTTATATGGAAAGTATGTACACAGTTACCGAATGTTGTTCGGAGTCCCGGATGAGATCCCGGACGTCACGAGGAGTTCCAGAATGGTCCGGAGGTAAAGATTTATATATGAGAAGTCCCGTTTTGTTCACCGGAAAGGTTTCGGGTGCTATCGGTAACGTACCGGGACCACCGGGGGTCCACCAGCCCTAGAAGGCTGCGTGGGCCAAGTGTGGGAGGGGACCAGCCCCAGGTGGGCTGGTGCGCCCCCCACGAAGGCCCAAGGCGCAGGGGAGAGTGGGAGGGGGCAAACCCTAGGTCCAGATGGGCCTTAAGGCCCACCCTAGGTGCGCCCCCCTCTCTCCCCATTGGCGCCACCCTAGATGGGTTTTGGGGCTGCCGCCACCCCTAGGGAGGGAACCCTAGATGGGGGCACAGCCCCTTCCCTTCCCCTATATATACTTGAGGTATTGGGGGCTGCAAGACACATGAGATCATCTCCCTCTTGGCGCAGCCCTACCTCTCTCCCTCCTCGTCTCTCGTAGTGCTTGGCGAAGCCCTACTGGAGTTCCGCGCTCCTCCACCACCACCACGCCGTCGTGCTGCTGCTGGACGAAGTCTTCCCCAACCTCTCCTTCTCCCCTTGCTGGATCAAGGCGTGGGAAACGTCACCGGGCTGCACGT
Organism: Triticum urartu; assembly: GCF_056163025.1. Taxonomy (NCBI): domain Eukaryota; kingdom Viridiplantae; phylum Streptophyta; class Magnoliopsida; order Poales; family Poaceae; genus Triticum; species Triticum urartu. Next base: position 579,890,656 of record NC_141878.1, on the reverse strand, counting down.
GTGTTGAACACAGAAGCGCCGTTGTTCGGCGCTTAGATCGGAATCAATCGCGATCTGAATCGCTGCGAGTACGACTCCTTCATCCGCGTTCTTGCAACGCTTCCGCTTAGCGATCTACTAGGGTATGTAGATGCACTCCCCTTCCCCTCGTTGCTAGATTACTCCATAGATTGATCTTGGTGATGCGTAGAAAATTTTAAATTTCTGCTACGATCCCCAACAAAAGAGACCATCACGGCCACACACTCTGTTGATTCATTTTAATTAAGTTAAGATTTAGGTTTTCTACAACCGGGCATTAACAAATTCCCATCTGCCCATAACCGCGGGCACGGCTTTCAAAAGTTCAAATCCCTGCAGGGGTGTCCCAACTTAGCCCATCACAAGCTCTCACGGTCAACGAAGGATATTCCTTCTCCCAAGACAACCCGATCAGACTCGGGATCCCAGTTACAAGATATCTCGACAATTGTAAAACTAAACCAGCAAAGCCACCCGAATGTGCCGACAAATCCCGATAGGAGCTGCACATATCTCGTTCTCAGGGCACACCAGATTGTCTAAACTTCCGGTAGGCCAGCCCAAAGTTGCCCCTGGTGGCCACCGGCGGCTGACAAGTTGGACCAACACTCAGAGGAGCACTGGCCCGGGGGTTTAAAATAAATATGACCCTTGAGTCCACGGAACCCAAGGGAAAAGAGGCTAGGTGGCAAATGGTAAAACCAATGTTGGGCATTGTTGGAGGAGTTTTATTCAAGGCGAACTGTCAAGGGGTTCCCATTATAACCCAACCGTGTAAGGAACGCAAAATAAAGGAACATAAGACCGGTATGACGGAAACTAGGGCGGCAAGAGTGGAACAAAACACCAGGCATAAGGCCGAGCCTTCCACCCTTAACAAAGTATATAGATGCATTAAAATACAAGATATAATAATGATATCCCAAAAATAAACATGTTCCAACAAGGAACAAACTCTAATCTTCACCTGCAACTAGCAACGCTATAAGAGGGGTTGAGCAAAGCGGTAACATAGCCAAACAACGGTTTGCTACGACAAGGTGGGTTAGAGGCTTGACATGGCAATATGGGAGGCATGATAAGCAAGTGGTAGGTATCGTAGCATAGGCATAGCAAAAGAGCGAGTATCTAGCAAGCAATGATAGAAGTGATTTCGAGGGTATGGTCATCTTGCCTACAAAGTTCTCCGAGTTGACGTTACCTTGATCCTCGTAAGCATACTCAACGGGCTCCTCGTTCACGTACTCGTCTCCCGGCTCTACCCAAAGCAAGAACACAAACAAAGGGAACCACAATCAACCACGTGCAATGCACAAGCAACATGATGCAAAACATGGCATGATATGCGGAACGTGAAATGCAATGCATATGCATGCTTCGGAAAGGAAAGATTGAACCTGGCCTCAACATGGAAAACCAAGAGTCCCACTAGAAAGATGAGTTGATTTCGGTCGAAATCGATATGAAGATCACCGGAAACGGATGCACGGTTTGCAAATGGCAAGCAAAACAAATATGGCACCGATCTGCGATTAACAACACGAGGCCATCTAAATGCATCAAGAACAACAAGCTACTGCCCTCTAACATAGCAACAAAGCACATGGCAGTGATCCACTCAAGATGCTTGACAAAAGATGAACACTGAGCTACGGCTAATTCACTCAATAATAGGTTCAAACAAGCATGGCAAAATTGCAAAAGATATCAGGTTACAGACTTAGTGAAATTAACAACAAGCCAGGAATTTAACATCAGGAAGCAGTGTTTAGAGCAAGATAACAACATGCTACAGGAACATATCATGGCAAAGCAAGGCATGGCATGAAGCTACTCAAAGCATACAACAAAAGTCCCTTACTGACCATAAGCCAAAAGGGATCAGAAAATACAATGGCAACCATGTGAACATAGCAAGTTTCGTTAACAGATTCAGACTTAGAAGAAAACCGGAACATGGCAAAACAGATATTATGTAGGCATGTTTACGAGCTCGATGCACTCACCACAAGGCATTGCATGACAAACTAAGCATACACCCAGCAAGTAAACATGGCATAGAAGCTAAAAATGGCAAGAACAACCTCATAGCATGCATGGATCAACTACAACAACCTCGGCAAAAATGCTTAACACGTAAACATTCTGCCAGGAACATTTTATAGCAAAAGTAGAGCTCGATTGAGTCAAGCTAGGGTGCTCCATAAATGCAAACAAAGACATGGATGGATAGAGTACAACAATATCTACAAAACGTCCTTTCTGATCATGCTCAAAAGATTCATGGATCACTCTGTAGCAACAAGAATACATGGCATAAAAATAATATCAGGGAAAAGACTTAGACGATTTCTAAGTCCCTGAAATCAGCAACATTACGAGAGCTACTTTGCATGCTTGTGCTAGTCACCACAGAGATCGCAAAAATACATGTCATACACCCTGTAAAGATGGCATGGCATACTTCTAAACTCATGTAGGGCTCAAGTTCATAGGAGGCACACATTAATCATGGCAAAAATGACAAATGTCCAAATGCTGATAAGAAATTGAAACTAACATTGCATATCACTCTTGCAACAGCATTTAGGGCATCAAGATGTACTCAAATGAACATGGTGCAATGGAATGAAATGAAGTACTCGTCGAGACGAACAATTGGATATGCTAAACGCCCAAAACGGAGCCACCGGTGCAAAGATATGATGCGATGAAAATGCCCAAAAAATACTGGGGACTTAGGAAAAAGTCAACCTCTCTCCCAGATCTAGGGTTCGTGCACGCTCTTCGAGAATCGCCAGAAAAGAAGCAGCGGTGGCCGGAGCGTCGCGGGGGTTCACCGGAGAGGAGGAGCCCGGCCGAAACGGGCGGGGCCGGCCGGATCTGGGGCCGGGATGGCGCGGCGGCGAGGAAGGGGCCTCGGTCGTGGCGAAGGGCGACGAGGGACGACGTGCGGCGGCCGGCCGGATGCGGAGGCCGGCGGCAGGGCGCGCGGCGGAGGCGGCGGGGCCGGCGAGCGCGGTCGGGCGGCACCTCGGGCGCGGGCGGCGGACGGCTTCAGGCCGCGGGGCCGGATCTGGAACCCGCGGGCCTCGGCGGCGGCGGGCCGGCGGGGCGCCACGTGGCGGGCAGTGAGTGGCGGCGGCGAGGTTGTCCGGCGGCGGGCGGACGCGTCCGGCGCTCGGAGAGGAGCAGGGCTAGGGTTAGGGTCAGGGGTGGATTGACCCGGGATTTGGAATGGGAGGACCTATTTATACATAAAAGGAGTTAGGAGGCTCCAAATTGAGCACGGTTTTAGGCCACGCAATCGTGATCGAACGACTGAGATGATGGAAGGGGTTTAGGTGGGTTTTGGGCCACTTTGGAGAGGTGTTGGGCTGCAACACATACGAGGCTTTTACGGTCCCTCGGTTAACCGTTGGAGTATCAAACGAAGTTCAAATGGCACGAAACTTGACAGGCGGTCTGCCGGTAGTAAACCAAGGCCGCTTTGCAAGTCTCGATCCAATCCAAGAACGTTTAACACCCGCACACGAAAAGAGGTAAAAGGAGGCACCGGAGGACATAGGAGCGCCGGAATGCAAAACGGACAACAGGGAAAAAGCTCGGACGCATGAGACGAACACGTATGCAAATGCGATGCACATGATGACATGATATGAGATGCATGACAAAGGCAAAACAACACGAAGACAAAAAAACCCGACAACGAGGAAATATCATAACTTAGTGCCGGAAATGGCAAGAGTTGGAATACAAATATGGCAGGTTACATATGGGGTGTTACATTCTCAAACCTGAGGCTGAGGGAGCTGGGGTTGGAGTTCGCTCCGCTGAGGCAAAGCTTGTACGAGACAGTGACATGTTTGCAGAAAAAGGGCTACCTGCCTCTCCCCATTGTTCCCATAGCACAAAAGGCGCATACTTGTAAGTTGTAACAGGGTGAGACAGGGGACAAGCCCATCTGATAAAACAACAAGAGCAAGGCTGCAACAACAAAAGAAAATACTGTCAGGATTTTGGAACTTCTTCATAAAATCAATTGTGTATTTCTGCAAAGCAAAGTGTGGCATGTAAATAGAACTAAAACCATGATATTTTGGAACGGAGGGGGCATTATTTATTTTGTAATGAATGTATTTTTACCCATTATTAATAAATTCCTCTTCACCAGAGAAAGAAAGAATGAATGATATCGTAATTTGGGATCAATAGAGAAAAATGTGTACACAAGTACCATATTTGACTATCATGTCCCATCTTCTTTTTTTACGTTTCCAATTTATTTTCGTTTGGGTGGCCATGTTATTGTTTTCGATAAGGAATGTTCGGGTCATGTTTGACAAAGATATTGATGGCTAGTTGCGGTTATGAAGGTGCAGCAAAGGCGATGTATTTTCTGGGACCTGAGATAACATCCAGATTTATTATGGACATAGACTTGTGTCGGATGCGTAAGATTGCCGTAGCATCTTCAATGTGGGATTTTAGACAGATTGTCTCTTCTCAACAGTTTGATTAACAAACTGGAGGCACTCAGGCATCAACGGATATTATCGGTTCCGTCAACGGCTTTGGCGATTGGGCTGCTTGCCTGGTGTGTGCATGGTTCTGGGACGGTTGTTCCAACATTTGTACTGCAATGGAACTTACAGCCACTCCTGTAAGCTTTTGGGACGGTTGTAGCGGCATTTGTACCGCCCCAACTACCGCTCGAGGGTGATTCCTATGGGTTTTGGGGTGCGGTAGTGAGCGGTGGGAGCACCATAGTTCCGGTTGTTTTAATAAACGATGCAACCGGTGTGATGAGCGATTGTACCGCCTAGGCCACCACCTCATGGTTTTACTGCCTGGAGCAGTTGTACCACTTATCCAAGTGGTTGTACTGCTCCAGTGTTTTTCTACAGCGTAACGGTTAGATTCATAGGAGCCTATTTAAGGGGGTCTTCTTCCCCAATGGCCCCAATGAATCTGAGCAAGGTTCCCCTACCATTGTTGACCTATTGTAGTTTGCTTTCTCTCTGTTTCTCCCTTGATTCTTGCGTCTATTTAAGAAAAAAAGAGAGAGAAGATCTATATCTACATTTTTATCAATCCATATCTTCTAAGTGAGGGGAACCATTTGAATTTAGATCTTGACGTTCTTTTGTGTTCTTCTCCTTTGTTCTTTCTCTCATATATCGCCATAGCATTATTTGTTGTGGTGGGATTTGGAGAGAATGACTTGAGCATTCCGTGTGCTCTTGCCATTGAATTTGGTGCATATGTTTGAGTTTTTCACGGTGATACATGGAAGTGAAATTTCGAGAAGCTTTTTAACTCTTGGGTGCTTGGTACCCTACAATTTGTTCCTCCTGGGTGCTTGGGTGCCCTAAATGGTTGATGCTGTCACGGAGCTCAGTCATTATGGTGTAAAGCTTTGGGCAATCTTCAAGAGCCTCCAATTAAGTTGTGGAGATTGCCCCGGGCAATTTGTACAGGTTTGGTAACCGCCCACAAAGATCTCCATTTATACGGATTCGGTGATCGCCCTCAAAAGTCCTTTAGTGAATTCACGGCACCTTGCATTGTGTAAGGGCGTGAGGAAAATACGATGAGCCATTGTGGCTCTTAGGGAGCACTTTGCCTCCACATCCCGTGAGCACGGAGATGACCGGGTGGGCTGCCGGTCGTCGTTCGGTTAGTTCGACCATAAGGGATGCCAGAAGCCTACGTGAAAGTAGATTTGCCCTGAGATTCGTGCTAATAATCTAATGATGAAAATGCGTTCATTTTTAAATAGATACTGACATTTCCGCAAAAAAAAAAAGATATTGACATGCGTGTACATGGAACCCCTGACTAAACGCCGGTTGCCACCAATATGCCAGTCGCTAGGTTCGCGAGTCACCCGTGACCTTCTTCATACTCACGGACTCACTTAGCGAACAGGCAAACGCCTGGCAGGAAAGCGCCATGCTTCCCACGTGGTAACATAACGCGCTTCAGGAAAGCGCCACGATGCCTCACATAATCATTTCAGGTGGCGACTTAACAACACGTGAACTCAGCTCGCGCCTACGAGCAAGGAAGCTATACGAAGCCGCGTCTTATCCGCTGGAGTGCACTCAAAGCAGCGTATGCTGCGCTTCCAAAGCGCGGCTTGCCATACAGTGACTGGACGCGACGCAGGAACGCGGCTAAGGAAACAGCTGTCATCTTATTGTTACACGCATAAATACGCACACGCACGAGCACGACACTAAGTAACACTCTCACTCTCTCGCTCGAGCACAACTGCACAAGCCTCAAGCACTCGAGCTTTCCTGAAGTACCACCACCGAGCCATCGACCGGCAGCCAGCCAGCAGCCATGGACATGAGCCTCGAGCACTCGAGCTCTCCCTCCTCCTCGTCCACGACCACGACCGAGCACGGGGGGACGGCGTGGCCGTGGCCGCCGAAGCGCCCCGCGGGCCGCACCAAGTTCCGGGAGACGCGGCACCCCGTGTTCCGCGGCGTGCGGCGCCGTGGCAGCGCCGGCCGGTGGGTCTGCGAGGTGCGCGTCCCCGGGGAGCGCGGCACGCGCCTCTGGCTCGGGTCGTACTTCACCGCCGAGGCGGCCGCGCGCGCGCACGATGCCGCAATGCTCATGCTGCGCGGCCGTTCCGCCGCGTGCCTCAACTTCCGGGACTCCGCGTGGCTGCTTTCGGTGCCGCCCGCCTTCTCCAACCTCTCTGATGTCCGGCGCGCGGCCGTCCAGGCCGTCGCGGACTTCCTGCGCCGTCCGGAGGCCACCGGTGCCGCTGCGGCGGTCGAGGAAGTCGCCTCCAGCGTGGACATCCCGTCGGCGGCGGCGTGCAGTGTCCCCTCGTCCGAGACGGCGCAGACCTCCGGTGATGCCAATTTTGAAGAGCCAGGCGCATTAAGCATGGATATGTTCGACCTCGACTGCCTGTTTGGGGAGACGGACTCGGACACGTACTACTACGCGAACCTTGCGCAGGGCCTGCTCATGGAGCCACCGCCTACCATGGCCACCGGGCAGTACTGGGACAATGGGGACTGCGCCGACGGCGGAGCCGGAGCTGATGTCGCGCTCTGGAGTTACTAGGACTTATATCGACAATGTTTGACTCTTCTTCGTTCCGAGTGTCTCATTCCTTCTTGTCGGCCCCTTTGCTATATATCTTTAGCTAGAACCACCAAGTGGTGGCCTGGTGGGACTGATGCGATGCATCACCCTAATTTTACATTAGACTCATTAAACTAACACAGTAGCCCTCTTAGAGATGGATATATTCACGAAATTGTAACATTGAGATTTATTTTTTCCATAAACATATGCCTATTATAAGATATTGTTGATCATATGTTATATTTTATTAAACAGTTTTCTTAAAGCACATCTAGATGTGATGTAAGTATTGCACATCTAAATCTTATGTCATTGGTCTTACGTTGAGATTCGTGTGGATATTTTTTTCTTTTTTTCCCACTTTATACTTGATTCACTCACTTAGATATGCAATAACTAGAGCACATCTAATTAAATTTGCTGTGGAATATGGAAACAGTGCCTAAATTTAGAAAACATTTCTACTCCTCTTCCTCTTATTATTAGAAAACTATTACTATAAAATCAATCCGATCCAAGAGAATGCATATAACTTTAAGTTTAGCACCTTCAATATCTAAAGATTTATAGAATGTTAATTGCCCTATTTTGTTTGATTTTGAAGATGGTATTTAATAGTTTTTTCTTGCGAAAGTAGATGCTATTTTTCACCCGCAAAAAAAGTAGATGGTATCTTCTATATCTAAATAGCTAGCCCCCACTAACTATTTCTCTCAACATGCAAGCATGCCACATCATCACACAACATGCATGAGAAAAAGTCCACCCCCACTATCATATGTCTTTTAACATGCAAGCATGCCACTTGATCATGAAATATGCATGAAAAAAGACACATCTCAACATGCAAATGGACATGAGAATTTTCATTCTATTATGCTATTTATACATTTTACATTTATATAGTAATCAAACATAATAAATTATATGTATTTTTAGTTTTAGCCTTTTATATTATTGCTTCAAATATTCTTGTTTCGTACAATGAATCACATTGAAATGTGTTGCATAATATTCCCTCAACAACGTGCGGGGTATCCTCTAGTTTAATAGTTAATGTAGCAATGTCTAGCAACTTGAAACAACTACACTATGTCATTTGTTCGATAATTTTTATGTCTTGGTGTTTTGTAAACATAAATCTATACCAATGGAACACTTCCACATGGATAATTTCAAAACGAGTATAACGGAAAAAAAATTTGTAGACTTAAATATTAGATATTTGTTTTGTTCTATAACATTGATAGTCAAAGCATGAAATTATGATGGTCAAACTGCAACTTTATGCTTTCGAATGGCATGAGTATTAAAATTGGCCACTCCATTCTTTGGTAGATGATATGTAAGCGTGAGTGTGTGTTTGCACTTTTAAGCGTGTTTAACAACACATTGTTGTCAAATTCTCAGGAGGAGTTTTTCTATAATGAAATATCATTTTAAATATATTTTCACTCTTCATCGGCATTTCTGTGCCGAACATGCATATGCATAGGCTTGTTCGTGGTCTTGAAATACTTTATCCTCTCCATAGTGAAATGGTAGATGTTTTCCTGTGGTTTGTGAAGCCGATTGTTGGACCATTTTTTCAGTAAAAAAAGACGCTAAAGTTGAAGTTAATTGTGTGTGTTTTTCGTTCCTCGTGTTGTTTTTTCTCTCAGCCAATCACAAAGATGGAGGTTCGCACTGATGGTCGTCAATAAATCTGACCTTGTGGCCAACAATGGAAGAAAGTTCGAACAACGTGCAAGGGAGAGAGAAGCATGTGCTGGTAGGTGATGTATGTGTTTTGTAGTGTTGAATGGTAGAGTTTCCGAGTAGGCCACTTCTCTCAGAGGATCTTGTGGCTCAGCGTCGCGTTATTTGGTGGCTCTGCACTGCTTCTTGATTTTCACATTCTATTGATAAGAAAAAGTTTCACTTCTTGGGCATCAATTAATTTCATAAGTTTTATGAGTAATTTATATGTTCACTTCAGCCTCACTAGCTTCCCAATTATTTATAATATGAAGTAATTCAAAATACATGATCACATAGAGCTTACAGTACTCACTACTAGAGTATAAAGAGTACACGATCGTAGTTTATAGTACATCTAAAGATATTTTACTGCAAATGTTTAGAACAACATCTGAATTGTGATGATGGTGTCGTATCAAACTTATAGAGGACTTACCGGCTCCCCTTAGTTGCATTAGCCATTGTAACTCCATGGAGCTAGCAGTTCTCATGACTCATCTTATAACACTTGTTGGTATTTTCAACAATGGTGGAGCGATTGAGCGACAGATTGAAAATATTTTGTTGAAGAGTTGTGTCTCCAACCATGGTGTGCTCACCGGCCTTAAGCTGCCATGGTTTTGGGTGTACTACTCATACAACTCATTAAAACATATGAGGCTAGTCCAACACTCCAAGATGTTGTCTTCTACTATATCATTATTGGAGACATGGAAGAGGTTTACTTTTTTATCAAAGCTTTTTATTGATTTATATCTTATTTATAATTTTTTATACTGTGTAGTAAATCAAAAATTACATATCATTGTTCTAAAAGGAAGAAAGAAGAATGGCTCAATATGGTATTTTAGGTAGTTATCCCCTGATTCTGTGTTAGATGGCTATCAAATTTGATTTGGATGGATCAAGAGGTGTTGCAAAGACCAAATCTCTAATGCACAATGTCATGGATGAGAGTACGCAGAAGGAATTACAAATTCGGGTCCTCAACGGTGAAGGTCCCTAATCCTGTGTGGTGATCTTTCTATTGGCGCAGGTACAATGTGAGAGAGTTCAACCCTCACACTGATGCCCCCTTCCAGATTATATAGAGTGCGCTAGGAGGGGTTCCATAACTGGCTGCTATTAAAGCTATTAACGGTCACATGCATGACCGGCTATACATTGCACTTATTACTTGTAACTGTCGTATTTAACTAGATTATACCACCTTTCTGTAATGATAGTAATGAATGCATCGTGGGGGTCATGGTATCCTATGGCACACCCGACTGTAAGCTTCCCGACTGTTGTTGCCTTGGTGACTACCGATTGTTGGGTCTTATCCTTCATGGGTGGAGGATCTGATTGTTGGGCTATGGACCCCCCCCCCCCCCCCCGTTTGATATCTTAGGTTATGTCTCCAATGGGTTGGAAAGGTTGCCCCTTGGCCGGCCCATTATCTGCTGCACCGTTTTCTTGATGGGCATGGGCCCTTGGCATGACCATTTACATATCTTGTCCTACCCCGTAGGTATAACTTCGACAATAGCCCTCGAGTCAGTCGAGGTCTGGATGAAGAAACTGATTGTTCAACATTGGAGAACATTCTGACTATTTGATGGACTCTGATCACCATTGGTTGGTTGGTTGAGAGACCTCACAGACTCAAATGATCATGCCTTCTGAAGGCGAAAGGGTGAGCAATTTGAAAAAAACTTGGTGATACCCCATTTCAATGTCTTCGGAAGAGTATGTCTCATGGCCCAATTCTGGACGTATCATAAAATTCCAACCAGCGGTTTGAGGCGCCTGGGCTTGAATTGACGAAGTATCCCTAGTCAATACCCTTTATGTGAAACGCCGGTCAGACAGCTTTCTCGCAAACCAAGTTTGCGCATCTGGATATTTGGTCTCTTCGTTGGGTCTGACTCGTGCCACGAAGGATATCACGGGTGCTCCTTGCTTTGTTCACGGATTAGTTATGTGATGAGTGTCGTCTCACTTGGTTTTCCTCGAGCACCTCCATGCTCGGGTTTGTTCCCACACAATGGGTGCGTGAATTCTGACTCAGGACTAACCCAGGTAGCCGAAAAGATGCTTCGTCCCACATTCCGACTGGAAGGTGAATCATGAATGTCATCATTTTTAGTTTTGATGTGTTGTTACATCAAGATATTTTCCATGTTCTCAGACTCCCTTCTGAATTTATTGTGAGGGAGGAATCCTCAGCTTTTGTGATCCGACTGACATAAAATCTAGTTGTTGCTTGTGTGATAGTTGGTTTTAAATGTTGACTGTTTCAACTTCCATGCACAGTTTTGGCTCTTGTGATGACGTGTGTCACATGGCGGTTTTGATTCCTCATCATTATAAATAGGAGAGGTGTGTGAGAGAGAGAGAGGGTCTATGCTTCCTCATTCTTCCATCTTCTCCCTGACGCCATCAAAGAGAAACCGCCCATGAGCAGTTCCCCTAATCGTTGCTTCCCCACCTTTCACCCTCTGCCAATGTCGACGACATGAAAGTTGTAGAAGGTGAAGTGCTCGAGTTCTTTGGACACCGCTTCCACTGCGGTTTCTGTCACGGTCAACAAGAGCGAGCGAGGCGATTGGATCCCCTCTCTGGATCATGTTTGATACACGACATGTATTCCTACAAATCTGAGAACAATGGTTGTTAACCTTATTGTAAGGATAAATTTTATGGATTTCCACCCATTGTTGGGAGCCTGTTCATTCTGAATCTTGAATGTGAAAATGATTTCTTTAAAATAGAAGCCAAACCCCTTAAGAAGGTTGATGCCACCATCACTTTCATGTGGCACTGTCGTCTTGGTCACATCGGAAAAAAAAGCATGCAAAGACTCCATATAGATGGAGTTTTACCGTCTTTTGATTTTGAATCATTTGAGACTTGTGAGGATTGTGTTATGGGGAAGATGACCAAGACACCGTTCACGAGTCCTCCTGAACCGACATGTGAATTATTGAAAATAATGCATAGTGATGTATGTGGTCCGATGAACACTACAAGACGTGGTGGGTATTTGTACTTCGTGACTTTTACTGATGATTTAAGTAGGTATGGTTATATCTACTTGATGAAGCATAAGTCTGAGATCTTTGAAAAGTTCAAGGAATTTCAAAATGAGGTAGAAAATCATCGTGGAAAAAAGATTAATTTCCTGCAATCGGATCGTGGAGGTGGATATCTTAGTCATGAGTTTAGTCAACATCTTAGTGGTTATGGAATTGTTTCACAGAGGAATGGAGTTTCCTAGAGATGTAACCGTAGCTTGTTGGACATGGTAAGGTCTATGATGTCTCTTACAGAACCGCCGATATATTTTTGGGGTCATGCACTTACTACTTCCGCTTATACATTAAATAGAGCATCGTCTAAGTCTGTTGAGACGACATCATTTGAATTATGCTATGGGAAGAAACCCAATGTCTCGCATCACATAATTTGTGTTTGTGAGGCATATTTGAAGTGTTTATAGCCAAACAAACTTGATCCAAGATGAGGCAAAAGTTACTTTGTAGGTTATCTCACAGATACAGTTTGGTATTCTTTCTACCAAAAGTCCGACAACAAAGTGTTTGTTGCTAGGAATGGGCACTTTCTTGAAAAAGAATTTCTCACTAAATAAGTGAGTGGAAGGACGATATAACTTCATGAGATTAGTGAATCTTCGGCAACCATTGATAGGGCATAGGAACCGGAAGTAATTCTGCAAATTATCCCTGCAACCAAGATGGAACTTGTTGATAACCCACAAGTATAGGGGATCAATTATAGCCTTTATCGATAAGTAATAGTGTCGAACTCAACGAGGAACTAAAGGTGGAATTTATATTCTCTCAAGTTCTATCGACCATCGATACAACTCTACGCATGCTTAATGTTCACTTTACCTAGAACAAGAATAAAACTAGAAGTACCTTGCAGGTATAGTAGGATAAGTTTGCAAGATAATAAAGAACGTGAAAAATAAAAGTTAGGTGATGTTCTATTAAAAGTACAATTAAGTTAGTATAGCGAGTCTAGAAAAGTGGTGGTAGGATTTGCGGAATTGTCTCTAAGCAATCGACTATGTTACTAGACCGATAGCAAGTTTTTATGTGGGAGAGGCCACTGCTAGCATGTCATCCCTTACTTGAAATTCTATGCACTTATGATTGGAACTATTAGCAAGCGTCCGCAACAACTAACGTTCATTAAGGTAAAACTCAACCATAGCATTAAGATATACTGGTCCTCCTTCAATCCTGTATGCATCAATTTCTATGTTAGAAAGAAGCTTTTGTCACTCTTGCCCTCCAATGCATAGTTATATCAACATACAACCAACCCTAATGTGTGATCCATGAAATGTCTCCAACGTATCTATAATTTTTGATTGCTCCATGCTATTATATTATCTATTTTTGATGTCAATGGGCTTTATTTTACACTTTTATATCATTTTTGGGACTAACCTACTAACCGGAGGACCAGCCCAAATTGCTGTTTTTTGCCTACTTTAGGGTTTCGAAGAAAAGGAATATCAAACGGAGTCCATACGGAATGAAACCTTTGGGAATGTGATTTTCTCAACAAACGTGATCCAGGAGACTTGGAGTGGGCGTCAAGAAACAATGGAGGCGACCACGAGGCAGGGGGCGCGCCCCCCACCCTCGTGGGCCCCTGTTGCTCCACTGACGTACTTCTTCCTCCTATATATATCCACGTACCCCCCAAACATCCAGGAGAACACAGAAACCTAATTCCACTGCCGCAACCTTCTGTACCCGAGAGATCCCATCTTGGGGCCTTTTCCGGAGCTCCGTCGGAGGGGGCATTGATCACGAAGGGCCTCTACATCAACTCCATGGCCTCTCCGGTGATGCGTGAGTAGTTTACTTCAGACCTACGGGTCCATAGTTATTAGCTAGATGGCTTCTTCTCTCTCTTTGGATCTCAATACAAAATTCTCCTCGATCTTCTTGAAGATCTATTCGATGTAATCTTCTTTTGCGGTATGTTTGTCGAGATCCGATGAATTGTGGGTTTATGATCCAGTTTATCTATGAACAATATTTGATTCTCCTCTGAATTCTTTTATGTATGATTGGTTTATCTTTGCAAGTCTCTTCGAATTATCAGTTTGGTTTGGCCTACTAGATTGATCTTTCTTGCAATGGGAGAAGTGCTTAGCTTTGGGTTCAATCTTGCGGTGTTCGATCCCAGTGACATAAAGGGAACCGACACGTATTGTATTGTTGCCAGCGAGGATAAAAAGATGGGGTTTATGTCATATTGCATGAGTTTATCCCTCTACATCATGTTATCTTCCTTAAAGCATTACTCTGTTCTTATGAACTTAATACTCTAGAATGCTGGATAGCGGTCGATGTGTGGAGTAATAGTAGTAGATGCAGAATCGTTTCGGTCTACTTGTCTCGGACGTGATGCCTATATACATGATCATACCTAGGTATTCTCATAACTATACTCAATTCTATCAATTGCTCGATAGTAATTCGTTCACCCACCATAATACTTATGCTCTCGAGAGAAGCCACTAGTGAAACTATGGCCCCCAGGTCTATCTTCCATCATATTAATCTTCCAATACTTAGTTATTTCCTTTGCCATTTATTTTACTTTGCATCTTTATTTCTCTTTATCATAAAAATACCAAAAATATTATCTTATCATATCCATCAGATCTCACTCTTGTAAGTGACTGTGAAGGGATTGACAACCCCTTTATCGCGTTGGTTGCGAGGTTCTTATTTGTTTGTGTAGGTGCGTGGGACTTGAGCGTGATCTCCTACTGGATTGATACCTTGGTTCTCAAAAATTGAGGGAAATACTTACTCTACTTTACTACATCACCCTTTTCTCTTCAAGGGAAAACCAACGCAGTGCCCAAGAGGTAGCAAGAAGGATTTCTGGCGCCGTTGCCGGGGAGATTTGCACCAAGTCAAGTCAAGCACAAGTCAAAGACATACCAAGTACCCATCACAAACTCTTATCCCTCGCATTACATTATTTGCCATTTGCCTCTCGTTTTCCTCTCCCCCACTTCACCCTTGCCGTTTTATTCGCCCTCTTTTCCTCTCTCCCTCTCTTTCCGTTCCCCTTCTCTTTTTCTATTTGCCTTTTTGCCCGTTTCTTGTTTGCTTGTGTGTTGGATCGCTTGCTTTGTCGTTATGGCTAGTCCTTTATCTACTCCTTTGTCTCCCAAGAATGAAGTTCTTAATTTTAAACAAAGGGAGGGAGAAAATCTAAAAGATGCTTGGTACAGAATTTGCAATGCGCAAAATAGATCTACTAGGAAGCAATCTACTTCCGTTCTTCTTCACAATTTTTATGTAGGCATCACTACTTCGAATAGATATATTCTTGATACCATTACCGGAGGGAATTTTTGGGTAGCCATACTTTTGATTCTTATAATGCTATGATAGATCTGTTTGGCCCACCACCTCTTTTGGTTAATGGAACTATTTTAACTTTGGAACATGTGATGCAACGGCTTGAAATTATTGAAAATAAAGTTGCCACCGTAGAGTTAATTGAAAATTTGGATAGAAATATCCATAACCAAATTACCCAATACGGATCTAAGGTAGGAGTTGCTCTTAAAAGGTTTAAAGAAAAGGGGCCTATGGTTAATGAAAAGATAGATCAAGATTCCACTAGAATTGATAAAATTGAGGATATTATTACCAACCTTGGGTCTGCCTTTTCTTCTGTGAAAAACACTCCTCCTAATGCTAAGATTGCCAAATTGATGTATGTTCCTAAAAATAAGGGTGGAACTTCTAGTAAGGAAAATGCGGACCTCAAATCCATAAGTGTTCACCCCAAATTTCTCACTATCCTTAAGGAACCTTTTGCTACAAATGATTTCCTTGATTTCGTACCTAGGAGTTTGATAATTAATAAAAATAAAGAAACCCCTAAGTATTATAGGTGTCTTATTGAAAATTTCCTACCAAAGATGGCAATACCTAGATCTATCCTTGCTTTTATGCCTAGCTAGGGGCGTTAAACGATAGCGCTTGTTGGGAGGCAAGCCAATTTTATTTTTATTCCTTGCTTTTTGCTCCTGTTTATTAATAAATAATTTATCAAGCCTGTGTTTTGGTTGTGTTTTGGTTGTGTTTTTTGTGTTTAATTTGTGTTTTTGCCAAGTAGAACCGTTGGGAAGACTTGGGGGAAGTCTTTTTGATCTTGCTTTAAAAAACAGAAACGTTTGCGCTCACGAGAATTGCTGCCATTTTTATTTGGAAAGTGCTATTTAGTTAATTATTTTTGCAGATGATTAATAGATAAATTCCTCACGTCCAGCAATTTATTGTAGAATTTTTGGGGTTCCAGAGTTTGTGTTAGCTACAGATTACTACAGACTGTTCTGTTTTTGACAGATTCTATTTTTCGTGTATTGTTTGCTTATTTTGATGAATCTATGGCTAGTAAAAGAGTTTATAAACCATAGAGAAGTTGGAATACAGTAGGTTTAACACCAATATAAATCAAGAATGAGTTCATTACAGTACCTTGAAGTGGTGTTTTGTTTTCTTTCGCTAACGGAGTTCATGAGATTTTTTATTTTTAGTTTTGTGGTGTGAAGTTTTCAAGTTTTGGGTAAAGATTTGATGGATTATGGAACAAGGAGTGGAAAGAGCCTAAGCTTGGGGATGCCCATGGCACCCCAAGGTAAAACTCAAGGACACCAAAAAGCCTAAGCTTGGGGATGCCCCGGAAGGCATCCCCTCTTTTGTCTTCGTCTATCGGTAACTTTACTTGGAGCTATATTTTTATTTAGCACATGATATGTGTTTTGCTTGGAGTGTCTTGTATGATTTGAGTCTTTGCTTTTTAGTTTACCACAATCATCCTTGCTGTACACACCTTTTGAGAGAGACTCACATGATTGGGAATTTATTAGAATACTCTATGTGCTTCACTTACATCTTTTGAGCTATATAGTTTTTGCTCTAGTGCTTCACTTATATATTTTAGAGCACGATGGTGGTTTTGTTTTATAGAAACTATTGTTCTCTCATGCTTAACTTATATTATTTTGAGAGTCCTTTAGAACAACATGGCAATAATAAAAACTTTCATACAAGTGCATTGAATGCTATGAGAAGTTTGATACTTGATAATTGTTTTGAGATATGGAGATGGTGATATTAGAGTCATGCTAGTTGAGTAGTTGTGAATTTGAGAAATACTTGTCTTGAAGTTTGTGATTCCCGTAGCATGCATGTATTGTGAACCGTTATGTGATGAAGTCGGAGCATGATCTATTTATTGATTGTCTTCCTTATGAGTGTCGGTCAAGGACGAGCGATGGTCTTTTCCTACCAATCTATCCCCCTAGGAGCATGCGTGTAATACTTTGTTTCGATAACTAATAGATTTTTGCAATAAGTATGTGAGTTCTTTATGACTAATTTTGAGTCCATGGATTATACGCACTCTCACCCTTCCACCATTGCTAGCCTCTCTAGTATCGCGCAACTTTCGCCGGTACCATAAACCCACCATATACCTTCCTCAAAACAGCCACCATACCTACCTATTATGGCATTTCCATAGCCATTCCGAGATATATTGCCATGCAACTTTCCATCATTCCGTTATTATGACACGCTTCATCATTGTCACATTGCTTGCATGATCATGTAGTTGACATCGTATTTGTGGCAAAACCACCGTTCATAATTTTCATACATGTCACTCATGCATCATTGCACATCCCGGTACACCGCCGGAGCCATTCACATAGAGTCATATCTTGTTCTAAGTATCAAGTTGTAATTTTTGAGTTGTAAGTAAATAAAGTGTGATAATCAACATTATTAGAGCATTGTCCCAGTGAGGAAAGGATGATGGAGACTATGATTCCCCCACAAGTCGGGATGAGACTCCGGACGAAAAATAAAAAAAGGAAAAAAAAGAAAAGAGGCCAAAAAGAAAAAAAAGGGAAGAAGGCCCAAAAATGAGAGAAAAAGAGAGAAGGGACAATGCTACTGTCCTTTTTCCACACTTGTGCTTCAAAGTAGCACCATGATATTCATGATAGAGAGTCTCCTATGATATCGCTTTCATATACTAGTGGGAATTTTTCATTATAGAACTTGCCTTGTATATTCCAATGATGGGCTTCCTCAAATTGCCCTAGGTCTTCATGAGCAAGCAAGTTGGATGCACACCCACTTAGTTTCTTTTGTTGAGCTTTCATACACTTATAGCTCTAGTGCATTCGTTGGATGGCAATCCCTACTCACTCACATTGATATCTATTAATGGTCATCTCCATAGCCCGTTGATACGCCTAGTTGATGTGGGACCATCTTCTCCGTTTTGTCTTCTCCACAACCACCATTCTATTCCACCATATAGTGTATATCCATGGCTCACGCTCATATATTGCGTGAAGATTGAAAAGGTTTGAGAACATCAAAAGTATGAAACAATTGCTTGGCTTGTCATAAGGGTTGTGCATGATTTAAATATTTTGTGTGGTGAAGATAGAACATAGCCAGACTATATGATTTTGTAGGGATAACTTTCTTTGGCCATGTTATTTTGAGAAGACATAATTGCTTAGTTAGTATGCTCGAAGTATTATTATTTTTATGTCAATATTAAACTTTTGCCTTGAATCTTATGGATCTGAACATTCATGCCACAATAAAGAAAAATTACATTGAGAAATATGTTAGAAAGCATTCCACATCAAAAATTCTTCTTTTATAATTTACCTACTCGAGGACGAGCAGGAATTAAGCTTGGGGATGCTTGATACGTCTCCAACGTATCTATAATTTTTGATTGCTCCATGCTATCATATTATCTATTTTGGATGTCAATGGGCTTTATTTTAAACTTTTATATCATTTTTGGGACTAACCTACTAACCGGAGGCCCAGCCCAAATTGCTGTTTTTTTTGCCTATTTTAGGGTTTCGAAGAAATGGAATATCAAACGGAGTTCAAACGGAATGAAACCTTCAGGAATGTGATTTTCTCAACAAACATGATCCAGGAGACTTGGAGTGGGCGTCAAGAAACAACGGAGGTGGACACGAGACAGGGGGCGCGCCTACCCCCCCCCCCCTCCCGGGCGTGCCCTCCACCCTCGTGGGCCCCCCGTTGCTCCACCGACGTACTTATTCCTCCTATATATATCCACGTACCCCCAAACATCCGGGACCACAACGAAAACCTAATTCCACCGCCGCAATCTTCTGTACCCGAGAGATCCCATCATGGGGCCTCTTCCGGAGCTCCGCCGAAGGGGGCATTGATCACGGAGGGCCTCTACATCAACTCCATGGCCTCTCCAGTGATGTGTGAGTAGTTTACTTTAGACCTACGTGTAACGCCCTCGATGCGGCTATATCTCCTATGTGTCGAAGCACGACTTAGAGACATAACCACATTGAAAGCAATGTCGCAAGTGAGGTAATCTTCGCAAACAACCCATGTAATATAAATAAAGGGAAAAGATACATAGTTGGCTTACAATCGCCACGTCACACAAATACATAAATAGCATTACATTCATCCAATACACTCATGGTCCGACTACAATACCAAAATAAAGATCAACCCCCAAATGCGACAAAGTCCCTGATCGCCCCAACTGAGCACCACTACTGATCATCTGGGAAAGACACATAGTAATGACGAGAGTCTTCATCGAACTCCCACTTGAGCTCAAGCGCAACGTCTGGAACGGTATCATCTGTCCCTGCATCTGGTTTAGGAAGGAATCTGTGAGTCGCGGGGACTCAGCAATCCCACACCCTCGCGATCAAGACTATTTAAGCTTATAGGTAAGGTAAGGTATGATGTGGAGCTGCAGCAATCGACTAGAATTATATGGTGGCTAACCTATTCGCAAAAGAGAGCGAGAAGAGAAGGAAAAAGCATGGTCGAACAACTATGATCAAGAAGTGATCCTAGAACAACCTACGTCAAGCATTACTCCAACACCGTGTTCACTTCCCGGACTCCGCCAAGAAGAGACCATCACGGTAACACACGTGGTTGATTCATTTTAATTAAGTTAAGTTTCAGGTTATCTACAACCGGACATTAACAAATTCCCATCTGCCCATAACCTCGGGCACGGCTTTCGAAAGTTCAAATCCCTGCAGGGGAGTCCCAAGTTAGCCCATCACAAGCTCTCACGGTCAACGAAGGATATTTCTTCTCCCAAGACAATTCGATCAGGCTCGGCATCCCGGTTACAAGACATCCTCGACAATGGTAAAACTAAACCAGCAAAACCACCCGAATGTGCCGACAAATCCCGATAGGAGCTGCACATATCTCGTTCTCAGGGCACACCGGATTGTCCAAGGTTCCGGTAGGCCAGCCCAGAGTTGCCCCTAGTGGCCACCGGCAGCTGACAGGTTGGACCAACACTCAGAGGAGCACTGGCCCGGGGGTTTAAATAAAGATGACCCTTCAGTCCGCGAAACCCAAGGGAAAAAGAGTGTACCCAGTGTTGGGCATTGCTGGAAGAGTTTTATTCAAGGCGAACTGTCAAGGGGTTCCCATTATAACCCAACCGTGTAAGGAACGGAAAATCCGGGAACATAACACCGATATGACGGAAACTAGGGGTGCAAGAGTGGAACAAAACACCAGGCATAAGGCCGAGCCTTCCACCATTTACCAATTATATAGGTGCATTAAGATAAACAAGATAATATAGTGATATCCCAACAATAAACAATGTTCCAACAAGGAACGATCTCCAATCGTCACCTGCAACTAGCAACGCTATAAGAGGGGCTAAGCAAAGTGGTAACATAGCCAAACAATGGTTTGCTAGGACAAGGTGGGTTAGAGGTTTGACATGGCAATATGGGAGGCATGATAAGCAAGTGGTAGGTATCGTAGCATAGGCATAGCAAAAGAGCGAGCATCTAGCAAACAAAGATAGAAGTGATTTCGAGGGTATGGTCATCTTGCCTTCAAAGTTCTCAGAGTTGCCTTGATCCTCGTAAGCGAACTCAACGTGATCCTCGTTCACGAACTCGTCTCCCGGCTCTACCCAAATAAGAACAACAAGCAAAGGGAGCACAATCAACCACGTGCAATGCTCAAACAACATGATGCAAACATGGTATGATATGCGGGATGCGATATGTGATGCATATGCAAGATTTGACAAGGAATGATTGAACCTGGCCCCAGCATGGAAATCCAAGAGTGCCACTGGAAAGGTGAGGTGATTTCGGTTGAAATCGATATAAAGATCACCGGAATCGGATGCACGGTTTGGAAATGGCAAGCAAAACAAATATGGCACCGGTTTGCGATAATCAGCAAGTGACCAACTAAATGCATCAAGATAAGCATGCTACAACACTCAAACATGACAACAAGATACATGGCAGGGATCCACTCATGAAGCTTGACAAAATATGAACACTAAGCTACGGCTAATTCATCCATTAACAGGTTCAAACAATCATGGCAAAAGAGCAAATGATAACAGGTTTCAGACTTTGTGAAATTAACACAAGTCTAGAATTTATCATCAGGAAGCACACTTTAGAGCATGAAAACTACATGATACAGGAACTTAACATGGCAAAGCAAGGCATGACATGAAGCTACTCAAAGCACTTAACAAAAGTCCCTTAGTGACCTTGAGCCAAAAGGGATTACAAAATACAATTGCAAGCATGTGAATATGCAAATCAGTTAACGAGTAGGCATGTTTACGAGCTCGATGCACTTACTACAGAGCATTGCATGACAAACTAAGCATACACCCATGAAGAATACATGGCATAGGAACTAGACATGGCAAGAACAACAACATAGCTTGCACGGATCAATAGCAACATCCTCGGCAAAATCGCTAAACATGTCAACAATCTGCCAGTATCAATTTATAGCAAAAGTAGAGCTCGATTGACTCAAGGTAGGGTGCTCCATAAATGCAAACAAGGACATGGATGGATAGAGCACCACAATGTTAACAAAACATCCTTACTGGTCATCCTCAAAAGAGGCACGAATCACTAGGAAACAACATGAACATATGGCATAACAACAAAATCAGGACAAGGACTTAGAGGAATTACAAGTCCCTGAAATCAGCATTACCGATTACGCTACTTTGCAAGCTTGTGCTAGTCACCACAAATATCACAAAAATACATGGCAAGCACCTCTGTAAAGATGGCATGGCATATACCAAAACACATGTAGAGCTCAGGATCATATCATGCACACATTAATCATGGCAATAATGACAAAAGGCTATTTGCTGAAATAGATCTGACAAATTCCTCACATAGCCCTCTTCCAACAGCATTTCGGGCAACAAGATGAGCTCAAATGAAAATGATGCAATGAGATGAAATGATGTACTCGTCGAGACGAACATTCTGATATGCTACACACACGAATCGGAGCTACGGATGCAGAGTTATGGCATGCGGAAAAATGCAAATTAGCTAGGGTTTGGAGGGGGAAAAGTCAACCGTGAAGTTCCAGATCCAGATCTGGATCTCGTCGGAGCACGGACTTCGAGGTTCACGGCGGTGCGGCAGCCGGAGTCGGAGGAGGCCGGGCGGCGCGGACGACGAGGAGGGCGGCGAGGCGGCGCCGGAGTCGGAGGTGGCCGGGCGGCGCCGGAGCTGTTGACGGCAGTGAGCGGGCGAGGCGGCGGGGTCGCGCCGGCGGATCGGGATGGCGGCGGGGCGTCGTCGCGGTAGGGCGCGGGCGGCGCTGCGGAGGAAGGGCGCGGGGCGCCTCTGGCCCGGGCGGTGGAGGCGGGGGCCTGCGGCGGGCCGGCGTGGCTGCGGGTGGCGGCGCGCCACGTGGTGGCCCCCTGTTGGCTGCGGGCGGCGGCGGGGATGTGTCCGGCGCGGTGCGAGGCGAATTTTTAGGGTTTGGGGAAGAAGAGATCCGGGAATTTTGGGGAGTGGCCTTTATATAGAGGTAGGAGGAGCTAGGAGTCTCCAAATTGAGCATGATTTTTGGCCACGCGATCGTGATCGAACGCTCTAGACGATGGGAGAGGTTTTGGTGGGTTTTGGGCCAAATTGGAAGGGTGTTGGGCTGCAACACACACGAGGCCTTCTCGGTCCCTTGGTTAACCGTTGGAGTATCAAACGAAGTCCAAATGGCACGAAACTTGACAGGCAGTTACCGGTAGTAAACCAAGGCCGCATGGCAAGTCTCGGTCCAATCCGGAAATGTTTAACCCCCACACACGAAAAGAGGTAGAAAGGACCACCGGAGGACATAGGAGCGCCGGAATGCAAAACGGACAACAGGGAAAATGCTCGGATGCATGAGACGAACACGTATGTAAATGCAATGCACATGATGACATGATATGAGATGCATGACAAAGACAACAACACACGGAGACAAAAAACCCGACAACGAGGAAATAAAATAACTTAGGACCAGAAACTGCAAGAGTTGGAGTACAGATAAGGTAAATTACATCCGGGGTGTTACAACACTCCACCACTACGAAAGGATCTCGTCCCGAGATCTAGGACTGGAAAAACTCCGGGTACTCAGAACGGAGGTGATCCTCGCGTTCCCAGGTGGCTTCACGGTCGGAATGGTGTGACCACTTGACTTTGAGGAATTTGATTGACTTGTTGCGAGTCTTGCGCTCAGTTTCTTCAAGGATAGCAACGGGGTGCTCACGATAAGAAATGTCTTCTTGGAGATCAATGTCTTCGAAGTTGAAGGTGCGGTCAGGGGTCTTGAAGCACTTGTGGAGCTGAGAGACATGAAACACGTCGTGCACATTTGCAAAGTTGGAGGGAAGCTCGAGTTGATAGGCGAGATCGCCTCTCTTGCTGACGATCTTGAAAGGACCCACGTATCTAGGGGCAAGCTTCCCTTTGATACCGAAGCGACGAGTACATTTCATTGGAGAGACGCGGAGGTAAACATGGTCTCCGATCTCGAAAGCCAAATCACGATGCTTACTATCATAGTAGCTCTTCTGGCGCGATTGCGCTGCTTTGAGGTTATCACGAATGACTTTGCACATCTCTTCTGCCTCTGTGATCAAGTCATTTCCAAGAAGTTGACGTTCACCAATCTCTGACCAGTTAAGAGGAGTACGACACTTCCTGCCATAGAGAATTTCAAATGGGGCCTTGCCCAAACTCGCTTGAAAGCTGTTGTTGTAGGAGAACTCGGCATATGGAAGACAATCTTCCCACTTCATACTGAAGGAGATAACGCAAGCCTTGAGCATATCTTCAAGAATCTGATTGACACGCTCGACTTGGCCGCTAGTTTGAGGATGAAAAGCTGTGCTGAAACGGATGTTGGTGCCCATGGCCTTCTAAAAAGAATCCCAAAACTTGGAGGTAAAGATGCTGCCACGATCTGAACAAATCAACTGCGGAATACCGTGCAGAGAGACAATCCGAGAGGTATAAAGCTCCGCCAATTGAGCTGCTGTGATGGATTCTTTGATAGGCAGAAAGTGAGCCACTTTAGTGAGTTTGTCGATGACAACGAATATAGCATCATTGCCACGCTTGGACTTTGGAAATCCAGTCACGAAGTCCATCTCAATGTGGTCAAACTTTCATTTTGGAATGGCAAGAGGTTGGAGGAGACCAGCTGGTCGTTGGTGTTCTGCCTTCACTCTTCTGCAGACATCACATTTATTCACGAACTGAGCAATCTCACGTTTCATTCGAGTCCACCAATACGCCTGCTTGAGGTCATGGTACATCTTTGTACTTCCAGGGTGGATAGAGAGGAGTGAATTGTGAGCCTCGTTCATAATGACTTTACGAAGGTCACCTTTAGGCACAACAATGCGATCCTCGAAGATGAGAGTATCCTTGTCATCAAGGCGATAACACTTGTACTTGGATTGACTCTTGGCAATCCCAATCTTCACCTTCTTCACCATAGCATCAAGAAGTTGAGCCTCTCGAATCTGATCTTCCAAAATAGGAGAGACTTGAAGATTGGCGAGGAAACCTTGAGGAACAACTTGCAGATTGAGTTTGCGGAAAGCTTCACAAAGCTCGGGTTAGTAAGGCTTGAGAATTAGACTGTTGAAGTAAGCCTTCCTGCTCAATGCGTCAGCAATTACATTGGCCTTGCCTAGAGTATATTCAATGCTCGGATTATACTCTTGAATCATTTCGACCCAACGAGTCTGCCTGAGGTTGAGATTAGGCTGAGTGAAGATGTACTTGAGACTCTTGTGGTCAGTGAAGATGTCCACTTTTATTCCCAATAAGAGATGTCTCCAAGTCAAAAGAGCATGCACAACTACCGCCAACTCGAGGTCATGAGTGGGGTAGTTCTTTTCATCGGGCTTCAACTAGCGAGAGGTATAAGCCATAAATTTTTTCTCTTGCATCAACACTGCACCAAGACCTTGAAGAGAGGCATCACAGAAGACCTCGAACGGTTTGGATTCATCGGGAGGAGTCAGAACTGGAGCAGTGAGTAATTTCTCTTTCAAGGTGTTGAAAGCGATGTCACATTCAGGAGACCAAACATACTTCACATGCTTCTGGAGAAGGTTTGAAAGAGGCTTCGCGATCTTTGAAAAGTTCTCAACGAACCTTCGACAATAGCTTGCGAGACCAAGGAAGCTGCGGAGTTGCTTCACGTTCTGAGGTAGTTCCCAATTCACAATTGCAGACACCTTCTCAAGATTCGCCGCTATGCCCTTGGCAAAAATGATATGCCCAAGGTAGAGAACCTCATCGAGCCAAAACTCGCACTTTGAAAACTTGGCATAGAACTGATGTTCTCTGAGCTTATCCAGCACCAAACGCAAGTGCTTGGCATGATCTTCCTTGTTCTTGGAAAAGACCAAAATGTCATCGAGGTAGACCAAGACGAAGTCATTTGTGTAGGGGTTGAAGAGGAACTTCATCATGCGAGAGAATGTCGGAAGAGCGTTGACGAGGCCAAAAGACATGATAGTGTATTCATATAAACCATAGCTTGTTCTGAATGCCGTCTTAGGGATATCTTGCTCACGAATTCGAATCTGGTGATAGCCCATACGGAGATCAAGCTTGGAGAATACTTGAGCACCTTTGAGTTCTTCAAACAACAAGTTGATGTTGGGTAGTGGGTACTTGTGTTGGGGAACGTTGCAGAAAATAAAAATTTTCCTACTCGTTTCACCAAGATCATCTAGGAGTTCATCTAGCAACGAGTCATCAGATGCATCTACATACCTTTGTAGATCGCGTGCGGAAGCGTTCAAAGAACGGTGATGATGTAGTCGAACACGACGTGATCCAAATCACCGATGACCAAGCGCCGAACGGACGGCACCTCCGCGTTCAACACACGTACGGGACGGGAGACGTCTCCTCCTTCTTGATCCAGCAAGGGGGAAGGAGAGGTTGACGAAGATCCAGCAGCACGACGGCGTGGTGGTGAATGCAGGGCGTCACAGTAGCAGGGCTTCGCCTATACTACAAGAAGGAGACGTAACAGGGAGAGAGGGAGGCGCCAGGGGCTGGTGTATGAAATCCCTCCTCTCCCCCACTATATATAGGAGGGCCAAGGGGGGGTGGTGCGCAGCCTAGGAGATCTGATCTCCTAGGTGCGGCGGCCAGGGGGAGGATTCCCTCCCCCCCAAGGCACCTTAGAGGTGCCTTCCACCACTTGGACTCCTCCCCCATGGAAACCCTAGGCGCATGGGCCTAGTGGGGCTGGTGCCCTTGGCCCATGCGCCTAGGGTTTCCATGGGGGAGTGCCCTTGGCCCATGCAGGCCAAGGCGCACCCCCTACAGCCCATGTGGCCCCCCGTGACAGGTGGCCCCACCCGGTGGGCCCCCGGGACCCCTCCGGTGGTCCCGGTACAATACCGATAACCCCGAAACTTGTCCCGATGGCCGAAATAGCATTTCCTATATATAATTCTTTACCTCCGGACCATTCCGGAACTCCTCGTGACGTCCGGGATCTCATCCGGGACTCCGAACAACATTCGGGTTTCTGCATATACATATCTTCACAACCCTAGCATCACCGAACCTTAAGTGTGTAGACCCTACGGGTTCGGGAGACAAGCAGACATAACCGAGATGACTCTCCGGTCAATAACCAACAGCGGGATCTGGATACCCATGTTGGCTCCCACATGCTCCACGATGATTTCATCGGATGAACCACGATGTCGAGGATTCAATCAACCCCGTATGCAATTCCCTTTGTCAATCGATATGTTACTTGCCCGAGATTCGATTGTCGGTATCCCAATACCTCGTTCAATCTCGTTACCGGCAAGTCACTTTACTCATACTGTAATGCATGATCCCGTGACCAGACACTTGGTCACTTTGAGCTCATTATGATGATGCATTACCGAGTGGGCCCAGTGATACCTCTCCGTCATACGGAGTGACAAATCCCAGTCTTGATCCATGTCAACCCAACAGACACTTTCGGAGATACCCGTAGTATACCTTTATAGTCACCCAGTTACGTTGTGACGTTTGATATACCCAAAGCACTCCTACGGTATCCGGGAGTTACACGATCTCATGGTCTAAGGAAAAGATACTTTGACATTGGAAAACTCTAGCAAACGAACTATACGATCTTGTGCTATGTTTAGGATTGGGTCTTGTCCATCACATCATTCTCCTAATGATGTGATCTCGTTATCAATGACATCCAATGTCCATAGTCAGGAAACCATGACTATCTGTTGATCAACGAGCTAGTTAACTAGAGGCTTACTAGGGACATGTTGGTGTCTGTTATTCACACATGTATTACGATTTCCGGATAACACAATTATAGCATGAATAAAGACAATTATCATGAACAAGGAAATATAATAATAATGCTTTTATTATTGCCTCTAGGGCATATTTCCAACAGTCTCCCACTTGCACTAGAGTCAATAATCTAGTTACATTGTGATGAATCGAACAACCATGGAATTCTGGTGTTGATCATGTTTTACCCTAGGGAGAGGTTTAGTCAACGGATCTGCTACATTCAGGTCCGTATGTACTTTACAAATCTCTATGTCTCCGTTTTGAACATTTTCACGAATGGAGTTGAAGCGACGCTTGATGTGCCTTGTCTTCTTGTGAAACCTGGGCTCCTTGGCAAGTGCAATAGCTCCAGTGTTGTCACAAAAGAGTTTGATTGGCCCCGACGCATTGGGTATGACTCCTAGGTTGGTGATGAACTCCTTCACCCATATTGCTTCATGTGCTGCCTCCGAGGCTGCCATGTACTCCGCTTCACATGTAGATCCCGCCACGACGCTCTGCTTGCAGCTGCACCAGCTCACTGCTCCACCATTCAACATATACACGTATCCGGTTTGTGACTTAGAGTCATCCAGATCTGTGTCGAAGCTAGCGTCGACGTAACCCTTTACGACGAGCTCTTCGTCACCTCCATAAACGAGAAACATTTCCTTAGTCCTTTTCAGGTACTTCAATATATTCTTGACCGCTGTCCAGTGTTCCTTGCCGGGATTACTTTGGTACCTTCCTACCAAACTTACGGCAAGGTTTACATCAGGTCTGGTACACAGCATGGCATACATAATAGAACCTATGGCTGAGGCATAGGGGATGACACTCATCTCTTCTATTTCTTCTGCCATGGTCGGACATTGAGCTGAGCTCAATTTCACACCTTGTAACACAGGTAAGAACCCCTTCTTAGAATGATCCATTTTGAACTTCTTCAATATCTTATCAAGGTATGTGCTTTGTGAAAGACCTATGAGGCGTCTTGATCTATCTCTATAGATTTTGATGCCTAATATATAAGCAGCTTCTCCAAGGTCCTTCATTGAAAAACTCTTATTCAAGTAGGCCTTGATGTTGTCCAAGAGTTCTATATCATTTCCCATCAACAGTATGTCATCTACATATAATATGAGAAATGCTATAGAGCTCCCACTCACTTTCTTGTAAACGCAGGCTTCTCCATAAGTCTGCGTAAACCCAAACACTTTGATCATCTCATCAAAGCGAATGTTCCAACTCCGAGATGCTTGCACCAGCCCATAAATCCAGCGTTGGAGCTTGCACACCTTGTCAGCATTCTTAGGATCGACAAAACCTTCCGGCTGCATCATATAGAATTCTTCCTTAAGGAAACCATTAAGGAATGCCGTTTTGACGTCCATTTGCCAAATTTCATAATCATAAAATGCGGAAATTGCTAACATGATTCGGACGGACTTTAGCTTCGCTACCGGTGAGAAAGTCTCATCGTAGTCAACCCCTTGAACTTGTCGATAACCCTTAGCGACAAGTCGAGCTTTATGGATGGTCACATTACCATCCGCGTCTGTCTTCTTCTTAAAGATCCATTTATTTTCTATGGCTCGCCGTTCTACGGGCAAGTCAGTCAAAGTCCATACTTTATTTTCATACATGGATCCTATCTCGGATTTCATGGCTTCTAACCATTTGTCGGAATCCGGGCCCGCCATCGCTTCTTCATAGTTCGAAGGTTCACCGTTGTCTAACAACATGATTTCCAAGACAGGGTTGCCGTACCACTCTGGTGCGGAACGTGTCCTTGTGGACCTTCGAATTTCAGTAGGAGCTTGATCAGAAGTATCTTGATCATTATCATTAACTTCCTCTCTAGTCGGTGCAGGCACCTCAGGAACATTTTCTTGAGTTGCGCCATTTTCCGGTTCAAGAGGTAATACTTCATCAAGTTCTACTTTCCTCCCACTTACTTCTTTCGAGAGAAACTCTTTCTCTAGAAAGGACCCATTCTTGGCAACAAAGATCTTGCCTTCAGATCTGAGGTAGAAGGTGTACCCAATAGTTTCTTTTGGGTATCCTATGAAGACGCATTTTTCCGACTTGGGTTCGAGCTTCTCAGGTTATAGTTTCTTCACATAAGCATCGCATCCCCAAACTTTTAGAAACGACAGCTTAGGTTTCTTCCCAAACCATAATTCATACGGTGTCGTCTCAACGGATTTCGACGGAGCCCTATTTAAAGTGAATGCGGCAGTCTCTAAAGCATAGCCCCAAAAAGATAGCGGTAAATCGGTAAGAGACATCATAGATCGCACCATATCTAATAGAGTGCGATTACGACGTTCGGACACACCGTTACGCTGAGGTGTTCCAGGCGGCGTGAGTTGTGAAACTATTCCACATTTTCTTAAGTGTGTACCAAATTCGTGACTCAAGTATTCTCCTCCATGATCTGATCGTAGAAACTTGATTTTCCTGTCACGTTGATTCTCAACCTCACTCTGAAATTCCTTGAACTTTTCAAAGGTTTCAGACTTGTGTTTCATTAAGTAGATATACCCATATCTGCTCAAGTCATCAGTGAGGGTGAGAACATAACGATAGCCACCGCGAGCCTCAACACTCATTGGACCGCACACATCAGTATGTATGATTTCCAGTAAGTTGGTTGCTCGCTCCATTGTTCCTGAGAACGGAGTCTTGGTCATCTTACCCATGAGGCATGGTTTGCACGTGTCAAATGATTCATAATCAAGAGACTCTAAAAGTCCATCTGCATGGAGCTTCTTCATGCGTTTGACACCTATGTGACCAAGGCGGCAGTGCCACAAGTATGTGGTACTATCATTATCAAATTTACTCCATTTGGTACTCACATTATGAACATGTGTAACATTACGTTCGAGATTCATAAAGAATAAACCATTCACCATAGGAGCATGACCATAAAACATATCTCTCATATAAATGGAACAACCATTATTCTCAGATTTAAATGAGTAGCCATCTCGAATTAAACGAGATCCCGAAACAATGTTCATGCTCAAAGCTGGCACTAAATAACAGTTATTGAGGTTTAAAACTAATCCCGTAGGTAAATGTAGAGGCAGCGTGCCGACGGCGATCACATCGACCTTGGAACCATTCCCGACGCGCATCGTCACCTTGTCCTTCGCCAGTCTCCGTTTATTCCGCAGCTCCTGCTGTGAGTTACAAATATGAGAAACGGCACCGGTATCAAATACCCAGGAGTCACTACGAGTACTGGTAAGGTACACATCAATTACATGTATATCAAATATACCTTTGGTGTTGCCGGACTTCTTGTCCGCTAAGTACTTGGGGCAGTTCCGTTTCCAGTGACCCTTCCCTTTGCAATAAAAGCACTCCGTCTCAGGCTTGGGCCCATTCTTTGGCTTCTTCCCGGCAGCTTGCTTGCCGGGCGCGGCAACCTCCTTGCCGTCCTTCTTGAAGTTCTTTTTACCCTTGCCTTTCTTGAACTTAGTGGTTTTATTGACCATCAACACTTGATGTTCTTTCTTGACTTCTACCTCTGCTGATTTCAGCATCGAGAACAACTCAGGAATGGTCTTTTGCATCCCCTGCATGTTGAAGTTCATCACAAAGCTCTTGTAGCTTGGTGGAAGCGACTGGAGGATTCTGTCAATGACCGCATCATCCGGGAGATTAACGCCCAGCTGAGACAAGCGGTTATGTAACCCAGACATAGTGAGTATGTGCTCACTGACAGAACTATTTTCCTCCATCTTACAGCTGAAGAACTTATCGGAGACTTCATATCTCTCGATCCGGGCATGAGCTTGAAAAACCATTTTCAGCTCTTCGAACATCTCATATGCTCCATGTCTCTCAAAACGCTTTTGGAGCCCCGGCTCTAAGCTGTAAAGCATGCCGCACTGAACGAGGGAGTAGTCATCAGCACGTGTCTGCCAAGCGTTCATAACGTCTTGGTTCTGTGGGACGGGTGGATCACCTAGCGGTGCTTGTAGGACATAATCTTTCTTGGCAGCTATGAGGATGATCCTCAGGTTCCGGACCCAGTCCGTATAGTTGCTGCCATCGTCTTTCAGCTTGGTTTTCTCTAGGAACGCGTTGAAGTTGAGGACTACGTTGGCCATTTGATCTACAAGACATATTGTAAAAAAAATTAGACTAAGTTCATGATAATTAAGTTCATCTAATAAAATTATTAATGAACTCCCACTTAGATTAGACATCCCTCTAGTCATCTAAGTATTACATGATCCGAGTTAACTAGACCGTGTCTGATCATCACGTGAGACGGACTAGTCAACGTCGGTGAACATCTTCATGTTGATCGTATCTTCTATACGACTCATGCTCGACCTTTCGGTCTTCTGTGTTCCGAGGCCATGTCTGTACATGCTAGGCTCGTCAAGTTATCCCTAAGTGTTTTGCATGTGTTCCGAGGCCATGTCTGTACATGCTAGGCTCGTCAACACCCGTTGTATGTGAACGTAAGGATCCATCACACCCGATCATCACGGCGTGCTTAGAAACGACGAACTTTAGCAACGGTGCACAGTTAGGGGAGAACACTTCTTGAAATTGTCATGAGGGATCATCTTATTTACTACCGTCGTTCTAAGTAAACAAGATGCAAAAACATGATAAACATCACATGCAATCAAATAATAGACGTGACATGATATGGCCAATATCACATAGCTCCTTTGATCTCCATCTTGGGGCTCCATGATCATCTTGTCACCGGCTTGACACCATGATCTCCATCATCATGATCTCCATCATCGTGTCTCCATGAAGTTGCTCGCCAACTATTACTTCTACTACTATGGCTAACGCGTTTAGCAATAAAGTAAAGTAATTTACATGGCGTTTCTCAATGACACGCAGGTCATATAAAAGAATAAAGACAACTCCTATGGCTCCTGCCGGTTGTCACACTCATCGACATGCAAGTCGTGAATCCTATTACAATAGCATGAACATCTCATACATCACATATAGATCATTCATCATTCATCACAACTTTGGCCATATCATATCACAAACCACTTGCTGCAAAAACAAGTTAGACATCCTCTAATTGTTGTTGCAAGTTTTACGTGGCTGAATTAGGGTTCTAGCAAGAACGTCTTCTTACCTACGTTAAAGCCACAACGTGATTTGTCAACTTCTATTTACCCTTCATAAGGACCCTGTTCATCGAATCCGCTCCAACTAAAGTGGGAGAGACAGACACCCGCCAGCCACCTTATGCAACTAGTGCATGTTAGTCGGTGGAACCGGTCTCACGTAAGCGTACGTGTAAGGTTGGTCCGGGCCGCTTCATCCCACAATACCGCTGAAGCAAGATAAGACTAGTAGTGGCAAGAAAGTTGACAAATCTACGCCCACAACTGATTGTGTTCTACTCGGGCAAGAAGAACTACGCATAGACCTAGCTCATGATGCCACTGTTGGGGAACGTTGCAGAAAATAAAAAAATTCCTACTCGTTTCACCAAGATCATCTAGGAGTTCATCTAGCAACGAGTCATCAGATGCATCTACATACCTTTGTAGATCGTGTGCGGAAGCGTTCAAAGAACGGTGATGATGTAGTCGAACACGACGTGATCCAAATCACCGATGACCAAGCGCCGAACGGATGGCACCTCCGCGTTCAACACACGTACGGGACGGGAGACGTCTCCTCCTTCTTGATCCAGCAAGGGGGAAGGAGAGGTTGACGAAGATCTAGCAGCACGACGGCGTGGTGGTGGATGTAGGGCGTCACAGTAGCAGGGCTTCGCCTATACTACAAGAAGGAGACGTAACGGGGAGAGAGGGAGGCGCCAGGGGCTGGTGTATGAAATCCCTCCTCTCCCCCACTATATATAGGAGGGCCAAGGGGGGTGGTGCGCAGCCTAGGAGATCTGATCTCCTAGGTGCGGCGGCCAGGGGGAGGATTCCCTCCCCCCCAAGGCACCTTAGAGGTGCCTTCCACCACTTGGACTCCTCCCCCATGGAAACCCTAGGCGCATGGGCCTAGTGGGGCTGGTGCCCTTGGCCCATGCAGGCCAAGGCGCACCCCCTACAGCCCATGTGGCCCCCCGGGATAGGTGGCCCCACCCGGTGGGCCCCCGGGACCCCTCCGGTGGTCCCGGTACAATACCGATAACCCCGAAACTTGTCCCGATGGCCGAAATAGCATTTCCTATATATAATTCTTTACCTCCGGACCATTCCGGAACTCCTCGTGACGTCCGGGATCTCATCCGGGACTCCGAACAACATTCGGGTTTCTGCATATACATATCTTCACAACCCTAGCGTCACCGAACCTTAAGTGTGTAGACCCTACGGGTTCGGGAGACAAGCAAACATAACCGAGATGACTCTCCGGTCAATAACCAACAGCGGGATCTGGATACCCATGTTGGCTCACACATGCTCCACGATGATTTCATCGGATGAACCACGATGTCGAGGATTCAATCAACCCCGTATGCAATTCCCTTTGTCAATCGATATGTTACTTGCCCGAGATTCGATCGTCGGTATCCCAATACCTCGTTCAATCTCGTTACCGGCAAGTCACTTTACTCGTACTGTAATGCATGATCCCGTGACCAGACACTTGGTCACTTTGAGCTCATTATGATGATGCATTACCGAGTGGGCCCAGTGATACCTCTCCGTCATACGGAGTGACAAATCCCAGTCTTGATCCATGTCAACCCAACAGACACTTTCGGAGATACCCGTAGTATACCTTTATAGTCACCCAGTTACGTTGTGACGTTTGATATACCCAAAGCACTCCTACGGTATCCGGGAGTTACACGATCTCATGGTCTAAGGAAAAGATACTTTGACATTGGAAAACTCTAGCAAACGAACTATACGATCTTGTGCTATGTTTAGGATTGGGTCTTGTCCATCACATCATTCTCCTAATGATGTGATCTCGTTATCAATGACATCCAATGTCCATAGTCAGGAAACCATGACTATCTGTTGATCAACGAGCTA
The DNA here is from genome assembly GCF_056163025.1 of Triticum urartu. Lineage (NCBI taxonomy): Eukaryota > Viridiplantae > Streptophyta > Magnoliopsida > Poales > Poaceae > Triticum > Triticum urartu. Next base: position 579,856,015 of record NC_141878.1, on the reverse strand, counting down.
GTTAACTAGAGGCTTACTTGGGACATGTTGGTGTCTGTTATTCACACATGTATTACGATTTCCGGATAACACAATTATAGCATGAATAAAGACAATTATCATGAACAAGGAAATATAATAATAATGCTTTTATTATTGCCTCTAGGGCATATTTCCAACAACTTGTTCTTTATAGTCTTCTTGTTCAATGGACGGTAGTCAACACAAAGTCGGTCCGTTCCATCCTTCTTCTTCACAAAAAGAACTCCACAACCCCACAGAGAACAACTAGGTCAGATGAGACCCATACGCTCTTGAATATCGAGTTGCTTCTTCAGCTCTTTCAAATCTTCAGATCCAAGCTTGTAAGGACGCTTGCAAATAGGTTCCGTCCCAGGCTCAAGATCGATGACAAATTCAACTGGCCGGTGCGGAGGCATTCCTGGAAGCTCTTCTGAAAAGACGTCTTGATATTCGCAAATGACTGGAATTTGAGAGATGGCATCCAGTTCACCCTTCCCATTGGGAGAAAACAGACGGATGGTATCATCACGAGCGGCAAAGACAATTACATCCTCAGACGAATGAGTTAATTGAATCTGCCTGGCAGCACAATCGAGCTGAGCCTTGTGCTTAGAAAGCCAGTCCATTCCAAGAATAAGATCAATATCCGAGTCACCAAGAACCATTGGAGAAGACAGAAACTTGTAGTCGCCCAACGTGACAGTAACATCCGGAACCATAGAGTTAGCATTCATGCGTTTACCCGGAGAGACAACTGCTATCGGTCTAGGCAAAACTTGGAGAGCCAATTCATGCTTACATGCAAAAGGTCTCGAGATGAAACAATGTGATGCACTAGTGTCAAAAAGAACTTTTGCAGGAATATCGTTAACAGGAAGGTTACCCATGATGACATCTGACGAGTCCTCTGCCTGAGCTGCATTCATCAAGTTGACCTTGGCGTACTTGGGGTTATGCTTGACCACAGCTGTACTTGCAGACCTCACAGGAGGAGGAGGAGGAAGACGCCTCTGATTGAAGCATTTGTTGGCATAGTGACCCTTCTGTTGGCACTTGTTGCACATGACCTCCGAAAGCAGACGGTGATACGGAGCACTTGATCTTGGAGCTTGAGACGAAGTCTTGTTCTAAAAGCCAGGGTTGGGTGGGTGGGAAGATCCACTGCCACCTTTGCTCTTCTGCTGATAAGGCTGACGGAACGGAGGAGGAGGAAGCCAATAATTTTGCTGCTTAGCCACTTGAGTTGAAGAAGAAGGATCTGCATCTCTGACTCGCTTCTTGGAAGCATCGCACTTCAGTTGAGCAGTCTCTTGCTTCATTGCCATGTTGTAAAACTCATCGTACTTCTTGGGCTCAAAGAGGACGAGAGCTAGCTGGAGTTCTTCTCTGAGACCACCCCTGAACTGGTATATCATGCTCTTCTCGTCAGGGACGTCTTGCTTGGCGAAACGAGCGACCTTCTGGAACATGATGTTGTACTGGTAAACAGACATAGTGCCTTGCTTCAGGTTGCGGAATTCCTCACGCTTGCTCTCAACCACACTCTGAGGAATATGATGAGCTTTGAAGTCTTGACGGAATTCATTCCAGGTAATCACACGGCCTCCTCTGGAATCTTTGTACTGTTGAAACCATTCTGCAGCTTGGTCTTTGAGTTGGAAGGAGGCAAACTTGACAAAGTCCTCAGGCCTGATGTTACTGCACTCGAAATGCTTGCATATGTCCACGAGCCAATCATCAGTGTCTGTTGCCTCAACACAATTGCTGAAGTTCTTTGGCTGGTTGGCAAGGAACTGGTTGAGTGTAGCAAACTGATTCTGATTGTTGCCATGGCCCTGGTTCCCTTGGTTGCGCTCTTGAAGAAGTTGCATGATCAGCTGCGTGTTTTCATTGGTAGCGGCCATCATAGCTTGCCATGCCTCCGGAGGTGGAGGTGGTGGTGGCGGATCAGGATTCGGAGTCGTGCGCATTGGAGGAGCCATCCTGAAGAGGGTGACATCCATTAGCATCTTGAAAGACAAATATTGAAGCTGAATCAAACGGGTTGAAATTCCAACATAAAGTCTTCACATCCGAACAAAATGAACGAATGCATTCCAATTGAAATGGTCACATTTCCATAAATTGAGAAGCCACTTAGAATTGAGGTAGAAGAATAAAACCAACAAGGTACGGACAAGAACGAATACTTGGTGAGGATTACCCAATCCCAATCCAAATATCCGCGGAAGAAGAACTAGAGCTACAAGAATTCCCACCTATGAAACTCCCGAACCTTTCCGGTTATGCAATCAGGTGTTGGGGATACAGGGGAAGCATAATATCTCACTCAAATCTAGCAAATCCTACATCCAGCTGTATCCATCCTTCAACACATAACCGAGAAAAACTTCGGAAATCATCTACCTCAACCTTCGAAAAGCATCCGTTATACAAGTTATGGCAATACTCCCGAACTCCCGCCCCACTACTGGGTGGCGTCGAGGTTATCTCACCAACAACTGCATAAAAGAGATTTTCAATGTCGGCGAAACTCAGGTATTCCAGAATCTCAACGATAAAATTGTGACGACAACACCTCGGAGCTCAACTCCCCGGGACACTGCCACAACCCCTAAATGACAGGAGGCACCAAGAACAATGTTCTCATCACAAAACCATCGGAACGACTCCAAGATACCCGCGTGATCCTAAATTTTTTTAGTGAAATTTGAGAAGAGTCAAAACTCTATGTCAGGGTGCCTCACCAGAGCGATGAAGGGACTGGGGAGTAAAAAGAATTCCTAAACTCTTCGATATATATTATCCTAAATGACTCAAAACATTTTTCTAGACTCAACAACGCCAATGATTCGATCAAGCAGGGGGCTCCTAAGGTCGGGGAAGGCTCTGATTACCAACTTGTAACGCCCTCGATGCGGCTATATCTCCTACGTGTCGAAGCACGACTTAGAGGCATAACCGCATTGAAAGCAATGTCGCAAGTGAGGTAATCTTCGCAAACAACCCATGTAATATAAATAAAGGGGAAAAGATACATAGTTGGCTTACACTCGCCACGTCACACAAATACATAAATAGCATTACATTCATCCAATACACTCATGGTCCGACTACGGTACCAAAATAAAGATCAAGCCCCAAATGCGACAAAGTCCCCGATCGCCCCAACTGGGCACCACTATTGATCATCTGGGAAAGACACATAGTAACGACGAGAGTCTTCATCGAACTCCCACTTGAGCTCAAGCGCAACGTCTGGAGCGATACCATCTGTCCCTGCATCTGGTTTAGGAAGGAATTTGTGAGTCACGGGGACTCAGCAATCCCACACCCTCGCGATCAAGACTATTTAAGCTTATAGGTAAGGTAAGGTATGATGTGGAGCTGCAGCAAGCGACTAGCATTATATGGTGGCTAACCTATTCGCAAAAGAGAGCGAGAAGAGAAGGAAAAAGCATGGTCGAACAACTATGATCAAGAAGTGATCCTAGAACAACCTACGTCAAGCATTACTCCAACACCGTGTTCACTTCCCGGACTCCACCGAGAAGAGACCATCACGGTAACACACGCGGTTGATTCATTTTAATTAAGTTAAGTTTCATGTTATCTACAACCGAACATTAACAAATTCCCATCTGCCCATAACCGCGGGCACGGCTTTCGAAAGTTCAAATCCCTGCAGGGGAGTCCCAACTTATCCCATCACAAGCTCTCATGGTCAAAGAAGGATATTCCCTCTCGCAAGACAATTCGATCAGGCTCGGCATCCCGGTTACAAGACATCATCGACAATGGTAAAACTAAACCAGCAGAACCACCCGAATGTGCCGACAAATCCCGATAGGAGCTACACATATCTCGTTCTCAGGGCACACCGGATTGTCCAAGGTTCTGGTAGGCTAGCCCAGAGTTGCCCCTGGTGGCCACCGGCAGCTGACAGGTTGGGCCAACACTTAGAGGAGCACTGGCCCGAGGTTTTAAATAAAGATGACCCTTGAGTCTGCGGAACCCAAGGGAAAAAGAGGCTAGGTGGCGAATGGTAAAACCAATGTTGGGCATTGCTGGAAGAGTTTTATTCAAGGCGAACTGTCAAGGGGTTCCCATTATAACCCAGCCGTGTAAGGAACGCAAAATCCGAAAACATAACACCGATATGACGGAAACTAGGGCGGCAAGAGTGGAACAAAACACCAGGCATAAGGCCGAGCCTTCCACCCTTTACCAAGTATATAGGTTCATTAAGATAAACAAGATAATATAGTGATATCCCAATAATAAACAATGTTCCAACAAGGAACGATCTCCAATCTTCACCTGCAACTAGCAACGCTATAAGAGGGGCTGAGCAAAGCGGTAACATAGCCAAACAATGGTTTGCTAGGACAAGGTGGGTTAGAGGTTTGACATGGCAATATGGGAGGCATGATAAGCAAGTGGTAGGTATCGTAGCATAGGCATAGCAAAAGAGCGAGCATCTAGCAAGCAAAGATAGAAGTGATTTCGAGGGTATGGTCATCTTGCCTGCAAAGTTCTCAGAGTTGCCTTGATCCTCGTAAGCGAACTCAATGGGCTCCTCATTCACGAACTCGTCTCCTGGCTCTACCCAAACAAGAATGACAAGCAAAGGGAGCACAATCAACCACGTGCAATGCTCAAACAACATGATGCAAACATGGTATGATATGCGGGATGCGATATGTGATGCATATGCAAGATTTGACAAGGAATGATTGAACCTGGCCCAAACTTGGAAATCCAAGAGTGCCACTGGAAAGGTGAGGTGATTTCGGTTGAAATCGATATAAAGATCACCGGAATCGGATGCACGGTTTGGAAATGGCAAGCAAAACAAATATGGCACCGGTCCGCGATAATCAGCAAGTGACCAACTAAATGCATCAAGATAAACATGCTACATCACTCAAACATGACAACAAGATACATGGCAGGGATCCACTCATGAATCTTGACAAAAGATGAACACTGAGCTACGGCTAATTCATCCATTAACAGGTTCAAACAAGCATGGCAAAAAAGCAAATGATAACAGGTTTCAGACTTTGTGAAATTAACATAAGTCTGGAATTTATCATCAGGAAGCACACTTTAGAGCATGAAAACTACATGCTACAGGAAATTAACATGGCAAAGCAAGGCATGGCATGAAGCTACTCAAAGCACTAGACAAAAGTCCCTTAGTGACCTTGAGCCAAAAGGGATCAGAAAATACAATTGCAAGCATGTGAACATGGCAAAAACATAAACAAATTCAGACTTGGTGAAAAACTGGAGCATGCAGATCAGTTAACGAGTAGGCATGTTTACGAGCTCCATGCACTCACTACAGAGCATTGCATGACAAACTAAGCATACACCCATAAAGAAGACATGGCATAGGAGCTAGACATGGAAAGAACAACAACATAGCTTGCACGGATCAATAGCAACATCCTCGGCAAAATCGCTAAACATGTCAACAATCTGCCAGGATCAATTTATAGCAAAAGTAGAGCTCGATTGACTCAAGCTAGGTTGCTCCATAAATGAAAACAAGGACATGGATGGATGGAGCACCACAATGTTAACAAAACATCCTTACTGATCATCCTCAAAAGAGGCACGGATCACTAGGAAACAACATGAACATATGGCATAACAACAAAATCAGGACAAGGACTTAGAGGAATTATAAGTCCCTGAAATCAACATTACCGATTACGCTACTTTGCATGCTTGTGCTAGTCACCACAAATATCACAAAAATACATGGCAAGAACCCCTGTAAAGATGGCATGGCATATAACAAAACACATGTAGAGCTCAGTATCATATCATGCACACATTAATCATGGCAAAAATAACAAAAGGCTATTTGCTGAAACAGATCTGACAAATTCCTCACATAGCCCTCTTCCAACAGCATTTCGGGCAACAAGATGAGCTCAAATGAAAATGATGCAATGAGATGAAATGATGTACTCGTCGAGACGAACATTCTGATATGCTACACGCACGAATCAGAGCTACGGATGCAGAGTTAAGGCATGCGGAAAAATGCAAATTAGCTAGGGTTTGGAGGGGGAAAAGTCAACCGCGAAGTTCCAGATCCAGATCTGGATCTCGCTTGAGCACGTACTTCGAGGTTCACCGGCCAGGGCTGTCGCTGAAGAGGAAGTGCGGTGCGGCGGCCGGAGTCGTAGGAGGCCGGGCGGCGCGGACGACGAGGAGGGCGGCGAGGCGGCGCCGCAGTCGGAGGAGGCCGAGCGGCGCCGGAGCTGTTGACGGCGGCGAGCGGGCGAGGCGGCGGGGTCGCGCCGGCGGATCGGGACGGCGGCAGCGGATCGGGACGGCGGCGGGGCGTCGTCGTGGCAGGGCGCGGGCGGCGGGGCGTCGTCGTGGCAGGGCGCGGGCGGCGCTGCGGAGGAAGGGCGCGGGGCGCCTCTGGCACGGGCGGTGGAGGCGGGGCCTGCGGCGGGCCGAGCGGGCCGGCGTGGCTGCGGGTGGCGGCACGCCACGTGGCGGCCCCCGGTTGGCTGCGGGCGGCGGCAGGGATGTTTCCGGCGCGGCGCGAGGCGAATTTTTAGGGTTTGGGGAAGAAGAGATCCGGGAATTTTGGGGAGAGGCCTTTATATAGAGGTAGGAGGAGCTAGGAGTCTCCAAATTGAGCACGGTTTTCGGCCACGCGATCGTGATCGAACGCTCTAGACGATGGGAGAGGTTTTGGTGGGTTTTGGGCCAAATTGGAAGGGTGTTGGGCTGCAACACACACGAGGCCTTCTCGGTCTCCTGGTGAAGCCGGAGCACGTCGAGATGGCGGCCCCCGACGACGAGTCTGCACTCAAGTGGGCGAAGGAGGACTACGTCTGGGAGCAGGTAGGCTACCAGCGCCGGACGTACATGGAGCTCCAGGCCCGTTGCCGCGGTCGTGAGGAGGGCGGCGTCATCGTCCTCGACAGCAACGAGGAGGGCGAGGCCAGGCCGTCCAGCGCACCACCGCACCTCGGCGACTCGAGCCAGGGCTGCAGCAGGGACGGCACCGTCCTAAGCCAGCCGCGCGACGACGACGACAATGACGACGGCAGCGACTACACCCGCTTCTACAGGCTTCTTGGCATGTAGACGACGACGGTGGCGGCTAGGCGTAGTTTGGTATGGTTCAGGCATAGTTTGCATGTGTTCGTGTTTTTTGTACAAATTTAAATGAAGTTTCGCCGAGTTCATGCAAAAATCGCCGAGTTTTCATATATTTTGTACGAAACGTCGCCGAACCCGGGACGACCTGTGGGCCGACGACTGGAAGCTAGGTCGCCCTCAGAAGCCAATCTCGCGGCGGCTCTTTTTCGGCGCCCTGGGGGCGAACGGCTGGAGATGCTCTAAGAAGCAAGCTTGCATCCACACATCGGCTGACCACCGTGGTCACCAGACACTAATCCACTATGCCGTCGATTGACAAGGCCACCGACAATGGCGAGCTAAAGCAGAGGCAGCCGGAGCAGGAGCTGGTCTGCGTCACGGGCGCGGGAGGCTTCATCGGCTCGTGGGTGGTGAAGGAGCTCCTCCTCCGTGGCTACCGCGTCAGGGGAACTGCCAGGGACCTCGGTAAGTCATAGTTTACTTACACCGTGCGTTGCTCCATGATCGATCTTGCTCAATTCTATAGCACATCTAATGCTGGAGTGGTTTCTGCATCTGACCGCAAGAACGCACAGCTGCTGGCCCTGCAGGGTGCCCACGAGAGGCTCACACTGTGCCGCGCCAACGTCCTCGACTACGACGGCCTTCGCGCCGCCTTCCGCGGCTGCAAGGGCGTCTTCCACGTTGCCTCGCCAGTATCCAACGACCCCGCCAGTTCACTTCCTCTACTCTGCTTACTTCTCGAAGTTTCGGGCTTTCTGCAAGGGCCGCGTACTTACCTGCTACATCTACATGTGCTGCTGGTTTTGCAGGACCTCGTGCCGGTCACCGTAGAGGGCACCAGGAACGTGATCAGCGCGGCCGCGGACGCCGGCGTGCGGCGTGTGGTGTTCACATCATCCTACGGCGCCGTGCACATGGACCCTAACCGCAGCCCCGACACCGTGCTCGACGAGACCTGTTGGAGTGACTACGACTTCTGCAAAAGCACAGGCGTAAGAACAAGCTCATTTCCCCCTGGATCCTCTGCTCTGCCCATCACGACTGAACTGAACTTACCAATCTCTGTGTGCATTGCAGAACTTGTACTGTTGCGCGAAGATGATGGCGGAGATCACAACGACGGAGGAGGCAGCCAAGAGGGGGTTGGAGCTGGCGGTGGTGGTGCCGTCCATGACCATGGGCCCCATTCTACAGCCGGCGCTCAACTTCAGCAACAGCCACGTAGCCCGCTACCTCACCGGCGCCAAGCCCACCTACCCCAACGTCGTCGCCACCTACACCGACGTCCGCAACGTCACCCACGCCCACGTCCTTGTCTATGAGCATCCCGAGGCTTGCGGCCGCTACCTCTGCATCGGCGATGTGCTGCATCGCACACACTTCCTCCAGCTCCTCGGCGAGCTCTTTTCGCAGTACCACATCACCGCCAAGTACGTATGATAATTGATGGCCATATCGATTGACCTTATATTTCAACCTATTTGATTGGTTGCTCATGGTGGATTTTGTTGGGGTGGCATGGCAGGTGTGAAGACGATGGCAAGCCAATGGCGAAGCCCTACAAGTTCTCCAACCGAAGGCTCACGGACCTGGGATTGGAGTTCACTCCAGTGAGGGAAAGTTTGTACGAGAGGGTGACGTGCTTGCAGAAAAAGGGCCACCTGCCTCTGCCCGTTGATCCCCTGGCACCAAAGTGTGCCTACTTGTAAGGGCATCTCCAGCCGTTGCCCCCCCCAAGGACGCATAAAAATCGCCCCCTGGGGGCGAGCCGGCGATACAATCGGCGCTGGGGGCGGTTTTGCGCCCAGTCGTCGCCCCCAGCTCGCCCCCAGGCGCCGAAATTGGCCCACTTTGCAGCCTAATTTCGGTGAATAAAGGGCCCATGTGGGCGACAATAGGCCCATATTCGGCGTGGTTTCGCCGTGTCTCGGCGTTCAATTATCAACACAATTATTTCTTATCACATATTTCATCACAGAAAAATCAAATACTTCAACAAAATAGTACAACAACAAATAGTTCAATACAAATTATATAGTTCAACAAATAAAAACTCGTATTTCATCACACGGCGTCCCCCTTGAGCCTCCATAGGTGCTCAATCAGATCTTTCTGCGGTTGATGATGCACCTGTGGGTCTCGGATCTCCTGACGCATACTGAGATAGGCAGTCCAAGTTGCCGGTAGATTGTGATCAACTTCGGCTAGAGGCCCCTGCCTGTAGTATGGTTCAGTGTCAAACACTGGGTCTTCTTGCTCGCTCTCGATGATCATGTTGTGCAAGATGACACAGCAAGTCATAATCTCCCACATTTGATCTTTGGACCAGGTCTGAGCGGGGTACCGAACAACAGCGAATCGAGATTGGAGCACACCAAATGCCCGCTCGACATCCTTCCTGCAAGCCTCCTGAACTTTCGCAAACCAGGCGTTCTTGCCTCCTGCCGCAGGGTTTGAGATCGTCTTCACAAATGTCAACCATCTCGGATAGATGCCATCTGCTAGGTAGTACCCCTTGTTGTATTGGTGCCCATTGATCTCGAAGTTCACCGGAGGAGAATGGCCCTCAACGAGCTTGGCAAAAACAGGAGAGCACTGCAGCACATTGATGTCAATGTGAGTTCCTGGCATACCAAAGAAGGAGTGCCAAATCCAGAGGTCCTGTGTGGCTACCGCCTCAAGCACCACACTGCAACCGCCTTTGGCGCCTTTGTACATCCCCTGCCAACCAAATGGGCAATTCTTCCATTTCCAATGCATGCAGTCGATGCTTCCAAGCATCCCAGGAAATCCTCTTGCTGCATTCTAGGCTAGGATCCGAGCAGTGTCTTCCGCATTGGGTGTTCTCAAGTATTGTGGCCCAAACACTGCCACCACTGCCCGACAGAACTTGTAGAAACACTCTATGCTGGTGGACTCGGCCATGCGCCCATAGTCGTCGAGTGAATCACTGGGAGCTCCATATGCAAGCATCCTCATCGTTGTCGTGCACTTCTGGATGGAGGTGAATCCAAGAGCACCAATCCAATCCATCTTGCACTTGAAGTAGTTGTCGAACTCCCGGATGGAATTCACAATCCTGAGGAAGAGCTTTCGGCTCATCCGATAACGGCGCCGAAATGTTTTCTCGCCATGAAGTGGAGCATCGGCGAAGTAGTCGGAGTAGAGCATGCAGTAACCTTCGAGACGATGCCGGTTCTTTGATTTCACCCGCCCCGGTGCCGAGCCACCTTGCTGTGGCTTTTCATTGCTCGCCAGTAGCTGGGCGAGGGCGGCGAGCACCATGAGATGCTCTTCTTCCTGGACGTCGGCCGCAGCTTCCTCCTCCAGCAGCGCGGTGAGCTCTTCCTCGTCATCCGAGTCCATTGCCTAGTCAGGCAAAACGCCGAACACCTTGCGCTCGGTGGGCGTGTACCCGCCGCTAAACCGCGCCTCCGCGGCCAGAAACGGCGGCCAGAAACGCCCAGCAGCTGTGGGAGGGGCTGCCGCGGCGAAGCGCTGCTATTTTCCGGCGGGGAATGGCTATCTAGCAGAGTAGGGCGGCGGCCGTCGCCGGGATATAGCTAGTGGTGGCCGAGGGCGCGGGGGGTGCGAGGCGAGTCGGGGGAAGAAAACCTTGACTTTTCCCCTCTCGGTGTGGGCCAGGCGTGCTTTTTGTTGGGTAATGTAGTAATTTCAAAAAAATTCCTACGCACACGCAAGATCATGGTGATGCATAGCAACGAGAGGGGAGAGTGTTGTCTACGTACCCTCGTAGACTGAAGCAGAAGCGTTGACGCAATGTAGAGGAAGTAGTCGTACGTCTTCCCGGTCCAACCGATCCAAGCACCGTTACTCCGGCACCTCCGAGTTCTTGACACACATACAGCTCGATGACGCACCCCGGGCTCCGATCCAGCAAAGCTTCGGGGAGGAGTTTCGTCAGCACGACGGCGTGGTGACGATCTTGATGTTTAACCGTCGCAGGGATTCGCCTAAGCACCGCTACAATATGATCGAGGTGTAATATCGTGGAGGGGGGCACCGCACACGGCTAAGGAACGATCACGAAGATCAACTTGTGTGTCCTAGGGTGCCCCCCTGCCCCCGTATATAAAGGAGCAAGGGGGAGGCCGGCCGGCCCTTGGGTGCGCCCAGGAGAGGGGGGGAGTCCTCCTCCTAGTGGGAGTAGGACTCCCCTTTCCTAGTCCAACTAGGAATAGGGAGGGGGAAGGAAAGAGAGGGAGAGGGAGAGGGAAAGGGGGGCCGCCCCCCCTCCTAGTCCTATTCGGACTCCCCATGAGGGGGGCGCGCCACCTCCTGGGCTGCTGCCCTCTCTCTCCCCTCAGGCCCAATAAGGCCCATTACTTCTCCGGGGGGTTCCGGTAACCCCTCCAGCACTCCGGTTTTATCCGAAATCACCCGGAACAATTCCGATGTCCGAATATAGTCGTCCAATATATCAATCTTTATGTCTCGACCATTTCGAGACTCCTTGTCATGTCCATGATCACATCCGGGACTCCGAACAACCTTCGGTACACCAAAATACATAAACTCATAATAACTGTCATCGTAACGTTAAGCGTGCGGACCCTACGGTTCGAGAACAATGTAGACATGATCGAGATACATCTCCGGTCAATAACCAATGGCGGGACCTGGATGCCCATATTGGCTCCTACATATTCTACGAAGATCTTTATCGGTCAGACCGCATAACAACATACGTTGTTCCCTTTGTCATCGGTATGTTACTTGCCCGAGATTCGATCGTCGGTATCCAATACCTAGTTCAATCTCGTTATCGGCAAGTCTCTTTACTCGTTCCGTAATACATCATCTCACAACTAACACATTAGTTGTAATGCTTGCAAGGCTTATGTGATGTGCATTACCGAGAGGGCCCAGAGATACCTCTCCGACATTCGGAGTGACAAATCCTAATCTCGAAATACGCCAACCCAACAAGTACCTTTGGAGACACCTGTAGAGCTCCTTTATAATCACCCAGTTACGTTGTGACGTTTGGTAGCACACAAAGTGTTCCTCCGGCAAACGGGAGTTGCATAATCTCATAGTCATAGGAACATGTATAAGTCATGAAGAAAGCAATAGCAATATACTAAACGATCGGGTGCTAAGCTAATGGAATGGGTCATGTCAATCACATCATTCTCCTAATGATGTGATCCCGTTAATCAAATGACAACACATGTCTATGGTTAGGAAACATAACCATCTTTGATTAACGAGCTAGTCAAGTAGAGGCATACTAGTGACACTTTGTTTGTCTATGTATTCACACATGTATTATGTTTCCGGTTAATACAATTTTAGCATGAATAATAAACATTTATCATGAAATAAGGAAATAAATAATAACTTTATTATTGCCTCTAGGGCATATTTCCTTCACTTTTCGCTAGCGCCGAAGCCCCCAACTGCTCCCCAGCGCGCCGGGTTCGGCCTGTGACCGCCGGGCGGAAAAAAGGTCCGAACCGGCGATTTTCGGCATCCTGGGGGCGCGACTGGGCCGTTTTTTCGGCGCCGGCGCCGAAAAAGTGGCCTGGGGGGCCTGTTGGGGGCGCGGCTGGAGATGCCCTAACAGAACAAGGGACAAGTCTATCTGATGAAATAAACAGTGCAAAGAGGAACGAAAGAAGAAGATTAACAAGAAACCAAGATTTTTAGATTCAACATGGAATTGTATATTTCTATAAGTATAAAATGTATCATGTAAATATTACTTCCTCCTGTCACAAATTTAAGATGTTCAATTTCTTTGATGAATCGGATGTATATAGACAAATTTTAATGTGTTTGTTCACTAATTTTAGTCCGTATATGGTCCATATTGAAATATTCAAAACACTTTGTATTTGTAAACTTAGAGAGTACTATTTATGTAATGAATGATGATAATGTCATTTTGGTTCAAAATGATAAACAGAGCAAAGCAGGAGGAGAAGAAGAGGACCTCTTCTGGAGAAGGAGTTGGGATTTTTTGGGATTCATCATAGAATTGTGTCTTTCTGCAAGTGTAAACCCCTTTTTTTTGGAAACTGAGGCAAAGTATGTTAATAGCAAGAGACAGATGACTACAAAGTCTTTTGTTGATGATTTCCTCGTGTACCTCATAGATGATGGCACTCACAATTTCATTTCAGAAGCTTATATCTTAGGCTGCAGATAGCTTCTTCAGTGGTTCTTTCAGCAAACAAAGGACACTTTAAAGGAGAACAGACGTTTGGCTCTTGGCCTCCGTGGAGGCCTTCTTTTGAAAACAAATCAAAATTCAATTTTTTCGGTTTCGAAAAAATCTGAAAAATATCATGTGTTAAAAAGACAAATATTGAAATGCGATCTGTACAAAAAAAGACAAATTCATAGCCTGGGAGGATAAATAGTATCATGTGTTAAAAAGTATCAGATTTTTTTTTTGCACAGCCCTCGTTTCAACGTATTTTGCCCTGAAAATTTACACACATGTGTGTTAAGCCTTCATGTATACATGTGTTTTTTACAGAAATTTTTGAAATGTAAGAAATATGAAATTTGACAAAATTCAAAATTTTCAAAACCGAGTTACATGGAGCTCGGCCTCCAAAGACAATATTCGACTTTAAAGAGTTAATAAAGTTAGACCCATTACGAGACAATGGCTATAAAAAAACGCGTATACACCTTTACCTGAAGGGAAGTCAACTCAAATCCAAGACATTTCAATGGTATATGCAGCACGGAGAAAACCATCATAGCTTTTGTCATGCGACGATGACGCGCAAGGTCGTGGACCTTTCCATGGCATCACGAAGGATTCGCTTCGCGGAAACGGAATCTGCCGTGCTCCTAGTCCTATGTCGGCTGAGCCCCAAACCCACCCGTCGGGTCACGCCGCTGAATATTCAGTCGCTGGATGGCTGCATCACTCCATAAACAAAACGAGCTGCAGCCGGGAGACGAGCCTCCCCTTACCTTTCCGCTCACGCACTCCAGTCCAGTCCAGGTAGTATTGCACCGCAGTGTCATTGTGTTTTTTTTTTCTTAAATATGCATGAGTGTGCGTATCATTCATTAAAGAGAGGATGGGAAAGACTCCCAAGCATCCACACGGGCTACAATATTTACATGGCACACGCCTGAACTCCGCCAGTACACTAGGGCGTACTACTCACGCTCCGTCTGCCTACTACCGTGCTCCTCAAAACCTTTAGTGTCCTCCTTGAACAATCCAGCCTTGGCCCAAAGCTTCCCTTCATCCTGGAGCCGCTCCTTGACTCGTGGCAGAGATACCGATGCCCCGTTGAACACGATGTCATTTTGATACTTCCAAATTATCTATAAGACCAGGATGCATTTAGCCCTGAAAGATTTGCGATGTGCCGGACGTTGGTCCTGCCTCAAGCACCAGGCGCTCAAAGATTCATCCTGGAGTGGCTCTATGTCATGCACCCCTGTCCTCAAGCCCATCTCATGCCAGACCTGCCTCGCAAACACACAGTCTCGTTGTATTGTTTCGCGCTTGCTTTCCAGTATAAATAGTGGAGCACGTTAACCGGATACAGAACACACAAGCTCGACCTACAGATCATCATCAACAGCAAGCAGCAAGCAAAGGCAGTTTGGTACTACTGTACTAGCTAGCCCGTGCAGTTAGGCGACTAGCAATCTTGCTTCAACATCCACATATTGATCGACCACCCTGGTCATCAAACACCGATTCACCATGCCGTCGATTAACAAGGCCACCGACAACGCCAAGATGAAGCAGCGGCGGCCGGAGCAGGAGCTGGTCTGCGTCACCGGGGCCGGAGGCTTCATCGGCTCGTGGGTGGTGAGGCCAACTCCTGCGCATGACCTTAAACGGATGTTCGTTTGGTCCGGATTTTGTCCGTTTGGCGCGGGCAATGGGGTCGTGTTCAGGCTATATCTGAGATGCGGTGGCCTTGTGCACAACGCGCGAACGCATCCTTTGGCCGCATCCTGTCCGCCTTCTTTTTCAAATGTAAAATTTCGAATAAACCACGCCCATAGTTCATGCCAGCGGCCCTAGTTCACGCCGGCAACACAACCCGCCTACACAACCTCGCCGGCAACACAACCAGCCTTCAAAATGAATAGTTTTGTCGCCGGCAACACAACCAACCTTCAAAATGAATAGGTTTCTCGCCGGCACAAAGTCAACGCCCGGCACCCATGCCAGCCTCCAAAAAGAACGGCCACGGCCGAATAGACCACCTAGTTCAGGCCGCCGGCGTCGAACATCTCCTTCTTCCGGGCCTCGAACTAGCTCCTCGTCTTCTCAGTCATCTTGCTCAAGTCCATGCTCATGATCGCTAGCGTCACCTCCTTTGCTTTGGTTACGGCATTGGCGGCCTCGATGTCGAGCTGCCTCTGCCTGGCCGAGGCATTGGCGGCTTCGATGTCGAGTTGTCTCTGCCGGGACGCCTCCTCCATGTCGATCTTCCTCTTCTTGGCCGCTTCCTCCATCTCAAGCTTCTTTATTTGAAGCTTCAGGTATTGCTTCATTTGCTCCTCCTTGCTTTGTCGCCTTTTCTCGTCTTTCACATCCTTTTGAGACATCATGGCGTGCAAAGTCTAATGCAAGGCCATGGATGACGCATCACGTATGTCGTCCATCTTGGAGTTGGTCTTACCCCTCGGCCTCTTCAACGCCTCACCATCTCCACCTCCGACCAACGCGGCCGTCTTCTTGCCTCTCTTTCTTTGAAGTTCACAGTATTGATCTTTGAACTTAGGGCAATTGTTGACGAACTTCCAACAATGCGTAAGTGTGAATGGCTTGTCATTGTGCCAGACCTTGAATGCTTCCAAAGATTGAAATGCCTACACGATCAACAACAATTGGACATGCAAACATATAAAAGGCCGAAGTCTCATGGACGTAGCAACGGAAGATAAGAGAGCATACCATGTCCCCAATGCTGAGACCACTCACGGGACGTGCTTCAATGCTCTCAAGTGCGGCACAATTCTTGTTGTATTCTTGTTGGATGAACAACCACCTCTTTTGAATCGAGGTGATGCCACAGTCGCTCGTAAATTGGTTGGGCGCAAACAAATTTCTTTCATGGAATGTTTTGTGAACTCTTGTCCAAAAAACAAGTCCCTTTTGTTGCGCACCGGTCCCCGGATCTTGGCCAACCTCCATCCAACTTTGGCAAATCAACTTGTCCTCCTCTTGTAAGTATGATCCCGTACGAATGCTCTTCTTCCTCTTTTGTGCTTCCGCTCTTTGGGTGAGCTCATCGATGACAATGGCTCGCCCCCAATATCAGTGCCTTCTTCTTCTTCATCACCATCACCTTCGCAATAGATGTCATCATCTTCATGCCACGAGTCACCATGGTCATAGTCAGCATGGTCGTGGGCCTCAATGTCTTCATCGGCAACGTACTGGTCGCGGCCATCCTGACTTTGGGTCTTCTCGGGATCATAGGCATCACCATGCCTACCCTCGTAGATGACATTCTCCATGAACTGGTTGTAGAAGGGATCGTCAACCGTTGGCGTTGGTGTTGGCATTTCGTTGAACAGGACGCGGGGCGACGGCATGGTGCCCGTAGACGGCGGCCGTGCTTGCTTTCTTTGCATCTCGACGGACGGCCGGCCGCCGCTGCTGTACCCCGACGTGACGTTGAGGTCGATGACGGCCGAGGGGCGCGGGATGGACGGCGCGATCACGCCAACGTCCGGCGACCCCGAGAAACGGGTCTGGCCTTCGTACCTTGGCGGAGAAAAACCGGGCGACAAAGGCGTGGTTCGCGACCTCAGCGAGGGGCAGTGCGGAGGCCTGGCGACCGACGACCCTGTGCTCGCCAGGCCGACGACCCTGTGCTCGCCAGGAGAAACTCGTCGGACAACAAATCCCAAGCATGAGGAATTCGGCGGGGCATCGGCCATGGGCGGGAGGGTGG
The DNA here is from genome assembly GCF_056163025.1 of Triticum urartu. Lineage (NCBI taxonomy): Eukaryota > Viridiplantae > Streptophyta > Magnoliopsida > Poales > Poaceae > Triticum > Triticum urartu. The sequence continues at coordinate 579,838,949 of NC_141878.1, read as the reverse complement.
TGGGCGGGACGTGGGAAGGTTTGGGCGAAATGAGGCGTCGGGTTGGTGCTTTGTGCTATCGATGGGCGGGCCAGGGGAGGACAAGCGCGCGCGTCCCGCCCGTCCGCGCGCTGTCCGTTTTACCTCAAAAGTGGCCCAAACTTGAGCCGATGATGGGTCAAAAACGGACATAAAACGGACAAAATTCCGTTTGTGCCCGGACATGATGGGGTCGCACGTTGGAGTTGGCTTGAAGTAGCTCTTCCTCCGTGGCTACCGTGCCACCGGAACCGCCAGAGACCCCGGTAAGTCGGTCACAGTTTGCTTACACCTGGATAATTAACACTGAAAATCGTCTTTACATCAGATGGTTTGGTGTGCGTCAGTCCATGATTGATCTCGCTGAATTTTGTGGCTCATCCAATGGTGGAGTGGTTTCTGCAGCTGACCAAAAGAACGGGCACCTGCTGGCGCTGGAGGGCACTGAGGAGAGGCTCACCCTATGCCGTGTTGCCTTCTGCAACTGCCATGACGTCTTCCACGTCACATCCCCTCTCTCCAACGACCCTGTAAGTTCGCTTCCTCTGCTCCGCTCACTTCTTCGTGCGGCCTTAACAAAGGGCGGCATACTTGCTTGCTACATGTGTGCTAATCGCTTGCAGGACCTCGTGCCGGTCGCCGTTGAGGGCACCAAGAACATGATCAGCGCGGCAGCAGACGCCGGCATGCGACGCGTGGTCCTCACCTCGTCCTACGGCTCTGTGCACATGGACCCCAATCATAGCTCCGACGCAGGGCTCGACGAGACGTGCTGGAACTACTATGATTACTGCAAAAATAGTGCGGTAATAATACTCTGCTTAATCGCACCCTGATCTTTCTCTACTAGACTGAACTTAAGAATAATCTGTGTATTACGGCAAAGATCACGGCGACGGAGGAGGCAGCCAAGAGGGGCCTTGAGCTGGCGGTGGTGGTGCCATCCATGACCATGGGCCCCATGCTGCAACAGTCACTCAACTCAAGCAGCTGCCACGTCGCTCGCTGCCTCACCCGCGCCAAGCCCACCTACCTCAATGCAGTCACCGCTTAGAGCATCTCTAGCCGCGTCCCCAACAGGCCTCCCCAGACCACGTTTTCGGCGCCGGCGCCGAAAAAACGGCCCAGTCGCGCCCCCAGGACGCCGAAAATCGCCGGTGCGGCCCTTTTTTCCGCCCGGCGGTCACAGGCCGAACCCGGCGCACTGGGGAGCAGTTGGAGGCTCCGGCGCAAGGGAAAAGCGTGCTGGCCCACACTGTCAGGGGAAAAGTCAAGGTTTTCTTCCCCGACTCGCCTCCCACCCCCCGCGCCCTCAGCCACTAGTAGCTATATCCCGGCACCGCCCGCCGCCCTACACCTCTAGATAGCCATTCCCCGCCGGAAAAATAGCAGCGCTTCGCCGTGGCAGCCCCTCTAACAGCAGCTGGGCGTTTTCGGCCGCCGTTTCCGGCAGCGGAGGCGCGGTTTAGCGGCGGGTACACGCCCACCGAGCGCAAGGTGTTCGGCGATTTGCCTGCCTCGGCGATGGACTTGGATGACGAGGAAGCGCTCGCCGCGCTGCTGGAGGAGGAAGCCGAGGCCGACGTCCAGGAAGAAGAGCATCTCATGGTGCTCGCCGCCCTCGCCCGGCTGCTGGCGAGCAATGAAAAGCCGCGGCGAGGTGGCTCGGCGCCTGGGCGGGTGAAAGCAAAGAACCGGCATCGTCTCGAAGGCTACTGCATGCTTTACTCCGACTACTTCGCCGATGCTCGTTATCGGATGAGCCGAAAGCTCTTTCTCGGGATTGTGAATTCCATCCGAAAGTTCGACAACTACTTCAAGTGCAAGATGGATTGCACCGGCGCTCTTAGATTCACCTCCATCCAGAAGTGCACGATAGCGATGAGGATGCTTGCATACGGAGCTCCCGGTGATTCACTCGACGACTATGGGCGCATGGCCGAGTCCACCAGCATAGAGTGTTTCTACAAGTTCTGTCGGGCAGTGGTGGCAGTGTTTGGACCACAATACTTGAGAACACCCAATGCGGAAGACACTGTTCGGATCCTAGCACAGAATGCAGCAAGAGGATTTCCTGGGATGCTTGGAAGCATCGACTGCATGCATTGGAAATGGAAGAATTGCCCATTTGCTTGGCAGGGGATGTACAAAGGCGCCAAAGGCGGTTGTAGTGTGGTGCTTGAGGCGGTAGCCACACAGAACCTCTGGATTTGGCACTCCTTCTTTGGTATGCCAGGAACTCACAATGACATCAACGTGCTGCAGTGCCCTCCTGTCTTTGCCAAGCTTGTTGAAGGTCATTCTCCTCCGGTGAACTTCGAGATCAATGGGCGGCACTACAACAAGGGGTACTATCTAGCTGATGGCATCTATCCGAGATGGTAGACATTTGTGAAGACGTTCTCAAACCCTGTGCCAGGAGGCAAGAACGCCTGGTTTGCGAAGGTTCAGGAGGCTTACAGGAAGGATGTCGAGCGGGCATTTGGTGTGCTCCAATCTCGATTTGCCGTTGTCCGGTACCCCGCTCAGACCTGGTCGAAAGATCAAATGTGGGAGATTATGACTTGCTGTGTCATCTTGCACAACATGATCATCGAGAGCGAGCAAGAAGACCCAGTGTTTGACACTGAACCATACTACAGGCAGGGTCCTCTAGCCGAAGTTGATCACCAGCTACCGACAACCTGGACTGCCTATCTCAGTATGCGCCAGGAGATCCGAGACCCACAGGTGCATCATCAACTGCAGCAAGATCTGATAGAGCATCTATGGAGGCTGAAGGGCGATGCCGGGTGCGACGTGTGATGAAATGTGAGTTATTATTTATTGAACTATATAATTTGTGTTGAACTACTTATTGTTGTACTATTTTGTTGAAGTATTTGATATTTTTGTGATGAAATATGTGATAAAAAAATATTATGTGCATAATTGAACGCCGAACAACGACGAACCACGCCGAATATGGGCATATTGTCGTACATATGTGCCTTTTATTCGCTGAAATGAGACTGAAAAATGGGTCAATTTCGACGTCTGAGGGCGAGCTGGAGGCGACGACTAGGCGCGAAACCGTCCCAGCATCGATTGCATCGCCGGCTCACCCCCAGAAGGTGTTTTTTATGCGTCCTGAGGGGGCCGAACAGTTAGAGATGCTCTTACACCGACTCCGCGACATCGCCCAGGCCCATGTCCTCATCTACGAGCACCACGACGCACACTGCCTGCATCGGCGCCGTGCTGCACCACGTGCACTTTCTCCAGCTCCTCGGCGACCTCTTCCCGCAGTACCACATAACCGCCAAGTAAGTACGAGCACATCATGATTGATCTTATTTCAACGTATTTAATTCAATTTTGGGTGTTGCGCTTGCTCAGTGCTCACTGTAGATTCGTCCACGCGGCAGGTGCGAATATTGGACTTCACTCCGCTGAGGGAAAAGCTTGTATGAGACAGTGACGTGCTTGCAGAAAAAGGGCCACCTGCCTCTGCCCATTGTTCGCCTGGCACCAAAGCGCGCGTACTTGTAACACGATCTGGGACAAGTTTGTTGGAAGAAATAAACAAGCAGAGCTGGAACAAATCTTTTCAGGATTTTGGAGATTCATCATGGAATTGTGTATTTTTACAAGCATAAAATGCACTCGCTATGTAAACATTGTAGAACATTTTTTTAATTTAGAATAAACTGCCAAAATGTCTTACATTTGTGTACAAAGAGAGTAAGTAACATGTAAATATTATTGTGGAATAAATGAATGGTAACATCATTTTTGAACGATTGTCCTAGAGTCCACTTTTATAGTTTTTTTTTGAAACCAAGGCAAAATATTTGCCTCATATATTAGTTAAGAAGAGGATATAGTTTGTTACAATTCACCCCAAAAAAGCAACATGAATGATTACTCTCGAAATACAATTGACCCTAGCTTCTTTGCTTCGATGATGACCCAAAGTTTCGCCTCCTCTAAGATGTTGTTTAGCAAGATCGGTGGGGGCGCACTATTGTGCCGGAACAACCTTGTGTTCCACTCATTCCATATGGATCACAAAATGAGCATAGTTAGAGAGGCCATTGCCTTTCTATCCCGCGTATCATCACCGGTTCGGCTTTCCCACCAATCCTCAACATTGTCTTCCAAATGCCAATTGGAGGTGTCCCAATCCTCAAGGCGAAATATCTCAATGACCAAGTTCCAAAGCCACAGAGAGTAACGGAATTTGAAGAAGAGGTGGGATCCATATCCTTGCACCCTCCCGCAAAGGGGGCAAAGGCCACAGTTTGGCCATCCCATTTAGCCAACCTGTCGGCGGTACAAATCGGTCTTGAATGGCCAACTAAGCAAAAAACTTGACTTTTAGCGGTGCCCAAGTATATGCCCAAGCCTCTCACACCATTTGGTCCATGGGAGAGAAGACCCTGCTAAGGAATTGCGCCTTGTAGGCGGAAGCCGCCGAGTAGTGGCCACTAAGCATATGCTTCCATACAATATCATCGTCAACAAGGTCGTCAAGATGGATCTCCTGAAGAAGCATCCAAAGGGTGAAAAATTGACTAATGTGCCCAGCGGTAACAATGGTTTCGGGGTTGATCTTGAGAATCCACGCGTTGTTCTTTAGGGCCTCCCGCACCTTCCAATTCTTTCTCGATGAGGCCTCGAAAAAAAGCGGAGCAATATCAATGGGCCTCCGCCCAAGTAGCCAAGGGGCCTCCCAAAAAGGGGTCCTTGCAGCATTGCCTCTAGTGATGGTCGTCGAGGCATAGAGGATCCTCTTCGTCACACGGGTTTCCCATCCCCACCCACATCTTCTTGGCTCCTTCCACTCGAACCATGGCCACCTCAAGCGCAGAGCACGTGCAAATTTTTCGTGTTGAGAACCCCAAGTCCTCCATATTCATGCGGTCGGCAAACAATCTCCCAAATCACCTTGCTTTTTTGCCCGCTTGTCGTATCGGAGCCAGAACAAATAACGCTCGCTGAAGCTTATTGACATTATGAAGGGTGGTAGGTGCATCAACAAGGGGAGTGATGAAGTAGACCACTTAGGATGTGCTCATGGACTTGACAAGGGCCGTGTGGCCAATGGTAGTGATATTTTCCCCTTCATACATGACCAACTTGGCCACCACTTTTTATAGTGAAAGAAGTAGCTAGGTAAGGAATGTAAGTTTTTTTTATCTTACATTAAATCCAACAATCAGGGGTATCTCCAAAGAGTGATTTATCTATCATTCATCAGATATCCTGCGCATGGATCCACCGTCCATGGTTGCTTTGAGATTCATGCTATTTTTTGATTGTTGCAAAAAAAAACTTGTTTCAAAATGCTTCGTTCTGTTTTTGTCTTTCCAACATATATCAGCATGTTTTATTGTGTACTCTCTCTGTAAAGAAATATAAGAGCGTTTAGGTCTACTAGTAAAAGAGAATGCCCTTCTTTTTTATCGCATTTGGTAGTACACACTGGAACATTAAGATACACTTTGGAACTAGAAGAAAACCCCAATGTAATATTTTGAAAATGGTGAAAAAAAAGGTAGCATGAATCTCAAAGCAACAATGAAAGATCTATTAGTGCACGGTATATTTTCGTTCTCGGGTATTTTCATATTGTATAGAGAAACCCCGGTGGAATTTTACCGAAATATTCCAACCTATCCTCGGGGATAGGACAGGCATATACCGTGAGTAAGTAAATTCGCTCTTTCTCGGGCGTGTTAATCCTTGTTAAAGAGCATGGTTAATAGTATGTCCAAATGTTGGTTATATGTTGTTGCCTTATCATCCATAGGCAATTTTATAGTCAACATGTGTTAGTTGGCAGTAAATAGTACCACTTTATTATTAATACCTACCCATTTCACTCTCTCACAAAGTTTCTTGAAGTCTTTGTGGTTCTTAAATCCTTAGAAAACACTTCTCTTCTCTCTTCTTCAACTCAGCATAAATATAATATTTAAATTCGTATAGCCTAATTACATCACCTTATTATACTTGTTCTCAAGCGATGTCACATGGGTGTGACGACCCTTGGCGTGCCATCCTCTAGCTAGTCTTGATGGCACTCTCTTCTCTAGGCATACCGTTAATATTATGTCGCCTTCAAGTAGTACAAAAAGAGGGATGGAATGAGACGTTTCACACTAAGTTGATTTGAGGTATTCTGAGGAACCCCCCCCCCCCCCCCATCCTCCTCTAACACTATACTACCTAAATAACATGCATAGTCAAGCAGCTTCGTCGTGATATGAACTTTAGTTTTGTGTATTGATGTAACACATTTTGACATAGTTGGTCGTTATTACAAATAGCATAATGATACACATTTGATCATAGTCTGACATTATTGATTTCAGAAATGAAATTGGGGAGCGGGACTCTTTTCATTGGAAAAACTCACATTTGAGCTGATGTTGTGTGTGTGTGTGTGTGTGTGTGTGTGTGTGTGTGTGTGTGTGTAGGAAAGTGCTATTGTGAGCTTAAGCTCACATGATCTCGGATGAACATTAAAATTTGAAAAAATAGAAAAAATATTCAAAACATTCTGAATTTTATTGTCACGAAACATTGATGTTTTTTCTAAACGCATGCAAATATTCGAGATGGAATCACATTTGTGGAGGTGTGGTTTCGAACATTAATTTGTTTTTGTGCACACCTCCACAAATGTGATTCCATCATGAAACTTTGCATGGATGTAAAAAAAACATCAACGTTTCTCGCCAAAAAAATCAGTTTTTTTTTATTTTTTTACTATTTTTTGGATTTTATTGTTCATCCAAGATCATGTGAGCTCAAGCTTACATACTTCATGTCCAGCATTTAGAGGTTTTGCACACAATAGGGTGAGACATCATGCTTTATTTGCGGGGTAAAGGGAATTTCATTTAAGATGGTATAGTATTACAAAGGAGAGGCACAAGTTTCTCAATACAAGTGGGATTTTGGTTAAGCCACACCGACATAGTACAATCTGTGTGACTATAGTTTGCCATACGTTCTGCCACTCTATTCTGTTCGATGAATCTTTTGTGGAATAAACTCACTTTCTGTCATCAATTATCTAATCTTTGTCACATGTCCAAGTGTCGGACGGTCCATTCCGAACTTTGATAGTGCCTGCAAGGCCTCGGGGGAATCTGATTGAACAATCACCAGAAGGAGGAGTCTGATTGAACAATAGGGCGAGACACCATGCTTGTTATTGTTGGATCATTATTGTATTATTTCACATTATTGATATTGGGCTAATGCAGCAGTAATGCACATCTTTTTTGTTTAGAGGCGTGGACCATCTGGCCCCGGAACAACAGGCAGGTGACCATGCTGCTGCAGGGATACCACCATGTCGTACAAACTCTCCTTGAGGGGAGTGAATTCCAACCCGAGGTCCCTCAGCCTCTGGTTGGAGAACCTGTACGGCTTGGCCATCGGCTTGCCGTCATCTTCACGCCTGCCACACATGCACGTACACCATTAAACGCTCGTCGTTACAAATCACTTTCGGGGGAAGAGAGCAAGCAATGCATGCACGGACGTATACGCCGGTGGAAATTGATTATGTACGTACTTGTCGGTGATGGGGTACTGCGGGAAAAGGTCTCGGAGCAGCTGGAGGAAATGGGCGCGGTGCAGCACGGCGCCCATGCAGAGGTACCTGCCGCGTGCGTCCGGGCGCTCGTAGACGACGACGTGGGCGCGGGCGACGTCGCGGACGTCGGTGTAGCCGGCCACGGCGTTGGGGCAGGTCTTCTTGGCGCCCGTGAGGTAGCGGTTGATAAAGGCGATGCCCAGATTGAGCTTCGGCTGCAGCGCGGGGCCGATCGTCATCGACGGCACCACCACCGCCAGGTCCAGCCCCCTGTTGGCCGCCTCCTCCTTCGCCGTGATCTCCGCCATTATCTTCGAGCAGCAGTACATGTTCTGCACACGATCGAGGATTGTTAAGCTCACTTCAATTACAAGGAAGATCGGGCGTGATTGATGGGGCAGGCTATGCAGATGAAACTGAGCCAGGTCATACGCCAGTCTCCTTGCAGAAGTCATAGTCGCTCCAGCACGTCTCATCCACGACCGTGTCCGGGCTCCGGTTGGGATCCATGTGCACAGCGCCGTAGGAGGAAGTAAACACCACACGCCGCGCGCCCGCGTCAGCCGCCGCGTTGATCACGTTCCTGGTTCCCTCCACGGCGACTACCATGAGCTCCTACAAATTAGATTCATATGCAAGTAAATACACTCCATGTATATATTCGGAGCTGCGTACGGAATCTCCAGAGAGTTTGTGGGCTCACAGGGTCGGTTTCCGAGATCGGGGAGGCGACATGAAAAACGCCATGGCATCCGCTGAACACTGAACAGAGGTTGTCACGGTCCAGGAGATCGGCGCGGCATAAGGCTAACCTCTCCTGGGCTCCCTCCAGGGTAAGCAGGTGCGCGTTCTTGTGATCAGCTTCACGTTCATAGTAGGCACGAATCAGTTACTTCGCTTTAGAGATGTATAAACGGTCTTGTTTAAGCCAACTTATGGGTTTAACAGTTCAATAAAAAATCAAAGATAATAAACTATCAACTCTTGAAACAGAATTTCGCCCTGCTTTATATATAAAATAACGAACCAAAGTACACGGCCGACCGATAGAATATGAAGGGAAGGTCCCCTTTTAAAGCAAATCAAAAGATACACTTTTATATATAATGCAACGAAACAAAGTACACGGCCGAGTCTACACACACCCCCCCCCCCCCCCCCCCCCCCAACACACATAGGGTGATGGGCGTATATGCAATTATATGCATGTTTTTTTTTTGCATGCATGTTCGTATAAAATGTACATCTTCAAGAGGAACTCAAGGTTAACCCCGTGAGAAAATGCCGGTGTGTCCCATATGTAAATCATTCATATTTTCCACTTTAAAATACGGTGTCACACAATATACCATCTTACATTATAAATAAGGAGAATTATATTTTTCGTCCTTGAACTTTATTGATAGTGTAGAAATGGTCCTTCAACATTAAAACCAGAAAAAACTAATCCTTCAACTATTAAAACCGGATATTTTTCATCCCTCAAACCACTCTGAGTGGTTTTGGGCTGACGTGGACCTGATATTGACCATTGACCTCACCACATCAGCACCACACCAAACACATGGGTGCAAATCTCTCACTCGACATGGGTCAGCGTGTCCGATCGTAGAGATGGTCTTTATGGGCTTCTGGCGGTAGCACGATAGCCGCGAGACATGGCCATCCAACAAACTGGACATTGCCGACCTCGCCGACAGCGTGGACATGGTGGTGACATACTCACCGCCATGCATGTGCTGGTGCAAGAGGAAGATGACGAAGGGTGAGTTGGTGGGGTCAACGGTCAATACCGGGTTCAGATCAGCACCAAACCACCCAGAGTGGCACAAGGGACGAAAAATATCCGATTTTGAGAGTTGAGGGACTATGTTTGTCTAGTTGTATAATTGAAGGACCATTTCTAAGCTGTGGGTAAAGTTGGGGGATACAAAATATACTCTCCCTTATAAATATATCAATCAAAAAATCGGTTGAACCTTGGTACACATTTGGTTTACTTTTAAAAGGGTACTTTCATACTTTGTACAAATCAAATGAGTTGCATAATCATGCCTAACAACTTCACTGAGTTATATCTGCCAACCGTGCGAGATCTTGTTAGAATTAATGGGCTAGGCCCATAGCAATTTCTGAAATCTCAAAGCCCATGTGTAAAATGGCAAGTGGTGGTGCTAAGTTTAGTCCCACCTTGGAAGTTGAAGAAGAGTTGGACCTCTTTATATAGTGGGTTCTCTCTACCACTCTAAGTGATGTGTGAGAAGAGAAAGGGAAAACCACACGCGCGCGCTCGCTCGCCTCGCCTGCCGTTTTATTTTTATGCCTTGGCCGCCTCTGGTCCTAATATATATACAGCTACCGGCTGCGGCCAGAGATACACCGAAAAACACCTAGGGTTTTGCCTCATCTCACAACTTGCGCCGCCATCGTAGTCTACTCCATCCCAAACGCCGGCGTGCATCGGCGCGTGGGAGAGCAGGTCTCTGAAACCGTTCGTCTTTGCGATCCTGCATCGTTTTTGGGAAGCGCTGTGCGCGACTGCTCAAATTCGTCATCACGGGTCGTCTTCCGTCCAAGTCGGGCGGTGCTACTCATCGTAGTATTCATCGCCGTCAGCAGCAGATCGTCGCCAACATCGTCATCAACACTGTCGCACCCTTAATAGCTAACGATCAGTACGTCCAACATCCTCTGTTCATGTCTGTTTCTACAGCTACTGTTACGTGTTTGCTGCTGTTATGCATGTCTTGCTGTTCTTCTAGTTTGCTAGATTTTTGCATGCTAGTATCTCTTCTAGTCATGAATTATTTACTGGAATTAATCATGAACTTGCCTAATTTTCTAACAATCCAAAAACCTAATTATAGGCAATTTCCTGAGTTAACTATGGCTGGATTCGCTGATGCACTGAGGCCGGATAAGTTTACCGGTGTGCACTTTAAGAGGTGGCAGGTGAAGACCACGCTCTGGCTTACTGCTCTGAAAGTTTTCCACGCTAGTGTTGGTGCTCCAGAGGGAATGACCGACGAAGATCGGAGAAAGTTCCAGGAAGCCAATACTATGTTTGTGGGATGCATTCTGAGTGTTCTTGCTGACCGTCTGTGTTATGTGTACATGCACATAAACGACGGAAAAATTCTGTGGGATGCACTGAATGCAAAATTCGGTGCAACAGATGCAGGCAGTGAACTGTACATCATGGAGAGTTTTCATGACTACAAGATGGTGAATAACCGTTCTGTGGTTGAACAAGCTCATGAGATACAGTGCATTGTGAAGGAACTTGAACTTCTTAAATGTGTTCTACCCGACAAATTCGTGGCTGGGTGCATGATTGCAAAGTTGCCTCCTTCATGGAGGAATTTCGCCACAACTCTGAAGCATAAGAGACAGGAGATATCAGTTGAAAATCTGATTGCATCTCTTGATGTTGAAGAAAAAGCTCGGGCTAAAGATACCACTGAAAAAGGAGGTGAGGTTCAGCCTACTGCTAACATGGTGCAGAGGTACCCAGAGAACAAGAACAAAGGGAAGAACAAACCTGTTTTCAACAAGCCTACCAAGACTACTACCTTCAAGAAGAAGAAGTTCAACAAGGCTGAGCTAGAGTGCTACGCCTGTGGGAAGCCTGGACACTTTTCCAAGGAATGCCCTGAACGTGCAGACCGCAGAGGGAAAACAAGCTCCAAGACTGTCAACATGGTGACCGCTAGCAATATTGATGGGTATGGTAATTTACCTATTGTGCTTTCAGTATTTCAATCATCTTCGTGGTGGATTGATTCGGGTGCTAACGTTCATGTGTGTGCTGACATCTCCCTGTTTACTTCTTATCAGGTCGCAAGGGATTCTTCCGTCCTAATGGGGAATGGGTCACATGCTTCTGTTCGTGGCATTGGCACGGTGGATCTGAAGTTTACTTCGGGAAAGATCGTGCAACTAAGGAACGTGCAGCATGTCCCTACTATGAACAAGAATCTAGTTAGCGGCTCCCTTCTATGTCGAGATGGATTTAAGGTAGTTTTAGAGTCCAATAAAGTAATCGTGTCAAGATGTGGACAATTTATAGGAAAAGGCTATGAGTGCGGAGGCTTGTTCCGCTTTTCTCTTTCAGATTTTTGCAATAAGTCAGTAAACCAAATTTGTGCTAGTGTTAATGATGATGCAAGTATTTGGCACTCTCGTTTATGTCATATTAATTTTGGTTTAATGTCTCGGCTATCCAGCATGAGTTTAATTCCAAACTTCACAGTTGCCAAAGGTTCTAAGTGCCATAGTTGTGTGCAATCTAAGCAACCTTGAAAGCCTCATAAGGCTGCCGAGGAGAGAAACTTGGCACCTCTAGAACTCATACATTCTGATCTTTGTGAGATGAATGGTGTGTTGACAAAAGGTGGAAAGAGATATTTCATGACTTTGATTGATGATGCGACTAGATTTTGCTATGTTTATTTGTTGCAAACTAAAGATGAAGCATTAGACTACTTTAAAATCTATAAAGCTGAAGTTGAAAATCAACTAGAGAGAAAGATCAAGCGTCTTAGGTCCGATCGTGGTGGAGAGTATTTTCCAAAAGTTTTTGATGAATTTTGTGAGGAACATGGTATTATTCATGAGAGGACGCCTCCCTATTCACCTCAATCAAATGGAGTGGCCGAGAGGAAAAACCGCACATTGACTGACTTGGTGAATGCCATGTTAGACACTGCTGGTTTATCTAAGGCATGGTGGGGGGAGGCTCTATTGACTTCATGTCATGTCCTGAATAGAGTTCCCAACAATAATAAAGAGAAAACCCCTTATGAGGAGTGGGTTGGGAGAAAACCATCACTTTCTTATTTGCGCACTTGGGGATGTTTGGCAAAGGTCAATATTCCTATTCCTAAGAAACGCAAACTTGGACCAAAGACAGTGGATTGTGTCTTTCTAGGGTATGCTCAACGGAGCATTGCTTATAGGTTTTTAGTGGTAAAATCTGAAGTACCTGATATGCATGTTGATACTATAATGGAATCTCGTGATGCAACATTTTTTGAGAACATATTTCCTATGAAAGATATGCATAGCATTGCTAGATTTTCTTCTGAGATAATTCCTGAATCTAGTACAACTGATGAATATTTCGAACAATCACATGAGGAAGTCCTTGAGAAGGATAACAATGAAGTTCCTAGAAGGAACAAGAGACAAAGGATTGCAAAATCTTTTGGTGATGATTTCATTGTATACCTTGTGGACGACACACCCAAGACGATTGCAGAAGCATATGCATCTCCGGATGTAGATGATTGGAAAGAAGCTGTTCATAATGAGATGGACTCAATTCTTTCTAATGGAACTTGGGAACTAACTGATAGACCATATGGTTGTAAACCTGTGGGCTGTAAGTGGGTGTTCAAAAAGAAGCTAAAGCCTGATGGTACTATTGATAAATACAAGGTGCGGCTAGTGGCCAAGGGCTACACTCAGAAAGAAGGCGAAGATTACTTTGACACCTATTCACCCGTTGCTAGAATGACCACCATTCGAGTGTTACTTTCCTTGGCTGCCTCTTATGGTCTTATCATTCATCAAATGGATGTAAAGACAGCTTTTCTCAATGGAGAGTTGGAAGAGGAGATCTATATGGATCAGCCTGACGGGTTTGTGGTAAAGGGTGAAGAGAGAAAGGTGTGCAAGTTGTTAAAATCTTTGTATGGTTTGAAACAGGCACCTAAGCAATGGCATGAGAAGTTTGAAAGAACTTTGACTTCTGCAGGATTTGTCATTAACGAGGCTGATAGGTGTGTTTACTATCGCCATGGTGGGGGCAATAGTGTCATATTATGTTTGTATGTGGACGACATACTGATCTTTGGTACAAACATTAATGCAATTAATGAGGTCAAGTCTTTTCTATCAAAAAGTTTTGACATGAAAGATCTGGGAGAAGCCGATGTAATTCTAAACATCAAACTTATTAAGGATGAGAGTGGGATTACATTAACGCAATCTCACTATGTTGAGAAGGTCTTGAACCGATTCGGTTTTATGGATAGCAAGCCTTCTCCAACACCTTATGATCCCAGCGTGACACTCAGAAAGAACAAGAAAGAAACGAGATATCAATTAAGATACTCTCAAATTGTCGGTTCACTCATGTACTTAGCTAGCGCTACAAGACCAGATATCTCTTTTGCTGTGAGCAAACTGAGTAGGTTCATGTCCAACCCGGGTGATGATCATTGGCATGCACTAGAAAGGGTCTTGCGCTATCTGAGAGGTACTATGAGTTACGGAATTACTTATTCAGGGCATCCTGCTGTGCTAGAAGGATATAGTGATTCAAATTGGATCTCCGATGTTGATGTACTTTACGCAACAAGTGGGTATGTATTTACTCATGGTGGTGGCGCAGTGTCATGGAGGTCTTGCAAGCAAACCATATTGACGAGGTCAACTATGGAAGCAGAATTAACTGCTTTGGACACAGCTACTGTTGAGGCAGAATGGCTGCGTGAGCTCTTGATGGACTTGCCGGTTGTTGAAAAACTTGTACCGGCTATTCTTATGAATTGTGATAACCAAACGGTTATCGCTAAAGTGAACAATTCTAAAGATAATGCAAAGTCATCAAGACACGTGAAAAGACGTTTGAAGTCTGTCAGGAAGTTGAGAAACTCCGGAGTAATAACTGTTACGTATATACAAACAGACAAAAACCTGGCAGATCCCTTTACAAAGGGACTATCACGAAATGTGATAGATATTGCATCGAGGGAGATGGGTATGAGACCCATAGATGTTACACCATAGTAGTAACCCAACCTTTGTGATCGGAGATCCCGTGAATTAGGATCTGGGAAGAACAAGCTATTGGTTAACTGAGGAGAGTAATAACCTATGATCGTCTCCAAGTGAAGATGCAAAACTCTCAGAGCTGTAAGGCTCAGATCTGTAAGGCAGGCCGGCAACATGCCTTAATGTGGTTCTATTGGCTATAATTAGTAAAGATGCTGTCCTACAGAGCAGTCTTGAAAGAACACACCTATATGAGTTCTGACTGTAAACGTCGCAGTCTATGAGATTTGGGTGATCTCTAGTAAACTCACGAAGAGACCAGGGAGTATGACGTATAAGCTCCAAACCGCGGGGTAGCCTACTGGCGCTCAGGTACTGGTTAAGACTTTGAGTGAAACCTGTTCACACAAAACTAGCAATTCAAGGCATAGTCCATTGTCAAGTTGTGAATGGATGTAGCTTAAAGTTCTAGGCAGAAGTTCAACTTAACAGTCTCTGCTGAAACACTGGTATATTAAACAAGTGGTGAGAGAAGGCAAATCTCTAAATGGGTATTTGAGATCTGGTGGGGGATTGTTAGAATTAATGGGCTAGGCCCATAGCAATTTCTGAAATCTCAAAGCCCATGTGTAAAATGGCAAGTGGTGGTGCTAAGTTTAGTCCCACCTTGGAAGTTGAAGAAGAGTTGGACCTCTTTATATAGTGGGTTCTCTCTACCACTCTAAGTGATGTGTGAGAAGAGAAAGGGAAAACCACACGCGCGCGCTCGCTCGCCTCGCCTCGCCTGGCCGGGCCGGGCCGGGCCGGGGCGGGGCGAGCGCGTACATGCGACATGCGCGTGAATGGTCCGCCGAAATCCGGTCCGTCTCCTTGCAGGAGCGCAGCTTCCTTTTGCCATTTTATTTTTATGTCTTGGCAGACAAGTTTTTGATTTCTTGTCCGGTAAGTATACGAATTAGAAACAGAGTCGGTTTGGGATTGTGGTCGCGACACAATACCGCCTCTGGTCCTAATATATATACAGCTACCGGCTGCGGCCAGAGATACACCGAAAAACACCTAGGGTTTTGCCTCATCTCACAACTTGCGCCGCCATCGTAGTCTACTCCATCCCAAACGCCGGCGTGCATCGGCGCGTGGGAGAGCAGGTCTCTGAAACCGTTCGTCTTTGCGATCCTGCATCGTTTTTGGGAAGCGCTGTGCGCGACTGCTCAAATTCGTCATCACGGGTCGTCTTCCGTCCAAGTCGGGCAGTGCTACTCATCGTCGTATTCATCGCCGTCAGCAGCAGATTGTCGCCAACATCGTCATCAACACTGTCGCACCCTTAATAGCTAACGATCAGTACGTCCAACATCCTCTGTTCATGTCTGTTTCTACAGCTACTGTTACGTGTTTGCTGCTGTTATGCATGTCTTGCTGTTCTTCTAGTTTGCTAGATTTTTGCATGCTAGTATCTCTTCTAGTCATGAATTATTTACTGGAATTAATCATGAACTTGCCTAATTTTCTAACAGATCTCAAGCTAAAAAGAACTCCCCTTGACCCAAACGATTTTACTGTATGAATATATTCCTTTGTGCCTAGGAAACAAAATACTTCAGGAGCTATCATGGTGATACTCCCAGGCTGGTGCTCGCATGCATGGATGTTCAAATAACATGGGCATGGATAAAGAAGTGATTTTGCTATATTACCAGCAGAACACTGGTTTAAGTCCTATACTTCGCATTGGTGCTCGCATTTTATAAGAATTATTCCAGGTTTCCCGACAAAGCTCGTTCATTGGGACATGACGTTCTCTTCGACTAGATGTCTATGGTGACTTGTCAATCCCAAGATTTGTCGGATCAGTCGCTAGGAGGTGCTCATAGAGGTATGGCGTGCATGCATGCATTCATCGAGATGTTTGTTCGTGAGTGTGTGTGTAAGTGTTTACATTTGTGTTGTGTTTTTATAAAAGGTGTTATGTTATATTACCCTCTTAAACTAAATGGTAAACTTTAGTCTTCACCGTTACTTTTTCCCAATGGTGGTAAACATTTCAAAGAATGGTATAATGAAGCACTCCTCCATTTTCAATCCAATTGTTCATCATAAATTGTTTTGGCATTTCTGTGTGTTTATGACTGAGTTATCTCATGTATATTGTTGTTTAATATAAACAACTAAACTACATATTCGTATCTCTGTAAGTGGTGATAAATAGTGCTTTTAAATAGGCATATATTTAGAGAACGGTTAGCATCTAATTGATATATGCCATAGATATGAAATTATGATGCTATTACTTACCGGGGTCTCTGGCAGTTCCCCGGACACGGTAGCCATGAAGGAGGAGCGCCTTCACCACCCATGAACCAATGAAGCCTCCTGCCCCAGTCACACAAACTAGCTCATGATGTTTCTCACCCTTGCCGTTGGCCTGCTTCTCCGAATAGGAAGCCATGGCGACCCCCTATGTCGCAAATCTTTTAGTTAATCCTTCAACAATTTTCTAACTACACAGTTATGGGTATTAGAGCACATCACATGCTAGATTGGTATATATAGAACAATCAGCTCGCCCAGTCAATTTTGAGTTAGTGGACGAAAAGTACAGTTAGGTAGAACCTACAGCAGAATGACTATGCCTCGATTACTACGTATGCCTCAATTTCCACATGGGAGGTAAGTGAGAGGTAAGAGTATAAAATAGATCTGAACCGTTGATTAACTCTTACCTTCTTACCTCTCATATGAAAAGAGAGGGTAAGAGGGAGAATGTTAAAATTGCTCGACAACTAAAAATTCCAA
Source organism: Triticum urartu (assembly GCF_056163025.1). NCBI lineage: Eukaryota > Viridiplantae > Streptophyta > Magnoliopsida > Poales > Poaceae > Triticum > Triticum urartu. The sequence continues at coordinate 579,821,761 of NC_141878.1, read as the reverse complement.
TTAAATCGAGGGATTTTGTTCAGTAAATGAAATTGGCACACCAATCCGAAGTGTTGCTTTTGTAATGACGATGAAACAATTAAGTGTCTATTTTAATTGTAATCTTATTATAGTCATGCAACGTATTTTTCCATGTAAGGTAGCTTTCTTGAGGCGTTACCAATATGTGTAGCAACTGCTTTTTGTTGGTCATTTTGGCTTTGTAGAATTAATATCTTCTCTTGTGCAGGTTATGTACTCGTTTACAGTGTGGTATTCTACCTGGGTGCATGTTTGATGCAGGTGTAGTACTGTGTAGCTGGAGGCGATTGTAAAGGGATTTGTTTGGCGAGAACACATGGTAGCCTAACCTTCATATCACGTACAACCAGCCGCGAAGCCAGCCTCAAGAATTTGTGGGGTTACTGGTATTTTTCTTTTGATAATTTCTTCATGATAGACAGTAAATATACCGTGTTTTTAGGCAGTTTTTCACAAAAGATGTGGGGTCAGAAGTATACTAGAAAGATTTTAAAGTAGTTTAAAGTTTAAATATATGAAGTGTTTTTAGATTGATAATATCTGATGATGACATGGTTGGAGGGTGAAAAAAATTAGTTGGAATTTGGATTTTCTTTTTGTTTATGAAAATGCGTAATTAGTTAAATAGTTGAAAGGCAAATTAATTTACTTCAAAGTTGGAACTCTTTCCCCCCTGTTCGCAACCTTCCAGCTTCACGGATCGGCTCTGGATATTTGCGGCACACACGGGCAAGGGCGCTGACCCATGTCAAAGGGGAGGTAAGAGGGAGCATGTTAATCTTTTTTTCGCTTTCGTTTCGATTTTTAATCTTTTATATCTTTTGAACCAAAAGTCCAAATTAAGTTTCATTGCATATTTGTGATTTTTTATGAGGGATTTCAAATAAGATCCATTATGAATACGTTTTGATGAGTTTTTAAAACTTCATTACGTTTCAACCGCTGAAACTTGGTACAAGCGAACACCAAAATCGCATGTTTCAGAAACTAAAACTTAAAATTTGGTGCGTCATCGTGCGGAATTTAATGACTTTGTGGATCACGATACAATCTGACAGCCGGCAAGGTCGGGCAGCCCTTGCACCTGCGCATCGGCGAGTTTCTAGGGAGTTCGAGAGAAGAAATCAAGCGGGCGTTTTTCCCCAAAGAAAATGGACTTAAAATAAAAGGTAGAGTCCGGGAGAGAAGATACACGAAAGCAGACGTACTTTCTTTTTTAAAGTCTTCTACACATCTAATATGTACAAACGGATTGTTCATTCTAGCACGCTAGATGACCATCAATTCTAGATGGACAAGTGCAACCATAATCAAACGTACGACTAGGACATATACTTTGTAGTTAGAATTCCTTCGCACATATAAGATATCCAAACTATTCAAACACAAACACGTCATCGTGTACCTCCAACGCCGAGCGTGGTACACAAGACACGTTGGAGGAGGAGCCTCATCGTCCGCCCATCCCTCACGGCCAGATAACTAACTCCAGATTTGTCATCAAGCGTTGCAGCCATCGACGCCCTCATTTCACGCGGTCGCGTCCTCCCATTGTCGATAGCCACCGATGAGCCTTGTTGTCGTCATGTCTCCCCTTCACGTCTTTTAAACCTTACCGTCGGCCCCACCTGTCATCGGCTTATGCCACAGGCTAAAGCGGTACAAGTGAAAGTGCCTCCAGGAAATACGCCTTCAAAGTTAGCCGTTCTGTAAATGTCTTTTAAAATCAATTAAATCATTGTTTTGACCAAACGTGGACATGTTCTAACGCTTGTTGCAATTTTGTGATGTACCTAGGTAGGCTGGGTAGTCACAATGGCTTTATGGAGATTTTCCTAAATTCTTTATTTGATTTTTGTAGCAGCTTTTCCTTCAGTGTTGAAGATGTAGACGGTCTTGGCACTCCATTTTATCAAGGCAAGCCACCACTTCTAGGGTTGGATGACTTGATAAACCTATGGTTTTCAATATGCATTTTTTTGACTATTTTTCATTATTACAATGCTTTTATTAGTACTTATTGTTTCTAGGCTCATGTTGATATGGTTCCATCAAGGCATTGCATGTATACATCATGAACACCAGAATACATGTCTAATCATGCTAAGCTAACAAATGGCAATGCTCATGGTTGCATACAAAATATGACATGGATAATGTTGCAAATAAATATGGCTATCACTTGGATCAACACATAATTAGTGGATGAAATGAAGGTAAGATTATAGCAAGTATAAACTTGCTAATCAAGACAAGAGGTTGGATAATATTGCAACCAATCGTTGTAACCCCGCTCCATCCCCTTGTTGACCTCGTTCTACCAAGCGAGGGAGAGGGTATGATTGCCAGATGTGGGTTTCTCTATATACTTTGACCCCTAGATTTCACTTGAACATAAACAAACTTTTTTAATGGGACCCTTCATTAGTTTGGTCGAGCCATGGTGCCACCGGACCGAACTCATCATAGTGTGACCACATTTGTCTTATTTTGGGAAGGCCTTAGCTTGCTCTATTCATGCGCCTCTTATTTGTATCACCATAATTGGGATAGGGTGTTTGGTTGGGCCTTTTCATGCCTTTTTCTCTTAAGCTTAAAGCCAAAAAAAAAGCTCCTATCTAGGGGACAAGGATCATAAACATGATCATTTGGTAAGTTGCAATGACCGGGTGGTCAAGATGTTAAGGTTACATAAAGCTAAGTGGTAAGTTTGCATGAGATCATGGTAGTAACATAAACCCTGACTAATCAATACAAGTGGTCAAATAAAATTACAACCAAGCTCCGTAACACTTCTCTATGTCCAATTGTCCATGCCGACCTCGTTATACCAAACGAGGGAGCGTGCCTCGTTGCTAGAAGTTGGTTGTTCTATATACTTTGACCCCTACTTGCCGCTTGAACATAAAGCACATATGACCTTGATGGATCTTTGCTCAGGAAGTGCGTGGATGAACCCGGGTACATATGAACCGGTTTTACATGCTAAAAGAATCTGAAAATTTTTGCACGGGTACGTCTCCATGTTCTATGTACATGCATAAAATTTCACAGAAAAATAACCTTTTTTATGGCCCGTGCATAAAAAGACAAAAGATTGTGTCAATCAAATGCTATTTAGAAGCACTGAAATTTGTCTCTTTGCAAAGCAAACCAAAAAATATTTTTTTTCACAAAACCTTACGCCACGCACATACATTTGCGAAAATGTATGCATGAATTTTTTTATATTTTTTGACATTTTAAAACACACTTAAAATGCTTTTTTTAAGTCGGTGCTGATGCCCGTGCGTTCAGGACGTGCCCACTCATCTTTGCTCACCTTTCTTTTACGTTGGCACAACTCCCATGCTTCGAGCTGCTTCCAATCATCTTAGATAGCTGCTTTCATTCATTTTTACCAGAAGTATTGCCGATGCGAAACAAAAAAAATTAATTAACATGGCGTTACGTGCAAAAAAAGGTTATAAGTACACATATTAATAATTATTTGAAAAAATACCACACACATAACTCAAAATAAGGGGACTTATTTTCCAAAGAAAGATAGAGAAATAGGTTGTGAACAACAAATTGCATGCATTGATGCAAGTCGGATTGATGAGGTAATTAAGATAAGATGTCGTAAATGATTGAGTTATTTAAGAAAAATATTATTTGTCTAAAACAATTGGATGAAGAACTATGAAGGTAAATGAGTGATTTCTAGACTTAAATCCAAATCATCACGTTCTTTCCAAACGATTAGGTTTCGTCCTCCTCCCGTCGGTGTTGCCGCTAGTCTGCCTCGCCTCTGATAGCCTTTGGACCGTAGCGGTGTAGAGGACCTTGCCCTCACCGGCGGAATGGACATCACTCTCGTTCTTGTTAGGGTCAACTTCTTTGGTTGGGGCTGTGTGGCAGCGACGATTCGTTCATTCGTTTGTATGTTTACAGGTTTGACCATTCCAGTCTACGACTCCCTTCATCAACGACGGTTGCTGCTCTGGTGCGCTGGTCCTATAGGGCCTTAACATGGCAACTTTTTGACTGCCTACTAGCTACAACAAGGTTTGCATCACTCAAGTGTGGGAAGGGCGATGACGGCGCTAAACCTTCATGGACCTTGATACGTCTCCAATGTATCTATAATTTTTGATTGTTCCATACTATTATATTATCTGTTTTGGATGTTTATGGGCTTTATTATACACTTTTATATTATTTTTGGGACTAACCTATTAACCCAGAGCCCAGTGCCAGTTTCTGTTTTTTTCCTTGTTTTAGAGTATCGCAGAAAAGGAAAATCAAATGGAGTCCAATTGACCTGAAACTTAACGGAACTTATTTTTGGACCAGAAGAAGCCCACGGAGTATCGGAGATGGACCAGGAGAGTCCCGGGCTGCCCACGAGGGTGGGGGCGCACCCCCCCTGGGCGCGCCCCCTGCCTCGTGGACAGCTCGGAGATCCACCGACGTACTTTTTCCTCCCATATATACCCATATACCCTAAAAACTTCGGGGAGCACAATAGATCGGGAGTTCCGCCGCCAGAAGCCTCCGTAGCCACCGAAAACCAATCTAGACCCGTTCCGGCACCCTGCCGGAGGGGGAATCCTTCTCTGGTGGCCATCTTCATCATCCCGGCGCTCTCCCTGACGAGGAGGGAGTAGTTCTCCCTCGGGGCTGAGGGTATGTACCAGTAGCTATGTGTTTGATCTCTCTCTCTCTCTCTCGCTCTCTCTCTCTCTCGTGTTCTTGAGGTGGTACGATCTTGATGTATCGCGAGCTTTGCTATTATAGTTGGATCTTATGATGTTTCTCCCCCTCTACTCTCTTGTAATGGACTGAGTTTTCCCTTTGAAGTTATCTTATCGGATTGAGTCTTTAAGGATTTGAGAACACTTGATGTATGTCTTGCATGGGATACCCGCGGTGGCAATGGGGTATTCTATTGATCCACTTGATGTATGTTTTGGTGATCAACTTGCGGGTTCCGCCCATGAACCTATGCATAGGGGTTGGCACACGTTTTCGTCTTGACTCTCCGGTAGAATCTTTGGGGCACTCTTTGAAGTACTTTGTTTTGGTTTGAATAGATGAATCTGAGATTGTGTGATGCATATCGTATAATCATACCCGCGGATACTTGAGGTGACATTGAAGTATCTAGGTGACATTAGGGTTTTGATTGATTTGTGTCTTAAGGTGTTATTCTAGTACGAACTCTAGGATAGATTGAATGGGAAAAATAGCTTCATGTTATTTTAGTACGGACTCTTGAATAGATCGATCAGAAAAAATAACTTTGAGGTGGTTTCGTACCCTATCATAATCTCTTCGTTTGTTCTCCGCTATTAGTGGATTTGGAGTGACTCTTTGTTGCATGTTGAGGGATATTTATATGATCCGATTATGTTATTATTGTTGAGATAACTTACACTAGTGAAAGTATGAACCCTAGGCCTTGTTTCCTAGCATTGCAATACCGTTTGTGCTCACTTTTATCATTAGTTACCTTACTGTCTTTTTATATTTTCAGATTACAAAAACCTATATCTACTATCCATATTGCACTTGTATCACCATCTTTTCGTCGAACTAGTGCACCTATATAATTTACCAATATATTGGGTATGTTGGGGACACAAGAGACTCTTTGTTATTTGGTTGCAGGGTTGCTTGAGAGAGACCATCTTCATCCTACGCCTCCTACAGATTGATAAACCTTAGGTCATCCACTTGAGGGAAATTTGCTACTGTCCTACAAACCTCTGCACTTGGAGGCACAACAACGTCTACAAGAAGAAGTTTGTGTTGTAGACAACAAGCTCTTTTCTGGTGCCGTTGCCAGGGAGGTTAGCGCTTGAAGGTATATCTTTAGATCTTCCAATCGAATCTTTTTGTTTCTTTTTTATCACTAGTTTAGTTTATAAAATAAAATTATAAAAAAATATATGGAATTAAGGGTACCTCATATGCTTCATCTTTTTAATATCTATCGTGAAAATAAGGATTCCGATAATTGTGCTCAAGTGCTAGAAGAAGAATGCATTAGAATGTTTGGCACTAACTATTTGAATGATGAGCATGATTGCAATGTTGTTAGTATGAATTCCTTGAATATCCATGATGCTAATGATATGCAAAGCCACAAGCTTGGGGAATCTATGTTTGATGAAGATGATACTTTTTGTCCCCCAACTTTTGATGAGCAAATTTATTATGATGAAAGCATGCCTCCTATTTATGATTATTATATTGAAGAAAGTGGATTTGGAGAGGTCATGACTTTATTTTGTGATGAATCCACTATTTCGGAAGAGGTTCCAATTGATTATGAGAACAAAGTTGCTATCTATGATGATTATTGTGATGACTTGTATGCTATAAATAATAATGATATCCATGAAACTTGTCATCATGATTTAAGTTTTGAATTGGATTATGCCTCACATGATAATTATTTAGTTGAGCTTGCTCCCACTATTATTCATGAGAAGAATTTTGCTTGTGTGGAGAGTAATAAAATTTCTATGCTTGTATATCATGAAAAGAATGCTTTATGTGATGGTTATATTGTTAAATTCATTCATAATGCTACTGAAAATTATTATGAGGGAGGAACTTATGCTTGTAGGAATTGCAATAATACCAAGTTTCCTCTCTATGTGCTTAAAGTTTTAAAGTTATGCTTGTTTTACCTTCCTATGCAAGTTGATTCTTGTTCCCACAAGTTGTTTGCCCACAAAATCCCTATGCATAGGAAGTGTGTTAGGCTTAAATGTGCTAGTTATATTCTTCATGATGCTCTTTTTATGTTTCAATTCTTATCTTTTATGTGAGCATCATTGAAATCATCATGCCTAGCTAGGGCGTTAAACGATTGCGCTTGTTGGGAGGCAACCCAACTTTATTTTTGTTCCTTGCTTTTTGTTCCTGTTTAGTAATAAATAATTTATCTAGAATCTGTTATGGTTGTGTTTTTTGTGTTTAATTAGTGTTTGTGCCAAGTAGAACCTTTGGGAAGACTTGGGGAAAGTCTTTGCGATCATGCTGTAAAAAATAGAAACTTTAGCGCTCACGAGATTTGCTGCCATTTTTTACTGGAAAGTGCTATTTAGTTAATTGTTTTTGAATATGATTAATAGATAAATTCCTCACGTCCAGCAATTTATTTTAGAATTTTTGGGGTTCCAGAAATGGTCGAAACCTACAGATTACTACAGACTGTTCTGTTTTTGACAGATTCTGTTTTTCGTGTGTTGTTTGCTTATTTTGATGAATCTATGGCTAGTAAAAGAGTTTATAAACAATAGAGAAGTTGGAATACAGTAGGTTTAACACCAATATAAATCAAGAATGAGTTCATTACAGTAACTTGAAGTGGTGGTCTGTTTTCTTTTACTAACAGAGCTCACGAGATTTTTCTGTTAAGTTTTGTGTTGTGAAGTTTTCAAGTTTTGGGTGAAGATTCGATGGACTATGGAATAAGGAGTGGCAAGAGCCTAATCTTGGGGATTCCCAAGGCACCCCAAGGTAATATTCAAGGACAACCAAGAGCCTAAGCTTGGGGATGCCCCGGATGGCATCCCCTCTTTCGTCTTCGTTCATCGGTAACTTTACTTGGAGCTATATTTTTATTTACCACATGATATGTGTTTTGCTTGGAGCGTCATTTTATTTTTATTTAGTTTTTCTTGATGTTTGAATAAAATACCAAGATCTGAAATTATTAAATGTTAGAGAGTCTTTACATAGTTGCATAATTATTTGACTACTCATTGATCTTCACTTATATCTTTCGGAGTAGTTTGTTCTTGCTTTAGTGCTTCACTTATATCTTTCTAGAGCACGGTGGTGGTTTTATTGTATAGAAATAGATGAACTCTCATGCATCACTTATATTATTTTGAGAGTCCTAAACAGCATGGTAATTTGCTTTGGTTATGAATTTAGTCCTAATATGATGGGCATCCAAGAGGGATATAATAAAAACTTTCATATAAAGTGCATTGAATATTATGAGAAGTTTGATACTTGATGATTGTTTTGAGATATGAGGATGGTAATATTAGAATCATGCTAGTGAGTAGTTGTGAATTTTAGAGATAGTTGTGTTAAAGTTTGTGATTCACGTAGCATGCACGTATGGTGAACCTATTGGGGAACGTAGTAATTTCAAAAAAATTCCTACACACACGCAAGATCATGGTGATGCATAGCAACGAGGGGAGAGTGTGATCTACGTACCCTTGTAGATCGACAACGGAAGCGTTAGGTTGATGTAGTCGTACGTCTTCACGGCCCGACCGATCAAGCGCCGAAACTACGGCACCTTCGAGTTCTAGCACACATTCAGCTCGATGACGATCCCCAGACTCCGATCCAGCAAAGTGTCGGGGAAGAGTTCCGTCAGCACGAAGGCGTGGTGACGATCTTGATGTACTAATCTCGCAGGGGCTTCGCCTAAGCACCGCTACAATATTATCGAGGACTATGGTGGAAGGGGGCACCGCACACGGCTAAGAATATGATCACGTGGATCAACTTGTGTCTCTAGGGGGTGCCCCTGCCTCCGTATATAAAGGCTCAAAGGGGGGGGGGGTACGGCCAGCCAGGAGAGGCGCGCCAGGAGGAGTCCTACTCCCTCTGAGAGTAGGACTCCCCCCCTTTCCTAGTTGGAATAGGATTCGCTGAGGGGGGAGAGAGAGGAGGAAGGGGGGCCGGCCCCCTCTCCTTGTCCTATTCAGACCAAGGGGGGAGGGGCGCGCGGCCCACTTCTGGCTACCTCTTCTCTCTTCCACTAAGGCCCACTAAGGCCCATATACCTCCCGGGGGGTTCCGGTAACCTCCCGGTACTCCGGTAAAATCCCGATTTCACCCAGAACACTTCCGATATCCAAACATAGGCTTCCAATATATCAATATTTATGTCTCGACCATTTCGAGACTCCTCGTCATGTCCGTGATCAAATCCGGGACTCCGAACAACCTTCGGTACATCGCATAAACTCATAATATAACTGTCATCGAAACCTTAAGCGTGCGGACCCTACGGGTTCGAGAACAATGTAGACATGACCGAGACATGTCTCTGGTCAATAACCAATAGCGGGACCTGGATGCCCATATTGGTTCCTACATATTCTACGAAGATCTTTTATCGGTCAGACCGCATAACAACATACGTTGTTCCCTTTGTCATCGGTATGTTACTTGCCCGAGATTCGATCGTCGGTATCCAATACCTAGTTCAATCTCGTTACCGGCAAGTCTCTTTACTCGTTCCGTAATACATCATCCCGCAACTAACTCATTAATTGCAATGCTTGCAAGGCTTAAGTGATGTGCATTACCGAGAGGGCCCAGAGATAGCTCTCCGACGATCAGAGTGACAAATCCTAATCTCGAAATACGTCAACCCAACATATACCTTTGGAGACACCTGTAGAGCACCTTTATAATCACCCAGTTACGTTGTGACGTTTGGTAGCACACAAAGTGTTCCTCCGGCACACGGGAGTTACATAATCTCATAGTCATAGGAACATGTATAAGTCATGAAGAAAGCAATAGCAACATACTAAACGATCGGGTGCTAAGCTAATGGAATGGGTCATGTCAATCAGATCATTCAACTAATGATGTGATCCCGTTAATCAAATGACAACTCTTTGTCCATGTTTAGGAAACATAACCATCTTTGATTAACGAGCTAGTCAAGTAGAGGCATACTAGTGACACTCTGTTTGTCTATGTATTCACACATGTATTATGTTTCCGGTTAATACAATTCTAGCATGAATAATAAACTTTTATCATGGTATAAGGAAATAAATAATAACTTTATTATTGCCTCTAGGGCATATTTCCTTCAGTCTCCCACTTGCACTAGAGTCAATAATCTAGATTACACATTAATGATTCTAACACCCATGGAGCCTTGGTGCTGATCATGTTTTGCTCGTGGAAGAGGCTTAGTCAACGGGTCTGCTATATTCAGATCCGTATGTACCTTGCAAATCTCTATGTCTCCCACCTGGACCAGATCCCGGATGGAATTGAAGCGTCTTTTGATGTGCTTGGTTCTTTTGTGAAATCTGGATTCCTTTGCCAAGGCAATTGCACCAGTATTGTCACAAAAGATTTTCATTGGACCCGATGCACTAGGTATGACACCTAGATCGGATATGAACTCCTTCATCCAGACTCCTTCGTTTGCTGCTTCCGAAGCAGCTATGTACTCTGCTTCACATGTAGATCCCGCCACGACGCTTTGTTTAGAACTGCACCAACTGACAGCTCCACCGTTTAATGTAAACACGTATCCGGTTTGCGATTTAGAATTGTCTGGATCAGTGTCAAAGCTTGCATCAACGTAACCGTTTACGATGAGCTCTTTGTCACCTCCATATACGAGAAACGTATCCTTAGTCCTTTTCAGGTACTTCAGGAAGTTCTTGACCGCTGTCCAGTGATCCACTCCTGGATTACTTTGGTACCTCCCTGCTAGACTTATAGCAAGGCACACATCAGGTCTGGTACACAGCATTGCATACATGATAGAGCCTATGGCTGAAGCATAGGGAACATCTTTCATTTTCTCTCTATCTTCTGCAGTGGCCGGGCATTGAGTCTGACTCAACTTCACACCTTGTAACACAGGCAAGAACCCTTTCTTTGCTTGATCCATTTTGAACTTCTTCAAAATCTTGTCAAGGTATGTGCTTTGTGAAAGTCCAATTAAGCGTCTTGATCTATCTCTATAGATCTTTATGCCTAATATGTAAGCAGCTTCACCGAGGTCTTTCATTGAAAAACTCTTATTCAAGTATCCCTTTATGCTATCCAGAAATTCTATATCATTTCCAATCAGTAATATGTCATCCACATACAATATCAGAAATGCTACAGAGCTCCCACTCACTTTCTTGTAAATACAGGCTTCTCCGAAAGTCTGTATAAAACCAAATGCTTTGATCACACTATCAAAGCGTTTATTCCAACTCCGAGAGGCTTGCACCAGTCCATAAATGGATCGCTGGAGCTTGCACACTTTATTAGCTCCCTTTGGATCGACAAAATCTTCCGGTTGCATCATATACAACTCTTCTTACAGAAATCCATTCAGGAATGCAGTTTTGACATCCATCTGCCAAATTTCATAATCATAAAATGCAGCAATTGCTAACATGATTCGGACAGGCTTAAGCATCGCTACGAGTGAGAAGGTCTCATCGTAGTCAACCCCTTGAACATGTCGAAAACCTTTTGCGACAAGTCGAGCTTTGTAGACAGTAATATTACCGTCAGCGTCAGTCTTCTTCTTGAAGATCCATTTATTCTCAATTGCTTGCCGATCATCGGGCAAGTCAACCAAAGTCCACACTTTGTTCTCGTACATGGATCCCATCTCAGATTTCATGGCTTCAAGCCATTTTGCGGAATCTGGGCTCACCATCGCTTCTTCATAGTTCGCAGGTTCATCATGATCTAGCAGCATGACTTCCAGAACAGGATTACCGTACCACTCTGGCGTGGATCTTAATCTGGTTGATCTACGAGGTTCAGTAGTATCTTGTCCTGAAGTTTCATGATCATTATCATTAGCTTCCTCACTAATTGGTGTAGGTGTCGCAGAAACAGGTTTCTGTGATGTACTACTTTCCAATAAGGGAGCAGGTACAGTTACCTCGTCAAGTTCTACTTTCCTCCCACTCACATCTTTCGAGAGAAACTCCTTCTCTAGAAAGTTTCCGAACTTAGCAACAAAAGCCTTGCCTTCGGATTTGTGATAGAAGGTGTATCCAATAGCCTCCTTTGGATATCCTATGAAGACACATTTCTCCGATTTGGGTTCGAGCTTATCAGGTTGAAGCTTTTTCACATAAGCATCGCAGCCCCAAACTTTCAGAAACGACAACTGTGGTTTCTTGCCAAACCAAAGTTCATAAGGCGTCGTCTCAACGGATTTTGATGGTGCCCTATTTATCGTGAATGCGGCCGTCTCTAAAGCATAACCCCAAAATGATAGCGGTAAATCAGTAAGAGACATCATAGATCGCACCATATCTAGTAAAGTACGATTACGACGTTCGGACACACCATTACGCTGTGGTGTTCCGGGTGGCGTGAGTTGCGAAACTATTCCGCATTGCTTCAAATGTACACCAAACTCGTAACTCAAATATTCTCCTCCACGATCAGATCGTAGAAACTTTATTTTCTTGTTACGATGATTTTCAACTTCACTCTGAAATTCTTTGAACTTTTCAAACGTTTTAGACTTATGTTTCATTAAGTAGATATACCCATATCAACTTAAGTCATCTGTGAAGGTGAGAAAATAACGATATCCACCACGAGCCTCAATATTCATCGGACCACATACATCTGTATGTATGATTTCCAACAAATCTGTTGCTCTCTCCATAGTACCGGAGAATGGTGTTTTAGTCATCTTGCCCATGAGGCACGGTTCGCAAGTACCAAGTGATTCATAATCAAGTGGTTCCAAAAGTCCATCGATATGGAGTTTCTTCATGCGCTTTACACCGATATGACCTAAACGGCAGTGCCACAAATAAGTTGCACCATCATTATCAACTCTGCATCTTTTGGCTTCAACATTATGAATATGTGTCTCACTACTATCGAGATTCAATAAGAATAGACCACTGTTCAAGGGTGCATGACCATAAAAGATATTACTCATATAAATAGAACAACCATTATTCTCTGATTTAAATGAATAACCGTCTCGCATTAAACAAGATCCAGATATAATGTTCATGCTCAACGCTGGCACCAAATAACAATTATTTAGGTCTAATACTAATCCCGAAGGTAGATGTAGAGGTAGCGTGCCGACCGCGATCACATCGACTTTGGAACCGTTTCCCACGCGCATCGTCACCTCGTCCTTAGCCAATCTTCGCTTAATCCGTAGTCCCTGTTTCGAGTTGCAAATATTAGCAACAGAACCAGTATCAAATACCCAGGTGCTACTGCGAGCATTAGTAAGGTACACATCAATAACATGTATATCACATATACCTTTGTTCACCTTGCCATCCTTTTATCCGCCAAATACTTGGGGCAGTTCCGCTTCCAGTGACCAGTCTGCTTGCAGTAGAAGCACTTAGTTTCAGGCTTAGGTCCAGACTTGGGTTTGTTCTCTTGAGCAGCAACTTGCTTGCTGTTCTTCTTGAAGTTCCCCTTCTCCTCCATCTTGCAGCTATAGAACTTATTAGAGACTTCATATCTCTCAATCCGGGCTTTTGCTTGAAATATTAACTTCAACTCCTGGAACATCTCATATGCCCCATGACGTTCAAAACGTCGTTGAAGTCCCGGTTCTAAGCCGTAAAGCATGGCACATTGAACTATCGAGTAGTCATCAGCTTTGCTCTGCCAGACGTTCATAACATCTGGTGTTGCTCCAGCAGCAGCCCTGGCACCCAGCGGTGCTTCCAGGACGTAATTCTTCTGTGCAGCAATGAGGATAATCCTCAAGTTACGGACCCAGTCCGTGTAATTGCTACCATCATCTTTCAACTTTGCTTTCTCAAGGAACGCATTAAAATTCAACGGAACAACAGCACGGGCCATCTATCTACAATCAAACATAAACAAGCAAGATACTATCAGGTACTAAGTTCATGATAAATTTAGGTTCAATTAATCATCTTACTAAAGAACTCCCACTTTGATAGACATCCCTCTAATCCTCTAAGTGATTACGTGATCCAAATCAACTAAACCATGTCCGATCATCACGTGAGATGGAGTAGTTTCATTGGAGAACATCACTATGTTGATCATATCTACTATATGATTCACGCTCGACCTTTCGGTCTCCGTGTTCCAAGGCCATATCTGTATATGCTTGGCTCGTCAAGTATAACCTGAGTATTCCGCGTGTGCAACTGTTTTGCACCCGTTGTATTTGAACGTAGAGCCTATCACACCCGATCATCACATGGTGTCTCGGCACGAAGAACTTTCGCAACGGTGCATACTCAGGGAGAACACTTCTTGATAATTTAGTGAGAGATCATCATAAAATACTACCGTCAATCAAAGCAAGATAAGATGCATAAAATATAAACATTACATGCAATCAATATAAGTGATATGATATGGCCATCATCATCTTGTGCTTGTGATCTCCATCTTCGAAGCACCGTCGTGATCACCATCGTCACCGGCGCGACACCTTGATGGCCATCGTAGCATCGTTGTCGTCTCGCCAATCTTATGCTTCCACGACTATCGCTGCCGCTTAGTGATAAAGTAAAGCATTACAGCGCAATTGCATTGCATACAATAAAGCGACAACCATATGGCTCCTGCCAGTTGCCGATAACTTGGTTACAAAACATGATCATCTCATACAATAAAATTTAGCATCATGTCTTGACCATATCACATCACAACATGCCCTGCAAAAACAAGTTAGACGTCCTCTACTTTGTTGTTGCAAGTTTTACGTGGCTGCTACGGGCTTAAGCAAGAACCAATCTTACCTACGCATCAAAACCACAATGATAGTTTGTCAAGTTGGTGATGTTTTAACCTTCGCAAGGACCGGGCGTAGCCACACTCTGTTCAACTAAAGTTGGAGAAACTGACACCCGCTAGCCACCTTTGTGCAAAGCACGTCGGGAGAACCGGTCTTGCGTAATCGTATGCGTAATGTCAGTCCGGACCGCTTCGTCCAACAATACCGCTGAACCAATGTATGACATGCTGGTAAGCAGTATGACTTATATCGACCACAACTCACTTGTGTTCTACTCGTGCATATAACATCAACACATGAAACCTAGGCTCGGATGCCACTGTTGGGGAACGTAGTAATTTCAAAAAAATTCCTATGCACACGCAAGATCATGGTGATGCATAGCAACGAGAGGGGTGGTGTGATATACGTACCCTTGTAGACCGACAGCGGAAGCGTTAGCACAACGCGGTTGATGTAGTCGTACGTCTTCAGGGCCCGACCGATCAAGCACCGAAACTACGGCACCTCCGAGTTTTAGCACACGTTCAGCTCAATGACGATCCCCGGACTACGATCCAGCAAAGTGTCGGGGAAGAGTTCCGTCAGCACGACGGCGTGGTGACGATCTTGATGTTCTACCGTCGCAGGGCTTCGCCTAAGCACCGCTACAATATTATCGAGGATTATGGTGGAAGGGGGCACCGCACACGGCTAAGAAAATGATCACGTGGATCAACTTGTGTGTTTAGGGGTGCCCCCTGCCCCCGTATATAAAGGAGCAAGGGGAGGAGGCCGGACGGCCCTATAGGCGCGCCAAGGAGGAGTCCTCCTCCTAGTAGGAGTAGGACTCCTACTAGGAGGGGGAAGGAAGTGGAGAGGGAGAAGGAAAGGGGGCGCCCCCCCCCCTCTCCTAGTCCAATTCGGACCAGGGGGAGGAGGCGCGCAGCCCACCCTAGCTGCCCTTCTCTTTCTCCACTAAGGCCCATATGGCCCATTACTTCTCCTGGGGGGGGGGGGTTCAGGTAACCCTCCGGTACTCCGGTTTTCTCCGAAATCATCCGGAACACTTCCGGTGTCCGAATATAGCCGTCCAATATATCAATCTTTATGTCTCGACCATTTCGAGACTCCTCGTTACTTCCGTGATCACATCCGGGACTCCGAACTAACTTCGGTACATCAAAACTCATAAACTCATAATATAACTGTCATCGAAACCTTAAGCGTGCGGACCCTACGGGTTCGAGAACAATGTAGACATGACCGAGACATGTCTCCGGTCAATAACCAATAGCGGAACCTGGATGCTCATATTGGCTCCTACATATTCTACGAAGATCTTTATCGGTCAGACCGCATAACAACATACGTTGTTCCCTTTGTCATCGGTATGTTACTTGCCCGAGATTCGATCGTCGGTATCTCAATACCTAGTTCAATCTCGTTACCGGCAAGTCTCTTTACTCGTTTCGTAATACATCATCTCGCAACTAACTCATTAGTTGCAATGCTTGCAAGGCTTATGTGATGTGCATTACCGAGAGGGCCCAGAGATACCTCTCCGACAATCGGAGTGACAAATCCTAATCTCGAAATACGCCAACCCAACATTTACCTTTGGAGACACCTATAGAGCTCCTTTATAATCACCCAGTTACTTTGTGACGTTTGGTAGCACACAAAGTGTTCCTCCGGCAAACGGGAGTTGCATAATCTCATAGTCATAGGAACATGTATAAGTCATGAAGAAAGCAATAGCAACATACTAAACGATCGGGTGCTAAGCTAATGGAGTGGGTCATGTCAATCATATCATTCTCCTAATAATGCGATCTCGTTAATCAAATGACAACACATGTCTATGGTTAGGAAACATAACCATCTTTGATTAATGAGCTAGTCAAGTAGAGGCATACTAGTGACGTTTAGTTTGTCTATGTATTCACACAAGTATTATGTTTCCGGATAATACAATTCTAGCTTGAATAATAAACATTTATCATGATATAAGAAATAAAATAATAACATCATTATTGCCTCTAGGGCATATTTCCTTCACGTGATGCCTATATACATGATCATGCCTAGATATTCTCATAACTATGTGCTTTTTTATCAATCGCTCGACAATAATTTGTTCACCCACCGTAGAATTTGCTATCTTGAGAGAGCCACTAGTGAAACCTATGGCCCCCGGGTCTATCTTCCATTATATTATTCTCCCGTCAACAAGCCATTTCTGTCACCGTTTATTTTGCAATCTTTATTTTCCAATCTACACAACAAAAATACCAAAAATATTTATCTTATTATCTCTATCAGATCTCACTTTCGTAAGTGACCGTGAAGGGATTGACAACCCCTTTATCGCGTTGGTTGCGAGGTTCTTGTTTGTTTGTGCAGGTACGAGGGACTTGCGTGTAATCTCCTACTGGATTGATACCTTGGTTCTAAAAAACTGAGGGAAATACTTACACTACTTTCCTGCATCACCCTTTCCTCTTCAAGGGAAAACCAATGCATGCTCAAGAGGTAGCATGATCCAGTGTCAAACCTTTTGCCAATAGTGCTCAATGAGATCCTCCTAAAGTTGAAAGTTTGTGTTTGCATTTTCAATCTCCTTGCATGTCTGAAGAAAAACTCTAATGCGGTTAGTGTCTCTAGCTGGTTTGACAAGGCTACCCATATTGTCGTAGAAGAATTCCAAGTTCATTCCTCTCTCATCTTCAAGAATCATATTGTGAAGGATAACACATAATGTCATGATATTTTTCAAGGTTCTTTTATCCCAAAAACGAGCAGGACCACGGACAATGTCAAACCTAGATTGCAAAACACCGAATGCTCTTTCAATGTCTTTTCGGGTTGCCTCTTGCACCCTTGCAAATTCACAATGTTTTCTAGTTTTGGATCTTTGATGCTCTTGACAAAGGTGCACCAAGGAGGGTATATACCATCTGCAAGATAGTACCCTTTTGTGTATTCATGCCCATTGATAATGTAGTTGCAAGCAGGAGCATCACCACTAGCAAGCCTAGCAAACAAATGAGACTGTTGTAATACATTGATATCATTGAGAGTGCCTGGCATACCAAAGAAGCAATGCCAAATCCATAAATCCTCGGATGCTACAGCCTCTAGCACAATTGTTGCATCACGAGACTTGCCACAATACATTCCTTGCCATGCCTTTGGGAAATTTTTTCAAGTCCAATCCATACAATCAATGCTACCTAGCATGCCAGGCCAACCTCTCCTCTCATTAGATACCATCAATTTCTTTGTGTCATCCTCGTTGGGTGCCCGAAGATACTCAGGACCAAAGACACAGATGATCAATTCTGCAAATCTACGCACTGACTCAAATGTAGTATCTTCACCAATTCGAAGGTACTCATCGGCATAGTCAGCCGGAACGCCATATACAATCACCCGCATAGCTGCATAGATTTTTTGATATGCACTAAATCCCTTTAAGCCCACAACATTTCTTCTTTGAGTAAAATACCGGCAATTTGCCTCGCAAGCTTGAACAATTTTCGCAAAGAGGGATCGGCGCATTCGATACCTTCTCTGGAAAAGGTGCAATGGATATGTTGGATTCTCCGCGAAGTAGTCTTGCATCAACATCTTGTTCCCAAGATGGTGATTCCGAGGAGTGCAAAGATGCCCGACGGTCGATCCTCGCCGCCTCTTCCGGTTCTCGTTTTCGTGCTCCTTCACGACAAGTGCCATCACTAATGTCTGCTGCCGAAAGGTCGCAAGCATGGTCTCAACATCCAAGTCGTCTGAATCGAACGAATCTGAGAGCAAGAACTTCTCGCACGGGCTCAATTCCATCTACATGCATACCGACACATCAATCAACTATGCATACCGCTTGCAAATATCACAAAACAAACACTAACCGGCGGCGGGTGATCCCGGGCGGCGACGAGGGGCGGGCTTGACGGTGGTCGATCCCTGGCGGCGACAGCGACGAGGGGGCGGCTCTTCTCGCCGGATCTGGGGGGGTCGGTGGAGCGTATCAGCGCTGGAGGGTGGGGAACGGCCCCGCGGCGCGATTCCGCTCGTAGATTTGGCCGGAATCACCGGCGGCGGACGGGCGGAAGCAAAGGCAGGCGGCGACGGAAGGAGGTGGGGAAAGCCGCGCGGGCTGAAATGTCCCTCCCACCAACCGCTTCTCTATGATGCGGGGCACTGCAGCGGCGAGGGGGAAACCCGCGTATTCGCAGGTTGGGGCCGAGATTTTGCCGCGCCCCTCAAAAGTTTTTGCGGGCCGGCCGCGTTTCCGGGGTCTGCTCGGGCGGGATTTTCCGCGCAGACCCGCATTTTGGCGGTTATTTTGCGGGTCAAGCGTTTTTGCGGGGTCTGCTAGAGTTGCTCTTATGAAAATACCGCATTTCCATTCATCAATATTCTTTGTCACGGCCTTAGTACAACTTTAAAATATGGATCGAAGTGTGTATTATATATTATCCCGTCTGCTGATCAAAACAGTCGGACCAATACGCCGCAATATTCCAAAAGTTCTTCGTGCTGAGATACCACGTGATGATCGGGTGTGATAGGCTCTATGTTCAAATACAACGGGTGCAAAACAGTTGCACACGCGGAATAGTCAGGTTATACTTGACGAGCCAAGCATATACAGATATGGCCTCGGAACACGGAGACCGAAAGGTCGAGCGTGAATCATATAGTAGATATGATCAACATAGTGATGTTTACCAATGAAACTACTCCATCTCACGTGATGATCGGACATGGTTTAGTTGATTTGGATCACGTGATCACTTAGAGGATTAGAGGGATGTCTATCTAAGTGGGAGTTCTTAAGTAATATGATTAATTGAACTTAAATTTATCATGAACTTAGTCCTGGTAGTATTTTGCAAATCATGTTGTAGATCAATAGCTCGCGTTGTTGCTTCCCTGTGTTTATTTTGATATGTTCCTAGAGAAAATTGTGTTGAAAGATGTTAGTAGCAATGATGCAGATTGGATCCATGATCTGAGGTTTATCCTCATTGCTGCACAGAAGAATTATGTCCTTGATGCACCGCTAGGTGACAGACCTATTGCAGGAGCAGATGCAGATGTTATGAATGTTTGGCTAGCTCAATATGATGACTACTTAATAGTTTAGTGCACCATGCTTAACGGCTTAGAATCGGGACTTCAAAAGACGTTTTGAACGTCATGGACCATATGAGATGTTCCAGAAGCTGAATTTAATATTTCAAGCAAATACCCGAGTTGAGAGATATGAAGTCTCCAACAAGTTCTATAGCCAAAAGATGGAGGAGAATCGCTCAACTAGTGAGCATGTGCTCAGATTGTCTGGGTACTACAATCGCTTGAATCAAGTGGGAGTTAATCTTCCAGATAAGATAGTGATTGACAGAATTCTCTAGTCACCATCACCAAGTTAGTAGAACTTCGTGATGAACTATAGTATGCAAGGGATGACGAAAACGACTCCCGAGCTTTTCATGATGATGAAATCGATGAAGGTAGAAATCAAGAAAGAGCATCAAGTGTTGATTGTAGACAAGACCACTAGTTTCAATAAAAGGGCAAAGGGAAGAAGGGGAACTTCAAGAAGAACGGCAAGCAAGTTGCTGCTCAAGTGAAGAAGCCCAAGTCTGGTCCTAAGCCTGAGACTAAGTGCTTCTACTGCAAAGGGACTGGTCACTGGAAGCGGAACTGCCCCAAGTATTTGGTGGATAAGAAGGATGGCAAAGTGAACAAAGGTATATTTGATATACAGATTATTAATGTGTATTTTACTAGTGTTCGTAGCAACCCCTCGGTATTTGATACTGGTTCAGTTGCTAAGAGTAGTAACTCGAAACGGGAGTTGCAGAATGAACAGAAACTAGTTAAGGGTGAAGTGACGATATGTGTTGGAAGTAGTTCCAAGATTGATATGATCATCATCGCACACTCCCTATACTTTCGGGATTAGTGTTGAACCTAAATAAGTGTTATTTGGTGTTTGCGTTGAGCATGAATATGATTCGATCATGTTTATTGCAATACGGTTATTCATTTAAGTTAGAGAATAATTGTTGTTCTGTTTACATGAATAAAACCTTATATGGTTACACACCCAATGAAAATGGTTCATTGGATCTCGATCGTAGTGATACACATATTCATAATATTGAAGACAAAAGATGCAAAGTTAATAATGATAGTGCAACTTATTTGTGGCACTGCCGTTTAGGTCATATTGTTGTAAAGCGCATGAAGAAACTCCATACTGATGGGATTTTGGAATCACTTGATTATGAATCACTTGATGCTTGCAAACCATGTCTTATGGGCAAGATGACTAAGACTCCGTTCTCCGGAACAATGGAGCGAGCAACTGACTTATTGGAAATAATACATACTGATGTATGTGATCCGATGAGTGTTGAGGCTCGCGGCGGGTATCGTTATTTTCTGACCTTCACAGATGTTTTGAGCAGATATGGGTATATCTACTTGATGAAACACAAGTCTGAAACATTTGAAAAGTTCATAGAATTTCAGAGTGAAGTGGAGAATCATCGTAACAAAAATAAAAAAGTTTCTACGATATGATCGCAGAAGTAAAATATTTGAGTTACGAGTTTGGCCTTCAGTTAAAACAATGTGAAATAGTTTCACTACTCATGCCACCTAGAACACCACAGCATAATGGTGTGTCCGAACGTCATAACCGTACTTTATTAGATATGGTGCGAACTATGATATCTCTTACCAATCTACCACTATCGTTTTGGGATTTTGCATTAGAGACAACTGCATTCACATTAAATAGGGCACCATCTAAATCCGTTGAGACGACACCGTATGAACTATGGTTTGACAAGAAACCTAAGCTGTCGTTTTTTAAAGTTTGAGGTTGCAATGCTTATGTGAAAAAGTTTCAACCTGATAAGCTCAAACCCAAATCAGAGAAGTGCGTCTTCATAGGATACCCAAAAGAAAAATGTTGGGTACACCTTCTATCACAGATCCGAAGGCAAGATGTTCGTTGCTGAGAATGGATCCTTTCTAGAGAAGGAGTTTCTCTCAAAAGAAGTGAGTGGGAGGAAAGTAGAACTTGATAAGGTAATTGTAACTTCTCCCTTATTGGAAAGTAGTTCATCACAGAGATCTGTTCCTGTGACTACTACACCAATTAGTGAGGAAGCTAATGATAATGATCATGTAACTTCAGATCAAGTTACTACCGAATCTTGTAGGTTAACTAGAGTGAGATCCGCACCAGAGTGGTACGGTAATCCTGTTCTGGAAGTCATGTTACTAGACCATGACGAACTTGCGAACTATGAGGAAGCGATGATGAGCCCAGATTCCACGAAATGGTTTGAGGCCATGAAATCTGAGATATGATCCATGTATGAGAACAAAGTATGGACTTTGATGGATTTGCCCGATGATCGGCAAGCCATAGAAAATAAATGGATCTTCAAGAGGAAGCCGGACGCTGATAGTAGTGTTACTATCTACAAAGCTAGACTTGTCGAAAAATGCTTTTGACAAAGTTTAAGGTGTAGACTACGATGAAATTTTCTCACTCGTAGCGATGCTTAAGTCTGTCCAAATCATGTTAGCAATTGCCGCAATTTTATGAAATCTGGCAAATGGATAAAACAAAACTACATTCCTTAATGGATTTAAAGAAGGGTTGTATATGATACAACCAGAAGGTTTTGTCAATCCTAAAGGTGCTAACAAAATATGCAAGCTCCAGCGATCCATCTATGGACTGGTGCAAGCATCTCGGAGTTGGAATATACACTTTGATAAGTTGATCAAAGCATATAGTTTTATACAGACTTGCGGTGAAGCCTGTATCTACAAGAAAGTGAGTGGGAGCACTACAGCATTTCTGATAAGTATATGTGTATGACATATTGTTGATTGGGAATAATGTAGAATTATTCTGCAAAGCATAAAGGAGTGTTTGAAAGGATTTTTTTCAAAGAAAACCTCGGTGAAGCTGCTTACATATTGAGCATCAAGATCTATAGAGATAGATCAAGACGCTTGATAAGTTTTTTCAATGAGTACATACCTTGACAAGATTTTGAAGTAGTTCAAAATGGAACAGTCAAAGAAAGAATTCTTGCCTGTGTTACAAGGTGTGAAGTTGAGTAAGACTCAAAGCCCGACCACGGCAGAAAATAGAATGAGAATGAAAGTCATTCCCTATGCCTTGGCCATAGGTTCTATAAAGTATGCCATGTTGTGTACCAGTCCTATTGTATACCCTGCACTAATTTTGGCAAGGGAGTACAATAGTGATCTAGGAGTAGATCACTGGACAGCGGTCAAAATTATCCTTAGTGGAATAAGGATATGTTTCTCGATTATGGAAGTGACAAAAGGTTCGTCGTAAAAAGGTTACGTCGATACAAGTTTTGGCACTGATCCGGATGACTCTTAGTCTTCATCTGGATACATATTGAAAGTGGGAGCAATTAGCTAAAGTAGCTCCGTGCAGAGCATTGTAGACATAGAAAATTGCAAAATACTTACGGATCTGAATATGGCAGACCCGTTGACTAAACTTCTCTCACAGGCAAAACATGATCACACCTTAGTACTCTTTGGGTGTTAATCACATAGCAATGTGAACTAGATTACTGACTCTAGTAAACCCTTTGGGTGTTGGTCACATATCGATGTGAACTATGGGTGTTAACCACATAAAG
The DNA here is from genome assembly GCF_056163025.1 of Triticum urartu. Lineage (NCBI taxonomy): Eukaryota > Viridiplantae > Streptophyta > Magnoliopsida > Poales > Poaceae > Triticum > Triticum urartu. The sequence continues at coordinate 579,798,535 of NC_141878.1, read as the reverse complement.
ATGTGAACTATTGATGTTAGATCACATGGCGATGTGAACTAGATTATTGACTCTAGTGCAAGTGGGAGACTGAAGGAAATATGCCCTAGAGGCAATAATAAAGTTATTATTTATTTCCTTATTTCATGATAAATGTTTATTATTCATGCTAGAATTGTATTAACTGGAAACATAATACATGTGTGAATACATAGACAAACAGAGTGTCACTAGTATGCCTCTACTTGACTAGCTCGTTAATCAAAGATGGTTATGTTTCCTAACCATAGACAAAGAGTTGTTATTTGATTAACGGGATCACATCATTAGGAGAATGATGTGATTGACTTGACCCATTCCGTTAGCTTAGCACTCGATCGTTTAGTATGTTGCTATGCTTTCTTCATGACTTATACATGTTCCTATGACTATGAGATTATGTAACTCCCGTGTGCCGGAGGAACACTTTGTGTGCTACCAAACGTCACAACGTAACTGGGTGATTATAAAGGTGCTCTACAGGTGTCTCCAAAGGTACATGTTGGGTTGACGTATTTCGAGATTAGGATTTGTCACTCCGATCGTCGGAGAGGTATCTCTGGGCCCTCTCGGTAATGCACATCACTTAAGCCTTGCAAGCAATGCAACTAATGAGTTAGTTGCGAGATGATGTATTACGGAACGAGTAAAGAGACTTGCCGGTAACGAGATTGAACTAGGTATTGGATACCGACGATCGAATCTCGGGCAAGTAACATACTGATGACAAAGGGAACAACGTATGTTGTTATGCGGTCTGACCGATAAAGATCTTCGTAGAATATGTAGGAGCCAATATGGGCATCCAGGTCCCGCTATTGGTTATTGACCAGAGACATGTCTCGGTCATGTCTACATTATTCTCGAACCCGTAGGGTCCGCACGCTTAAGGTTTCGATGACAGTTATATTATGAGTTTATACGTTTTGATGTACCGAAGGTTGTTCGGAGTCCTGGATGTGATCACGGACATGACGAGGAGTCTCGAAATGGTCGAGACATAAAGATTGATATATTGGAAGCCTATGTTTGGATATTGGAAGTGTTCCGGGTGAAATCGGGATTTTACCGGAGTACCGGTAGGTTACCGGAACCCCCCGGGAGCTAAATGGGCCTTAGTGGAAGAAGAGAAGAGGCGGCCAGGGCTAGGGCTGCGCGCCCCTCCCCCCTAGTCCGAATAGGACAAGGAGATAGGGGGCCGGCGCCCCCCTCCTTCTCTCTCTCTCTCTCTCTCTCTCTCTCTCTCTCTCTCTCTCTTTTCCACCTCACGAATCCTATTCCAACTAGGATTGGGGGAGAAGTCCTACTCCCGGAGGGAGTAGGACTCCTCCTGGCGCGCCCTATGTTGGCCGGCCAGCCTCCCCCTCTTGAACCTTTATATACGGAGGCAGGGGCACCCCAGAGACACACAAGTTGATCCACGTGATCATATTCTTAGCCGTGTGCGGCGCCCCCTGCCACCATAGTCCTCGATAATATTGTAGCGGTGCTTAGGCGAAGCCCTGCGACAGTAGTACATCAAGATCGTCACCACGCCGTCGTTCTGACCGAACTCTTCCCCGACACTTTGCTGGATCGGAGTCCGGGGATCGTCATCGAGCTGAACGTGTGCTAAAACTCGGAGGTGCCGTAGTTTCGGTGCTTGATCGGTCGGGCCGTGGAGACGTACGACTACATCAACAAAACGCTTCTGTTGTTGATCTACAAGGGTACGTAGATCACACTCTCCCCTCTCATTGCTATACATCACCATGATCTTGCGTGTGCGTAGGAATTTTTTTTGAAATCACTACGTTCCCCAACACTTGGCAGGCCCCTTGTCCGTGCGTCCGGTCGGCTCCGCGGTGGCGGTGGTGGTACACGGACCAAAGTACACGGCCGACCGATAGAATATGAAGGGAAGGTCCCCTTTTAAAGCAAATCAAAAGATACACTTTTATATATAATGCAACGAAACAAAGTACACGGCCGAGTCTACACACACCCCCCCCCCCAACACACATAGGGTGATGGGCGTATATGCAATTATATGCATGTTTTTTTTTTGCATGCATGTTCGTATAAAATGTACATCTTCAAGAGGAACTCAAGGTTAACCCCGTGAGAAAATGCCGGTGTGTCCCATATGTAAATCATTCATATTTTCCACTTTAAAATACGGTGTCACACAATATACCATCTTACATTATAAATAAGGAGAATTATATTTTTCGTCCTTGAACTTTATTGATAGTGTAGAAATGGTCCTTCAACATTAAAACCAGAAAAAACTAATCCTTCAACTATTAAAACCGGATATTTTTCATCCCTCAAACCACTCTGAGTGGTTTTGGGCTGACGTGGACCTGATATTGACCATTGACCTCACCACATCAGCACCACACCAAACACATGGGTGCAAATCTCTCACTCGACATGGGTCAGCGTGTCCGATCGTAGAGATGGTCTTTATGGGCTTCTGGCGGTAGCACGATAGCCGCGAGACATGGCCATCCAACAAACTGGACATTGCCGACCTCGCCGACAGCGTGGACATGGTGGTGACATACTCACCGCCATGCATGTGCTGGTGCAAGAGGAAGATGACGAAGGGTGAGTTGGTGGGGTCAACGGTCAATACCGGGTTCAGATCAGCACCAAACCACCCAGAGTGGCACAAGGGACGAAAAATATCCGATTTTGAGAGTTGAGGGACTATGTTTGTCTAGTTGTATAATTGAAGGACCATTTCTAAGCTGTGGGTAAAGTTGGGGGATACAAAATATACTCTCCCTTATAAATATATCAATCAAAAAATCGGTTGAACCTTGGTACACATTTGGTTTACTTTTAAAAGGGTACTTTCATACTTTGTACAAATCAAATGAGTTGCATAATCATGCCTAACAACTTCACTGAGTTATATCTGCCAACCGTGCGAGATCTTGTTAGAATTAATGGGCTAGGCCCATAGCAATTTCTGAAATCTCAAAGCCCATGTGTAAAATGGCAAGTGGTGGTGCTAAGTTTAGTCCCACCTTGGAAGTTGAAGAAGAGTTGGACCTCTTTATATAGTGGGTTCTCTCTACCACTCTAAGTGATGTGTGAGAAGAGAAAGGGAAAACCACACGCGCGCGCTCGCTCGCCTCGCCTGCCGTTTTATTTTTATGCCTTGGCCGCCTCTGGTCCTAATATATATACAGCTACCGGCTGCGGCCAGAGATACACCGAAAAACACCTAGGGTTTTGCCTCATCTCACAACTTGCGCCGCCATCGTAGTCTACTCCATCCCAAACGCCGGCGTGCATCGGCGCGTGGGAGAGCAGGTCTCTGAAACCGTTCGTCTTTGCGATCCTGCATCGTTTTTGGGAAGCGCTGTGCGCGACTGCTCAAATTCGTCATCACGGGTCGTCTTCCGTCCAAGTCGGGCGGTGCTACTCATCGTAGTATTCATCGCCGTCAGCAGCAGATCGTCGCCAACATCGTCATCAACACTGTCGCACCCTTAATAGCTAACGATCAGTACGTCCAACATCCTCTGTTCATGTCTGTTTCTACAGCTACTGTTACGTGTTTGCTGCTGTTATGCATGTCTTGCTGTTCTTCTAGTTTGCTAGATTTTTGCATGCTAGTATCTCTTCTAGTCATGAATTATTTACTGGAATTAATCATGAACTTGCCTAATTTTCTAACAATCCAAAAACCTAATTATAGGCAATTTCCTGAGTTAACTATGGCTGGATTCGCTGATGCACTGAGGCCGGATAAGTTTACCGGTGTGCACTTTAAGAGGTGGCAGGTGAAGACCACGCTCTGGCTTACTGCTCTGAAAGTTTTCCACGCTAGTGTTGGTGCTCCAGAGGGAATGACCGACGAAGATCGGAGAAAGTTCCAGGAAGCCAATACTATGTTTGTGGGATGCATTCTGAGTGTTCTTGCTGACCGTCTGTGTTATGTGTACATGCACATAAACGACGGAAAAATTCTGTGGGATGCACTGAATGCAAAATTCGGTGCAACAGATGCAGGCAGTGAACTGTACATCATGGAGAGTTTTCATGACTACAAGATGGTGAATAACCGTTCTGTGGTTGAACAAGCTCATGAGATACAGTGCATTGTGAAGGAACTTGAACTTCTTAAATGTGTTCTACCCGACAAATTCGTGGCTGGGTGCATGATTGCAAAGTTGCCTCCTTCATGGAGGAATTTCGCCACAACTCTGAAGCATAAGAGACAGGAGATATCAGTTGAAAATCTGATTGCATCTCTTGATGTTGAAGAAAAAGCTCGGGCTAAAGATACCACTGAAAAAGGAGGTGAGGTTCAGCCTACTGCTAACATGGTGCAGAGGTACCCAGAGAACAAGAACAAAGGGAAGAACAAACCTGTTTTCAACAAGCCTACCAAGACTACTACCTTCAAGAAGAAGAAGTTCAACAAGGCTGAGCTAGAGTGCTACGCCTGTGGGAAGCCTGGACACTTTTCCAAGGAATGCCCTGAACGTGCAGACCGCAGAGGGAAAACAAGCTCCAAGACTGTCAACATGGTGACCGCTAGCAATATTGATGGGTATGGTAATTTACCTATTGTGCTTTCAGTATTTCAATCATCTTCGTGGTGGATTGATTCGGGTGCTAACGTTCATGTGTGTGCTGACATCTCCCTGTTTACTTCTTATCAGGTCGCAAGGGATTCTTCCGTCCTAATGGGGAATGGGTCACATGCTTCTGTTCGTGGCATTGGCACGGTGGATCTGAAGTTTACTTCGGGAAAGATCGTGCAACTAAGGAACGTGCAGCATGTCCCTACTATGAACAAGAATCTAGTTAGCGGCTCCCTTCTATGTCGAGATGGATTTAAGGTAGTTTTAGAGTCCAATAAAGTAATCGTGTCAAGATGTGGACAATTTATAGGAAAAGGCTATGAGTGCGGAGGCTTGTTCCGCTTTTCTCTTTCAGATTTTTGCAATAAGTCAGTAAACCAAATTTGTGCTAGTGTTAATGATGATGCAAGTATTTGGCACTCTCGTTTATGTCATATTAATTTTGGTTTAATGTCTCGGCTATCCAGCATGAGTTTAATTCCAAACTTCACAGTTGCCAAAGGTTCTAAGTGCCATAGTTGTGTGCAATCTAAGCAACCTTGAAAGCCTCATAAGGCTGCCGAGGAGAGAAACTTGGCACCTCTAGAACTCATACATTCTGATCTTTGTGAGATGAATGGTGTGTTGACAAAAGGTGGAAAGAGATATTTCATGACTTTGATTGATGATGCGACTAGATTTTGCTATGTTTATTTGTTGCAAACTAAAGATGAAGCATTAGACTACTTTAAAATCTATAAAGCTGAAGTTGAAAATCAACTAGAGAGAAAGATCAAGCGTCTTAGGTCCGATCGTGGTGGAGAGTATTTTCCAAAAGTTTTTGATGAATTTTGTGAGGAACATGGTATTATTCATGAGAGGACGCCTCCCTATTCACCTCAATCAAATGGAGTGGCCGAGAGGAAAAACCGCACATTGACTGACTTGGTGAATGCCATGTTAGACACTGCTGGTTTATCTAAGGCATGGTGGGGGGAGGCTCTATTGACTTCATGTCATGTCCTGAATAGAGTTCCCAACAATAATAAAGAGAAAACCCCTTATGAGGAGTGGGTTGGGAGAAAACCATCACTTTCTTATTTGCGCACTTGGGGATGTTTGGCAAAGGTCAATATTCCTATTCCTAAGAAACGCAAACTTGGACCAAAGACAGTGGATTGTGTCTTTCTAGGGTATGCTCAACGGAGCATTGCTTATAGGTTTTTAGTGGTAAAATCTGAAGTACCTGATATGCATGTTGATACTATAATGGAATCTCGTGATGCAACATTTTTTGAGAACATATTTCCTATGAAAGATATGCATAGCATTGCTAGATTTTCTTCTGAGATAATTCCTGAATCTAGTACAACTGATGAATATTTCGAACAATCACATGAGGAAGTCCTTGAGAAGGATAACAATGAAGTTCCTAGAAGGAACAAGAGACAAAGGATTGCAAAATCTTTTGGTGATGATTTCATTGTATACCTTGTGGACGACACACCCAAGACGATTGCAGAAGCATATGCATCTCCGGATGTAGATGATTGGAAAGAAGCTGTTCATAATGAGATGGACTCAATTCTTTCTAATGGAACTTGGGAACTAACTGATAGACCATATGGTTGTAAACCTGTGGGCTGTAAGTGGGTGTTCAAAAAGAAGCTAAAGCCTGATGGTACTATTGATAAATACAAGGTGCGGCTAGTGGCCAAGGGCTACACTCAGAAAGAAGGCGAAGATTACTTTGACACCTATTCACCCGTTGCTAGAATGACCACCATTCGAGTGTTACTTTCCTTGGCTGCCTCTTATGGTCTTATCATTCATCAAATGGATGTAAAGACAGCTTTTCTCAATGGAGAGTTGGAAGAGGAGATCTATATGGATCAGCCTGACGGGTTTGTGGTAAAGGGTGAAGAGAGAAAGGTGTGCAAGTTGTTAAAATCTTTGTATGGTCTGAAACAGGCACCTAAGCAATGGCATGAGAAGTTTGAAAGAACTTTGACTTCTGCAGGATTTGTCATTAACGAGGCTGATAGGTGTGTTTACTATCGCCATGGTGGGGGCAATAGTGTCATATTATGTTTGTATGTGGACGACATACTGATCTTTGGTACAAACATTAATGCAATTAATGAGGTCAAGTCTTTTCTATCAAAAAGTTTTGACATGAAAGATCTGGGAGAAGCCGATGTAATTCTAAACATCAAACTTATTAAGGATGAGAGTGGGATTACATTAACGCAATCTCACTATGTTGAGAAGGTCTTGAACCGATTCGGTTTTATGGATAGCAAGCCTTCTCCAACACCTTATGATCCCAGCGTGACACTCAGAAAGAACAAGAAAGAAACGAGATATCAATTAAGATACTCTCAAATTGTCGGTTCACTCATGTACTTAGCTAGCGCTACAAGACCAGATATCTCTTTTGCTGTGAGCAAACTGAGTAGGTTCATGTCCAACCCGGGTGATGATCATTGGCATGCACTAGAAAGGGTCTTGCGCTATCTGAGAGGTACTATGAGTTACGGAATTACTTATTCAGGGCATCCTGCTGTGCTAGAAGGATATAGTGATTCAAATTGGATCTCCGATGTTGATGTACTTTACGCAACAAGTGGGTATGTATTTACTCATGGTGGTGGCGCAGTGTCATGGAGGTCTTGCAAGCAAACCATATTGACGAGGTCAACTATGGAAGCAGAATTAACTGCTTTGGACACAGCTACTGTTGAGGCAGAATGGCTGCGTGAGCTCTTGATGGACTTGCCGGTTGTTGAAAAACTTGTACCGGCTATTCTTATGAATTGTGATAACCAAACGGTTATCGCTAAAGTGAACAATTCTAAAGATAATGCAAAGTCATCAAGACACGTGAAAAGACGTTTGAAGTCTGTCAGGAAGTTGAGAAACTCCGGAGTAATAACTGTTACGTATATACAAACAGACAAAAACCTGGCAGATCCCTTTACAAAGGGACTATCACGAAATGTGATAGATATTGCATCGAGGGAGATGGGTATGAGACCCATAGATGTTACACCATAGTAGTAACCCAACCTTTGTGATCGGAGATCCCGTGAATTAGGATCTGGGAAGAACAAGCTATTGGTTAACTGAGGAGAGTAATAACCTATGATCGTCTCCAAGTGAAGATGCAAAACTCTCAGAGCTGTAAGGCTCAGATCTGTAAGGCAGGCCGGCAACATGCCTTAATGTGGTTCTATTGGCTATAATTAGTAAAGATGCTGTCCTACAGAGCAGTCTTGAAAGAACACACCTATATGAGTTCTGACTGTAAACGTCGCAGTCTATGAGATTTGGGTGATCTCTAGTAAACTCACGAAGAGACCAGGGAGTATGACGTATAAGCTCCAAACCGCGGGGTAGCCTACTGGCGCTCAGGTACTGGTTAAGACTTTGAGTGAAACCTGTTCACACAAAACTAGCAATTCAAGGCATAGTCCATTGTCAAGTTGTGAATGGATGTAGCTTAAAGTTCTAGGCAGAAGTTCAACTTAACAGTCTCTGCTGAAACACTGGTATATTAAACAAGTGGTGAGAGAAGGCAAATCTCTAAATGGGTATTTGAGATCTGGTGGGGGATTGTTAGAATTAATGGGCTAGGCCCATAGCAATTTCTGAAATCTCAAAGCCCATGTGTAAAATGGCAAGTGGTGGTGCTAAGTTTAGTCCCACCTTGGAAGTTGAAGAAGAGTTGGACCTCTTTATATAGTGGGTTCTCTCTACCACTCTAAGTGATGTGTGAGAAGAGAAAGGGAAAACCACACGCGCGCGCTCGCTCGCCTCGCCTCGCCTGGCCGGGCCGGGCCGGGCCGGGGCGGGGCGAGCGCGTACATGCGACATGCGCGTGAATGGTCCGCCGAAATCCGGTCCGTCTCCTTGCAGGAGCGCAGCTTCCTTTTGCCATTTTATTTTTATGTCTTGGCAGACAAGTTTTTGATTTCTTGTCCGGTAAGTATACGAATTAGAAACAGAGTCGGTTTGGGATTGTGGTCGCGACACAATACCGCCTCTGGTCCTAATATATATACAGCTACCGGCTGCGGCCAGAGATACACCGAAAAACACCTAGGGTTTTGCCTCATCTCACAACTTGCGCCGCCATCGTAGTCTACTCCATCCCAAACGCCGGCGTGCATCGGCGCGTGGGAGAGCAGGTCTCTGAAACCGTTCGTCTTTGCGATCCTGCATCGTTTTTGGGAAGCGCTGTGCGCGACTGCTCAAATTCGTCATCACGGGTCGTCTTCCGTCCAAGTCGGGCAGTGCTACTCATCGTCGTATTCATCGCCGTCAGCAGCAGATTGTCGCCAACATCGTCATCAACACTGTCGCACCCTTAATAGCTAACGATCAGTACGTCCAACATCCTCTGTTCATGTCTGTTTCTACAGCTACTGTTACGTGTTTGCTGCTGTTATGCATGTCTTGCTGTTCTTCTAGTTTGCTAGATTTTTGCATGCTAGTATCTCTTCTAGTCATGAATTATTTACTGGAATTAATCATGAACTTGCCTAATTTTCTAACAGATCTCAAGCTAAAAAGAACTCCCCTTGACCCAAACGATTTTACTGTATGAATATATTCCTTTGTGCCTAGGAAACAAAATACTTCAGGAGCTATCATGGTGATACTCCCAGGCTGGTGCTCGCATGCATGGATGTTCAAATAACATGGGCATGGATAAAGAAGTGATTTTGCTATATTACCAGCAGAACACTGGTTTAAGTCCTATACTTCGCATTGGTGCTCGCATTTTATAAGAATTATTCCAGGTTTCCCGACAAAGCTCGTTCATTGGGACATGACGTTCTCTTCGACTAGATGTCTATGGTGACTTGTCAATCCCAAGATTTGTCGGATCAGTCGCTAGGAGGTGCTCATAGAGGTATGGCGTGCATGCATGCATTCATCGAGATGTTTGTTCGTGAGTGTGTGTGTAAGTGTTTACATTTGTGTTGTGTTTTTATAAAAGGTGTTATGTTATATTACCCTCTTAAACTAAATGGTAAACTTTAGTCTTCACCGTTACTTTTTCCCAATGGTGGTAAACATTTCAAAGAATGGTATAATGAAGCACTCCTCCATTTTCAATCCAATTGTTCATCATAAATTGTTTTGGCATTTCTGTGTGTTTATGACTGAGTTATCTCATGTATATTGTTGTTTAATATAAACAACTAAACTACATATTCGTATCTCTGTAAGTGGTGATAAATAGTGCTTTTAAATAGGCATATATTTAGAGAACGGTTAGCATCTAATTGATATATGCCATAGATATGAAATTATGATGCTATTACTTACCGGGGTCTCTGGCAGTTCCCCGGACACGGTAGCCATGAAGGAGGAGCGCCTTCACCACCCATGAACCAATGAAGCCTCCTGCCCCAGTCACACAAACTAGCTCATGATGTTTCTCACCCTTGCCGTTGGCCTGCTTCTCCGAATAGGAAGCCATGGCGACCCCCTATGTCGCAAATCTTTTAGTTAATCCTTCAACAATTTTCTAACTACACAGTTATGGGTATTAGAGCACATCACATGCTAGATTGGTATATATAGAACAATCAGCTCGCCCAGTCAATTTTGAGTTAGTGGACGAAAAGTACAGTTAGGTAGAACCTACAGCAGAATGACTATGCCTCGATTACTACGTATGCCTCAATTTCCACATGGGAGGTAAGTGAGAGGTAAGAGTATAAAATAGATCTGAACCGTTGATTAACTCTTACCTTCTTACCTCTCATATGAAAAGAGAGGGTAAGAGGGAGAATGTTAAAATTGCTCGACAACTAAAAATTCCAATTAAATCGAGGGATTTTGTTCAGTAAATGAAATTGGCACACCAATCCGAAGTGTTGCTTTTGTAATGACGATGAAACAATTAAGTGTCTATTTTAATTGTAATCTTATTATAGTCATGCAACGTATTTTTCCATGTAAGGTAGCTTTCTTGAGGCGTTACCAATATGTGTAGCAACTGCTTTTTGTTGGTCATTTTGGCTTTGTAGAATTAATATCTTCTCTTGTGCAGGTTATGTACTCGTTTACAGTGTGGTATTCTACCTGGGTGCATGTTTGATGCAGGTGTAGTACTGTGTAGCTGGAGGCGATTGTAAAGGGATTTGTTTGGCGAGAACACATGGTAGCCTAACCTTCATATCACGTACAACCAGCCGCGAAGCCAGCCTCAAGAATTTGTGGGGTTACTGGTATTTTTCTTTTGATAATTTCTTCATGATAGACAGTAAATATACCGTGTTTTTAGGCAGTTTTTCACAAAAGATGTGGGGTCAGAAGTATACTAGAAAGATTTTAAAGTAGTTTAAAGTTTAAATATATGAAGTGTTTTTAGATTGATAATATCTGATGATGACATGGTTGGAGGGTGAAAAAAATTAGTTGGAATTTGGATTTTCTTTTTGTTTATGAAAATGCGTAATTAGTTAAATAGTTGAAAGGCAAATTAATTTACTTCAAAGTTGGAACTCTTTCCCCCCTGTTCGCAACCTTCCAGCTTCACGGATCGGCTCTGGATATTTGCGGCACACACGGGCAAGGGCGCTGACCCATGTCAAAGGGGAGGTAAGAGGGAGCATGTTAATCTTTTTTTCGCTTTCGTTTCGATTTTTAATCTTTTATATCTTTTGAACCAAAAGTCCAAATTAAGTTTCATTGCATATTTGTGATTTTTTATGAGGGATTTCAAATAAGATCCATTATGAATACGTTTTGATGAGTTTTTAAAACTTCATTACGTTTCAACCGCTGAAACTTGGTACAAGCGAACACCAAAATCGCATGTTTCAGAAACTAAAACTTAAAATTTGGTGCGTCATCGTGCGGAATTTAATGACTTTGTGGATCACGATACAATCTGACAGCCGGCAAGGTCGGGCAGCCCTTGCACCTGCGCATCGGCGAGTTTCTAGGGAGTTCGAGAGAAGAAATCAAGCGGGCGTTTTTCCCCAAAGAAAATGGACTTAAAATAAAAGGTAGAGTCCGGGAGAGAAGATACACGAAAGCAGACGTACTTTCTTTTTTAAAGTCTTCTACACATCTAATATGTACAAACGGATTGTTCATTCTAGCACGCTAGATGACCATCAATTCTAGATGGACAAGTGCAACCATAATCAAACGTACGACTAGGACATATACTTTGTAGTTAGAATTCCTTCGCACATATAAGATATCCAAACTATTCAAACACAAACACGTCATCGTGTACCTCCAACGCCGAGCGTGGTACACAAGACACGTTGGAGGAGGAGCCTCATCGTCCGCCCATCCCTCACGGCCAGATAACTAACTCCAGATTTGTCATCAAGCGTTGCAGCCATCGACGCCCTCATTTCACGCGGTCGCGTCCTCCCATTGTCGATAGCCACCGATGAGCCTTGTTGTCGTCATGTCTCCCCTTCACGTCTTTTAAACCTTACCGTCGGCCCCACCTGTCATCGGCTTATGCCACAGGCTAAAGCGGTACAAGTGAAAGTGCCTCCAGGAAATACGCCTTCAAAGTTAGCCGTTCTGTAAATGTCTTTTAAAATCAATTAAATCATTGTTTTGACCAAACGTGGACATGTTCTAACGCTTGTTGCAATTTTGTGATGTACCTAGGTAGGCTGGGTAGTCACAATGGCTTTATGGAGATTTTCCTAAATTCTTTATTTGATTTTTGTAGCAGCTTTTCCTTCAGTGTTGAAGATGTAGACGGTCTTGGCACTCCATTTTATCAAGGCAAGCCACCACTTCTAGGGTTGGATGACTTGATAAACCTATGGTTTTCAATATGCATTTTTTTGACTATTTTTCATTATTACAATGCTTTTATTAGTACTTATTGTTTCTAGGCTCATGTTGATATGGTTCCATCAAGGCATTGCATGTATACATCATGAACACCAGAATACATGTCTAATCATGCTAAGCTAACAAATGGCAATGCTCATGGTTGCATACAAAATATGACATGGATAATGTTGCAAATAAATATGGCTATCACTTGGATCAACACATAATTAGTGGATGAAATGAAGGTAAGATTATAGCAAGTATAAACTTGCTAATCAAGACAAGAGGTTGGATAATATTGCAACCAATCGTTGTAACCCCGCTCCATCCCCTTGTTGACCTCGTTCTACCAAGCGAGGGAGAGGGTATGATTGCCAGATGTGGGTTTCTCTATATACTTTGACCCCTAGATTTCACTTGAACATAAACAAACTTTTTTAATGGGACCCTTCATTAGTTTGGTCGAGCCATGGTGCCACCGGACCGAACTCATCATAGTGTGACCACATTTGTCTTATTTTGGGAAGGCCTTAGCTTGCTCTATTCATGCGCCTCTTATTTGTATCACCATAATTGGGATAGGGTGTTTGGTTGGGCCTTTTCATGCCTTTTTCTCTTAAGCTTAAAGCCAAAAAAAAAGCTCCTATCTAGGGGACAAGGATCATAAACATGATCATTTGGTAAGTTGCAATGACCGGGTGGTCAAGATGTTAAGGTTACATAAAGCTAAGTGGTAAGTTTGCATGAGATCATGGTAGTAACATAAACCCTGACTAATCAATACAAGTGGTCAAATAAAATTACAACCAAGCTCCGTAACACTTCTCTATGTCCAATTGTCCATGCCGACCTCGTTATACCAAACGAGGGAGCGTGCCTCGTTGCTAGAAGTTGGTTGTTCTATATACTTTGACCCCTACTTGCCGCTTGAACATAAAGCACATATGACCTTGATGGATCTTTGCTCAGGAAGTGCGTGGATGAACCCGGGTACATATGAACCGGTTTTACATGCTAAAAGAATCTGAAAATTTTTGCACGGGTACGTCTCCATGTTCTATGTACATGCATAAAATTTCACAGAAAAATAACCTTTTTTATGGCCCGTGCATAAAAAGACAAAAGATTGTGTCAATCAAATGCTATTTAGAAGCACTGAAATTTGTCTCTTTGCAAAGCAAACCAAAAAATATTTTTTTTCACAAAACCTTACGCCACGCACATACATTTGCGAAAATGTATGCATGAATTTTTTTATATTTTTTGACATTTTAAAACACACTTAAAATGCTTTTTTTAAGTCGGTGCTGATGCCCGTGCGTTCAGGACGTGCCCACTCATCTTTGCTCACCTTTCTTTTACGTTGGCACAACTCCCATGCTTCGAGCTGCTTCCAATCATCTTAGATAGCTGCTTTCATTCATTTTTACCAGAAGTATTGCCGATGCGAAACAAAAAAAATTAATTAACATGGCGTTACGTGCAAAAAAAGGTTATAAGTACACATATTAATAATTATTTGAAAAAATACCACACACATAACTCAAAATAAGGGGACTTATTTTCCAAAGAAAGATAGAGAAATAGGTTGTGAACAACAAATTGCATGCATTGATGCAAGTCGGATTGATGAGGTAATTAAGATAAGATGTCGTAAATGATTGAGTTATTTAAGAAAAATATTATTTGTCTAAAACAATTGGATGAAGAACTATGAAGGTAAATGAGTGATTTCTAGACTTAAATCCAAATCATCACGTTCTTTCCAAACGATTAGGTTTCGTCCTCCTCCCGTCGGTGTTGCCGCTAGTCTGCCTCGCCTCTGATAGCCTTTGGACCGTAGCGGTGTAGAGGACCTTGCCCTCACCGGCGGAATGGACATCACTCTCGTTCTTGTTAGGGTCAACTTCTTTGGTTGGGGCTGTGTGGCAGCGACGATTCGTTCATTCGTTTGTATGTTTACAGGTTTGACCATTCCAGTCTACGACTCCCTTCATCAACGACGGTTGCTGCTCTGGTGCGCTGGTCCTATAGGGCCTTAACATGGCAACTTTTTGACTGCCTACTAGCTACAACAAGGTTTGCATCACTCAAGTGTGGGAAGGGCGATGACGGCGCTAAACCTTCATGGACCTTGATACGTCTCCAATGTATCTATAATTTTTGATTGTTCCATACTATTATATTATCTGTTTTGGATGTTTATGGGCTTTATTATACACTTTTATATTATTTTTGGGACTAACCTATTAACCCAGAGCCCAGTGCCAGTTTCTGTTTTTTTCCTTGTTTTAGAGTATCGCAGAAAAGGAAAATCAAATGGAGTCCAATTGACCTGAAACTTAACGGAACTTATTTTTGGACCAGAAGAAGCCCACGGAGTATCGGAGATGGACCAGGAGAGTCCCGGGCTGCCCACGAGGGTGGGGGCGCACCCCCCCTGGGCGCGCCCCCTGCCTCGTGGACAGCTCGGAGATCCACCGACGTACTTTTTCCTCCCATATATACCCATATACCCTAAAAACTTCGGGGAGCACAATAGATCGGGAGTTCCGCCGCCAGAAGCCTCCGTAGCCACCGAAAACCAATCTAGACCCGTTCCGGCACCCTGCCGGAGGGGGAATCCTTCTCTGGTGGCCATCTTCATCATCCCGGCGCTCTCCCTGACGAGGAGGGAGTAGTTCTCCCTCGGGGCTGAGGGTATGTACCAGTAGCTATGTGTTTGATCTCTCTCTCTCTCTCTCGCTCTCTCTCTCTCTCGTGTTCTTGAGGTGGTACGATCTTGATGTATCGCGAGCTTTGCTATTATAGTTGGATCTTATGATGTTTCTCCCCCTCTACTCTCTTGTAATGGACTGAGTTTTCCCTTTGAAGTTATCTTATCGGATTGAGTCTTTAAGGATTTGAGAACACTTGATGTATGTCTTGCATGGGATACCCGCGGTGGCAATGGGGTATTCTATTGATCCACTTGATGTATGTTTTGGTGATCAACTTGCGGGTTCCGCCCATGAACCTATGCATAGGGGTTGGCACACGTTTTCGTCTTGACTCTCCGGTAGAATCTTTGGGGCACTCTTTGAAGTACTTTGTTTTGGTTTGAATAGATGAATCTGAGATTGTGTGATGCATATCGTATAATCATACCCGCGGATACTTGAGGTGACATTGAAGTATCTAGGTGACATTAGGGTTTTGATTGATTTGTGTCTTAAGGTGTTATTCTAGTACGAACTCTAGGATAGATTGAATGGGAAAAATAGCTTCATGTTATTTTAGTACGGACTCTTGAATAGATCGATCAGAAAAAATAACTTTGAGGTGGTTTCGTACCCTATCATAATCTCTTCGTTTGTTCTCCGCTATTAGTGGATTTGGAGTGACTCTTTGTTGCATGTTGAGGGATATTTATATGATCCGATTATGTTATTATTGTTGAGATAACTTACACTAGTGAAAGTATGAACCCTAGGCCTTGTTTCCTAGCATTGCAATACCGTTTGTGCTCACTTTTATCATTAGTTACCTTACTGTCTTTTTATATTTTCAGATTACAAAAACCTATATCTACTATCCATATTGCACTTGTATCACCATCTTTTCGTCGAACTAGTGCACCTATATAATTTACCAATATATTGGGTATGTTGGGGACACAAGAGACTCTTTGTTATTTGGTTGCAGGGTTGCTTGAGAGAGACCATCTTCATCCTACGCCTCCTACAGATTGATAAACCTTAGGTCATCCACTTGAGGGAAATTTGCTACTGTCCTACAAACCTCTGCACTTGGAGGCACAACAACGTCTACAAGAAGAAGTTTGTGTTGTAGACAACAAGCTCTTTTCTGGTGCCGTTGCCAGGGAGGTTAGCGCTTGAAGGTATATCTTTAGATCTTCCAATCGAATCTTTTTGTTTCTTTTTTATCACTAGTTTAGTTTATAAAATAAAATTATAAAAAAATATATGGAATTAAGGGTACCTCATATGCTTCATCTTTTTAATATCTATCGTGAAAATAAGGATTCCGATAATTGTGCTCAAGTGCTAGAAGAAGAATGCATTAGAATGTTTGGCACTAACTATTTGAATGATGAGCATGATTGCAATGTTGTTAGTATGAATTCCTTGAATATCCATGATGCTAATGATATGCAAAGCCACAAGCTTGGGGAATCTATGTTTGATGAAGATGATACTTTTTGTCCCCCAACTTTTGATGAGCAAATTTATTATGATGAAAGCATGCCTCCTATTTATGATTATTATATTGAAGAAAGTGGATTTGGAGAGGTCATGACTTTATTTTGTGATGAATCCACTATTTCGGAAGAGGTTCCAATTGATTATGAGAACAAAGTTGCTATCTATGATGATTATTGTGATGACTTGTATGCTATAAATAATAATGATATCCATGAAACTTGTCATCATGATTTAAGTTTTGAATTGGATTATGCCTCACATGATAATTATTTAGTTGAGCTTGCTCCCACTATTATTCATGAGAAGAATTTTGCTTGTGTGGAGAGTAATAAAATTTCTATGCTTGTATATCATGAAAAGAATGCTTTATGTGATGGTTATATTGTTAAATTCATTCATAATGCTACTGAAAATTATTATGAGGGAGGAACTTATGCTTGTAGGAATTGCAATAATACCAAGTTTCCTCTCTATGTGCTTAAAGTTTTAAAGTTATGCTTGTTTTACCTTCCTATGCAAGTTGATTCTTGTTCCCACAAGTTGTTTGCCCACAAAATCCCTATGCATAGGAAGTGTGTTAGGCTTAAATGTGCTAGTTATATTCTTCATGATGCTCTTTTTATGTTTCAATTCTTATCTTTTATGTGAGCATCATTGAAATCATCATGCCTAGCTAGGGCGTTAAACGATTGCGCTTGTTGGGAGGCAACCCAACTTTATTTTTGTTCCTTGCTTTTTGTTCCTGTTTAGTAATAAATAATTTATCTAGAATCTGTTATGGTTGTGTTTTTTGTGTTTAATTAGTGTTTGTGCCAAGTAGAACCTTTGGGAAGACTTGGGGAAAGTCTTTGCGATCATGCTGTAAAAAATAGAAACTTTAGCGCTCACGAGATTTGCTGCCATTTTTTACTGGAAAGTGCTATTTAGTTAATTGTTTTTGAATATGATTAATAGATAAATTCCTCACGTCCAGCAATTTATTTTAGAATTTTTGGGGTTCCAGAAATGGTCGAAACCTACAGATTACTACAGACTGTTCTGTTTTTGACAGATTCTGTTTTTCGTGTGTTGTTTGCTTATTTTGATGAATCTATGGCTAGTAAAAGAGTTTATAAACAATAGAGAAGTTGGAATACAGTAGGTTTAACACCAATATAAATCAAGAATGAGTTCATTACAGTAACTTGAAGTGGTGGTCTGTTTTCTTTTACTAACAGAGCTCACGAGATTTTTCTGTTAAGTTTTGTGTTGTGAAGTTTTCAAGTTTTGGGTGAAGATTCGATGGACTATGGAATAAGGAGTGGCAAGAGCCTAATCTTGGGGATTCCCAAGGCACCCCAAGGTAATATTCAAGGACAACCAAGAGCCTAAGCTTGGGGATGCCCCGGATGGCATCCCCTCTTTCGTCTTCGTTCATCGGTAACTTTACTTGGAGCTATATTTTTATTTACCACATGATATGTGTTTTGCTTGGAGCGTCATTTTATTTTTATTTAGTTTTTCTTGATGTTTGAATAAAATACCAAGATCTGAAATTATTAAATGTTAGAGAGTCTTTACATAGTTGCATAATTATTTGACTACTCATTGATCTTCACTTATATCTTTCGGAGTAGTTTGTTCTTGCTTTAGTGCTTCACTTATATCTTTCTAGAGCACGGTGGTGGTTTTATTGTATAGAAATAGATGAACTCTCATGCATCACTTATATTATTTTGAGAGTCCTAAACAGCATGGTAATTTGCTTTGGTTATGAATTTAGTCCTAATATGATGGGCATCCAAGAGGGATATAATAAAAACTTTCATATAAAGTGCATTGAATATTATGAGAAGTTTGATACTTGATGATTGTTTTGAGATATGAGGATGGTAATATTAGAATCATGCTAGTGAGTAGTTGTGAATTTTAGAGATAGTTGTGTTAAAGTTTGTGATTCACGTAGCATGCACGTATGGTGAACCTATTGGGGAACGTAGTAATTTCAAAAAAATTCCTACACACACGCAAGATCATGGTGATGCATAGCAACGAGGGGAGAGTGTGATCTACGTACCCTTGTAGATCGACAACGGAAGCGTTAGGTTGATGTAGTCGTACGTCTTCACGGCCCGACCGATCAAGCGCCGAAACTACGGCACCTTCGAGTTCTAGCACACATTCAGCTCGATGACGATCCCCAGACTCCGATCCAGCAAAGTGTCGGGGAAGAGTTCCGTCAGCACGAAGGCGTGGTGACGATCTTGATGTACTAATCTCGCAGGGGCTTCGCCTAAGCACCGCTACAATATTATCGAGGACTATGGTGGAAGGGGGCACCGCACACGGCTAAGAATATGATCACGTGGATCAACTTGTGTCTCTAGGGGGTGCCCCTGCCTCCGTATATAAAGGCTCAAAGGGGGGGGGGTACGGCCAGCCAGGAGAGGCGCGCCAGGAGGAGTCCTACTCCCTCTGAGAGTAGGACTCCCCCCCTTTCCTAGTTGGAATAGGATTCGCTGAGGGGGGAGAGAGAGGAGGAAGGGGGGCCGGCCCCCTCTCCTTGTCCTATTCAGACCAAGGGGGGAGGGGCGCGCGGCCCACTTCTGGCTACCTCTTCTCTCTTCCACTAAGGCCCACTAAGGCCCATATACCTCCCGGGGGGTTCCGGTAACCTCCCGGTACTCCGGTAAAATCCCGATTTCACCCAGAACACTTCCGATATCCAAACATAGGCTTCCAATATATCAATATTTATGTCTCGACCATTTCGAGACTCCTCGTCATGTCCGTGATCAAATCCGGGACTCCGAACAACCTTCGGTACATCGCATAAACTCATAATATAACTGTCATCGAAACCTTAAGCGTGCGGACCCTACGGGTTCGAGAACAATGTAGACATGACCGAGACATGTCTCTGGTCAATAACCAATAGCGGGACCTGGATGCCCATATTGGTTCCTACATATTCTACGAAGATCTTTTATCGGTCAGACCGCATAACAACATACGTTGTTCCCTTTGTCATCGGTATGTTACTTGCCCGAGATTCGATCGTCGGTATCCAATACCTAGTTCAATCTCGTTACCGGCAAGTCTCTTTACTCGTTCCGTAATACATCATCCCGCAACTAACTCATTAATTGCAATGCTTGCAAGGCTTAAGTGATGTGCATTACCGAGAGGGCCCAGAGATAGCTCTCCGACGATCAGAGTGACAAATCCTAATCTCGAAATACGTCAACCCAACATATACCTTTGGAGACACCTGTAGAGCACCTTTATAATCACCCAGTTACGTTGTGACGTTTGGTAGCACACAAAGTGTTCCTCCGGCACACGGGAGTTACATAATCTCATAGTCATAGGAACATGTATAAGTCATGAAGAAAGCAATAGCAACATACTAAACGATCGGGTGCTAAGCTAATGGAATGGGTCATGTCAATCAGATCATTCAACTAATGATGTGATCCCGTTAATCAAATGACAACTCTTTGTCCATGTTTAGGAAACATAACCATCTTTGATTAACGAGCTAGTCAAGTAGAGGCATACTAGTGACACTCTGTTTGTCTATGTATTCACACATGTATTATGTTTCCGGTTAATACAATTCTAGCATGAATAATAAACTTTTATCATGGTATAAGGAAATAAATAATAACTTTATTATTGCCTCTAGGGCATATTTCCTTCAGTCTCCCACTTGCACTAGAGTCAATAATCTAGATTACACATTAATGATTCTAACACCCATGGAGCCTTGGTGCTGATCATGTTTTGCTCGTGGAAGAGGCTTAGTCAACGGGTCTGCTATATTCAGATCCGTATGTACCTTGCAAATCTCTATGTCTCCCACCTGGACCAGATCCCGGATGGAATTGAAGCGTCTTTTGATGTGCTTGGTTCTTTTGTGAAATCTGGATTCCTTTGCCAAGGCAATTGCACCAGTATTGTCACAAAAGATTTTCATTGGACCCGATGCACTAGGTATGACACCTAGATCGGATATGAACTCCTTCATCCAGACTCCTTCGTTTGCTGCTTCCGAAGCAGCTATGTACTCTGCTTCACATGTAGATCCCGCCACGACGCTTTGTTTAGAACTGCACCAACTGACAGCTCCACCGTTTAATGTAAACACGTATCCGGTTTGCGATTTAGAATTGTCTGGATCAGTGTCAAAGCTTGCATCAACGTAACCGTTTACGATGAGCTCTTTGTCACCTCCATATACGAGAAACGTATCCTTAGTCCTTTTCAGGTACTTCAGGAAGTTCTTGACCGCTGTCCAGTGATCCACTCCTGGATTACTTTGGTACCTCCCTGCTAGACTTATAGCAAGGCACACATCAGGTCTGGTACACAGCATTGCATACATGATAGAGCCTATGGCTGAAGCATAGGGAACATCTTTCATTTTCTCTCTATCTTCTGCAGTGGCCGGGCATTGAGTCTGACTCAACTTCACACCTTGTAACACAGGCAAGAACCCTTTCTTTGCTTGATCCATTTTGAACTTCTTCAAAATCTTGTCAAGGTATGTGCTTTGTGAAAGTCCAATTAAGCGTCTTGATCTATCTCTATAGATCTTTATGCCTAATATGTAAGCAGCTTCACCGAGGTCTTTCATTGAAAAACTCTTATTCAAGTATCCCTTTATGCTATCCAGAAATTCTATATCATTTCCAATCAGTAATATGTCATCCACATACAATATCAGAAATGCTACAGAGCTCCCACTCACTTTCTTGTAAATACAGGCTTCTCCGAAAGTCTGTATAAAACCAAATGCTTTGATCACACTATCAAAGCGTTTATTCCAACTCCGAGAGGCTTGCACCAGTCCATAAATGGATCGCTGGAGCTTGCACACTTTATTAGCTCCCTTTGGATCGACAAAATCTTCCGGTTGCATCATATACAACTCTTCTTACAGAAATCCATTCAGGAATGCAGTTTTGACATCCATCTGCCAAATTTCATAATCATAAAATGCAGCAATTGCTAACATGATTCGGACAGGCTTAAGCATCGCTACGAGTGAGAAGGTCTCATCGTAGTCAACCCCTTGAACATGTCGAAAACCTTTTGCGACAAGTCGAGCTTTGTAGACAGTAATATTACCGTCAGCGTCAGTCTTCTTCTTGAAGATCCATTTATTCTCAATTGCTTGCCGATCATCGGGCAAGTCAACCAAAGTCCACACTTTGTTCTCGTACATGGATCCCATCTCAGATTTCATGGCTTCAAGCCATTTTGCGGAATCTGGGCTCACCATCGCTTCTTCATAGTTCGCAGGTTCATCATGATCTAGCAGCATGACTTCCAGAACAGGATTACCGTACCACTCTGGCGTGGATCTTAATCTGGTTGATCTACGAGGTTCAGTAGTATCTTGTCCTGAAGTTTCATGATCATTATCATTAGCTTCCTCACTAATTGGTGTAGGTGTCGCAGAAACAGGTTTCTGTGATGTACTACTTTCCAATAAGGGAGCAGGTACAGTTACCTCGTCAAGTTCTACTTTCCTCCCACTCACATCTTTCGAGAGAAACTCCTTCTCTAGAAAGTTTCCGAACTTAGCAACAAAAGCCTTGCCTTCGGATTTGTGATAGAAGGTGTATCCAATAGCCTCCTTTGGATATCCTATGAAGACACATTTCTCCGATTTGGGTTCGAGCTTATCAGGTTGAAGCTTTTTCACATAAGCATCGCAGCCCCAAACTTTCAGAAACGACAACTGTGGTTTCTTGCCAAACCAAAGTTCATAAGGCGTCGTCTCAACGGATTTTGATGGTGCCCTATTTATCGTGAATGCGGCCGTCTCTAAAGCATAACCCCAAAATGATAGCGGTAAATCAGTAAGAGACATCATAGATCGCACCATATCTAGTAAAGTACGATTACGACGTTCGGACACACCATTACGCTGTGGTGTTCCGGGTGGCGTGAGTTGCGAAACTATTCCGCATTGCTTCAAATGTACACCAAACTCGTAACTCAAATATTCTCCTCCACGATCAGATCGTAGAAACTTTATTTTCTTGTTACGATGATTTTCAACTTCACTCTGAAATTCTTTGAACTTTTCAAACGTTTTAGACTTATGTTTCATTAAGTAGATATACCCATATCAACTTAAGTCATCTGTGAAGGTGAGAAAATAACGATATCCACCACGAGCCTCAATATTCATCGGACCACATACATCTGTATGTATGATTTCCAACAAATCTGTTGCTCTCTCCATAGTACCGGAGAATGGTGTTTTAGTCATCTTGCCCATGAGGCACGGTTCGCAAGTACCAAGTGATTCATAATCAAGTGGTTCCAAAAGTCCATCGATATGGAGTTTCTTCATGCGCTTTACACCGATATGACCTAAACGGCAGTGCCACAAATAAGTTGCACCATCATTATCAACTCTGCATCTTTTGGCTTCAACATTATGAATATGTGTCTCACTACTATCGAGATTCAATAAGAATAGACCACTGTTCAAGGGTGCATGACCATAAAAGATATTACTCATATAAATAGAACAACCATTATTCTCTGATTTAAATGAATAACCGTCTCGCATTAAACAAGATCCAGATATAATGTTCATGCTCAACGCTGGCACCAAATAACAATTATTTAGGTCTAATACTAATCCCGAAGGTAGATGTAGAGGTAGCGTGCCGACCGCGATCACATCGACTTTGGAACCGTTTCCCACGCGCATCGTCACCTCGTCCTTAGCCAATCTTCGCTTAATCCGTAGTCCCTGTTTCGAGTTGCAAATATTAGCAACAGAACCAGTATCAAATACCCAGGTGCTACTGCGAGCATTAGTAAGGTACACATCAATAACATGTATATCACATATACCTTTGTTCACCTTGCCATCCTTTTATCCGCCAAATACTTGGGGCAGTTCCGCTTCCAGTGACCAGTCTGCTTGCAGTAGAAGCACTTAGTTTCAGGCTTAGGTCCAGACTTGGGTTTGTTCTCTTGAGCAGCAACTTGCTTGCTGTTCTTCTTGAAGTTCCCCTTCTCCTCCATCTTGCAGCTATAGAACTTATTAGAGACTTCATATCTCTCAATCCGGGCTTTTGCTTGAAATATTAACTTCAACTCCTGGAACATCTCATATGCCCCATGACGTTCAAAACGTCGTTGAAGTCCCGGTTCTAAGCCGTAAAGCATGGCACATTGAACTATCGAGTAGTCATCAGCTTTGCTCTGCCAGACGTTCATAACATCTGGTGTTGCTCCAGCAGCAGCCCTGGCACCCAGCGGTGCTTCCAGGACGTAATTCTTCTGTGCAGCAATGAGGATAATCCTCAAGTTACGGACCCAGTCCGTGTAATTGCTACCATCATCTTTCAACTTTGCTTTCTCAAGGAACGCATTAAAATTCAACGGAACAACAGCACGGGCCATCTATCTACAATCAAACATAAACAAGCAAGATACTATCAGGTACTAAGTTCATGATAAATTTAGGTTCAATTAATCATCTTACTAAAGAACTCCCACTTTGATAGACATCCCTCTAATCCTCTAAGTGATTACGTGATCCAAATCAACTAAACCATGTCCGATCATCACGTGAGATGGAGTAGTTTCATTGGAGAACATCACTATGTTGATCATATCTACTATATGATTCACGCTCGACCTTTCGGTCTCCGTGTTCCAAGGCCATATCTGTATATGCTTGGCTCGTCAAGTATAACCTGAGTATTCCGCGTGTGCAACTGTTTTGCACCCGTTGTATTTGAACGTAGAGCCTATCACACCCGATCATCACATGGTGTCTCGGCACGAAGAACTTTCGCAACGGTGCATACTCAGGGAGAACACTTCTTGATAATTTAGTGAGAGATCATCATAAAATACTACCGTCAATCAAAGCAAGATAAGATGCATAAAATATAAACATTACATGCAATCAATATAAGTGATATGATATGGCCATCATCATCTTGTGCTTGTGATCTCCATCTTCGAAGCACCGTCGTGATCACCATCGTCACCGGCGCGACACCTTGATGGCCATCGTAGCATCGTTGTCGTCTCGCCAATCTTATGCTTCCACGACTATCGCTGCCGCTTAGTGATAAAGTAAAGCATTACAGCGCAATTGCATTGCATACAATAAAGCGACAACCATATGGCTCCTGCCAGTTGCCGATAACTTGGTTACAAAACATGATCATCTCATACAATAAAATTTAGCATCATGTCTTGACCATATCACATCACAACATGCCCTGCAAAAACAAGTTAGACGTCCTCTACTTTGTTGTTGCAAGTTTTACGTGGCTGCTACGGGCTTAAGCAAGAACCAATCTTACCTACGCATCAAAACCACAATGATAGTTTGTCAAGTTGGTGATGTTTTAACCTTCGCAAGGACCGGGCGTAGCCACACTCTGTTCAACTAAAGTTGGAGAAACTGACACCCGCTAGCCACCTTTGTGCAAAGCACGTCGGGAGAACCGGTCTTGCGTAATCGTATGCGTAATGTCAGTCCGGACCGCTTCGTCCAACAATACCGCTGAACCAATGTATGACATGCTGGTAAGCAGTATGACTTATATCGACCACAACTCACTTGTGTTCTACTCGTGCATATAACATCAACACATGAAACCTAGGCTCGGATGCCACTGTTGGGGAACGTAGTAATTTCAAAAAAATTCCTATGCACACGCAAGATCATGGTGATGCATAGCAACGAGAGGGGTGGTGTGATATACGTACCCTTGTAGACCGACAGCGGAAGCGTTAGCACAACGCGGTTGATGTAGTCGTACGTCTTCACGGCCCGACCGATCAAGCACCGAAACTACGGCACCTCCGAGTTTTAGCACACGTTCAGCTCAATGACGATCCCCGGACTACGATCCAGCAAAGTGTCGGGGAAGAGTTCCGTCAGCACGACGGCGTGGTGACGATCTTGATGTTCTACCGTCGCAGGGCTTCGCCTAAGCACCGCTACAATATTATCGAGGATTATGGTGGAAGGGGGCACCGCACACGGCTAAGAAAATGATCACGTGGATCAACTTGTGTGTTTAGGGGTGCCCCCTGCCCCCGTATATAAAGGAGCAAGGGGAGGAGGCCGGACGGCCCTATAGGCGCGCCAAGGAGGAGTCCTCCTCCTAGTAGGAGTAGGACTCCTACTAGGAGGGGGAAGGAAGTGGAGAGGGAGAAGGAAAGGGGGCGCCCCCCCCCCTCTCCTAGTCCAATTCGGACCAGGGGGAGGAGGCGCGCAGCCCACCCTAGCTGCCCTTCTCTTTCTCCACTAAGGCCCATATGGCCCATTACTTCTCCTGGGGGGGGGGGGGGTTCAGGTAACCCTCCGGTACTCCGGTTTTCTCCGAAATCATCCGGAACACTTCCGGTGTCCGAATATAGCCGTCCAATATATCAATCTTTATGTCTCGACCATTTCGAGACTCCTCGTTACTTCCGTGATCACATCCGGGACTCCGAACTAACTTCGGTACATCAAAACTCATAAACTCATAATATAACTGTCATCGAAACCTTAAGCGTGCGGACCCTACGGGTTCGAGAACAATGTAGACATGACCGAGACATGTCTCCGGTCAATAACCAATAGCGGAACCTGGATGCTCATATTGGCTCCTACATATTCTACGAAGATCTTTATCGGTCAGACCGCATAACAACATACGTTGTTCCCTTTGTCATCGGTATGTTACTTGCCCGAGATTCGATCGTCGGTATCTCAATACCTAGTTCAATCTCGTTACCGGCAAGTCTCTTTACTCGTTTCGTAATACATCATCTCGCAACTAACTCATTAGTTGCAATGCTTGCAAGGCTTATGTGATGTGCATTACCGAGAGGGCCCAGAGATACCTCTCCGACAATCGGAGTGACAAATCCTAATCTCGAAATACGCCAACCCAACATTTACCTTTGGAGACACCTATAGAGCTCCTTTATAATCACCCAGTTACTTTGTGACGTTTGGTAGCACACAAAGTGTTCCTCCGGCAAACGGGAGTTGCATAATCTCATAGTCATAGGAACATGTATAAGTCATGAAGAAAGCAATAGCAACATACTAAACGATCGGGTGCTAAGCTAATGGAGTGGGTCATGTCAATCATATCATTCTCCTAATAATGCGATCTCGTTAATCAAATGACAACACATGTCTATGGTTAGGAAACATAACCATCTTTGATTAATGAGCTAGTCAAGTAGAGGCATACTAGTGACGTTTAGTTTGTCTATGTATTCACACAAGTATTATGTTTCCGGATAATACAATTCTAGCTTGAATAATAAACATTTATCATGATATAAGAAATAAAATAATAACATCATTATTGCCTCTAGGGCATATTTCCTTCACGTGATGCCTATATACATGATCATGCCTAGATATTCTCATAACTATGTGCTTTTTTATCAATCGCTCGACAATAATTTGTTCACCCACCGTAGAATTTGCTATCTTGAGAGAGCCACTAGTGAAACCTATGGCCCCCGGGTCTATCTTCCATTATATTATTCTCCCGTCAACAAGCCATTTCTGTCACCGTTTATTTTGCAATCTTTATTTTCCAATCTACACAACAAAAATACCAAAAATATTTATCTTATTATCTCTATCAGATCTCACTTTCGTAAGTGACCGTGAAGGGATTGACAACCCCTTTATCGCGTTGGTTGCGAGGTTCTTGTTTGTTTGTGCAGGTACGAGGGACTTGCGTGTAATCTCCTACTGGATTGATACCTTGGTTCTAAAAAACTGAGGGAAATACTTACACTACTTTCCTGCATCACCCTTTCCTCTTCAAGGGAAAACCAATGCATGCTCAAGAGGTAGCATGATCCAGTGTCAAACCTTTTGCCAATAGTGCTCAATGAGATCCTCCTAAAGTTGAAAGTTTGTGTTTGCATTTTCAATCTCCTTGCATGTCTGAAGAAAAACTCTAATGCGGTTAGTGTCTCTAGCTGGTTTGACAAGGCTACCCATATTGTCGTAGAAGAATTCCAAGTTCATTCCTCTCTCATCTTCAAGAATCATATTGTGAAGGATAACACATAATGTCATGATATTTTTCAAGGTTCTTTTATCCCAAAAACGAGCAGGACCACGGACAATGTCAAACCTAGATTGCAAAACACCGAATGCTCTTTCAATGTCTTTTCGGGTTGCCTCTTGCACCCTTGCAAATTCACAATGTTTTCTAGTTTTGGATCTTTGATGCTCTTGACAAAGGTGCACCAAGGAGGGTATATACCATCTGCAAGATAGTACCCTTTTGTGTATTCATGCCCATTGATAATGTAGTTGCAAGCAGGAGCATCACCACTAGCAAGCCTAGCAAACAAATGAGACTGTTGTAATACATTGATATCATTGAGAGTGCCTGGCATACCAAAGAAGCAATGCCAAATCCATAAATCCTCGGATGCTACAGCCTCTAGCACAATTGTTGCATCACGAGACTTGCCACAATACATTCCTTGCCATGCCTTTGGGAAATTTTTTCAAGTCCAATCCATACAATCAATGCTACCTAGCATGCCAGGCCAACCTCTCCTCTCATTAGATACCATCAATTTCTTTGTGTCATCCTCGTTGGGTGCCCGAAGATACTCAGGACCAAAGACACAGATGATCAATTCTGCAAATCTACGCACTGACTCAAATGTAGTATCTTCACCAATTCGAAGGTACTCATCGGCATAGTCAGCCGGAACGCCATATACAATCACCCGCATAGCTGCATAGATTTTTTGATATGCACTAAATCCCTTTAAGCCCACAACATTTCTTCTTTGAGTAAAATACCGGCAATTTGCCTCGCAAGCTTGAACAATTTTCGCAAAGAGGGATCGGCGCATTCGATACCTTCTCTGGAAAAGGTGCAATGGATATGTTGGATTCTCCGCGAAGTAGTCTTGCATCAACATCTTGTTCCCAAGATGGTGATTCCGAGGAGTGCAAAGATGCCCGACGGTCGATCCTCGCCGCCTCTTCCGGTTCTCGTTTTCGTGCTCCTTCACGACAAGTGCCATCACTAATGTCTGCTGCCGAAAGGTCGCAAGCATGGTCTCAACATCCAAGTCGTCTGAATCGAACGAATCTGAGAGCAAGAACTTCTCGCACGGGCTCAATTCCATCTACATGCATACCGACACATCAATCAACTATGCATACCGCTTGCAAATATCACAAAACAAACACTAACCGGCGGCGGGTGATCCCGGGCGGCGACGAGGGGCGGGCTTGACGGTGGTCGATCCCTGGCGGCGACAGCGACGAGGGGGCGGCTCTTCTCGCCGGATCTGGGGGGGTCGGTGGAGCGTATCAGCGCTGGAGGGTGGGGAACGGCCCCGCGGCGCGATTCCGCTCGTAGATTTGGCCGGAATCACCGGCGGCGGACGGGCGGAAGCAAAGGCAGGCGGCGACGGAAGGAGGTGGGGAAAGCCGCGCGGGCTGAAATGTCCCTCCCACCAACCGCTTCTCTATGATGCGGGGCACTGCAGCGGCGAGGGGGAAACCCGCGTATTCGCAGGTTGGGGCCGAGATTTTGCCGCGCCCCTCAAAAGTTTTTGCGGGCCGGCCGCGTTTCCGGGGTCTGCTCGGGCGGGATTTTCCGCGCAGACCCGCATTTTGGCGGTTATTTTGCGGGTCAAGCGTTTTTGCGGGGTCTGCTAGAGTTGCTCTTATGAAAATACCGCATTTCCATTCATCAATATTCTTTGTCACGGCCTTAGTACAACTTTAAAATATGGATCGAAGTGTGTATTATATATTATCCCGTCTGCTGATCAAAACAGTCGGACCAATACGCCGCAATATTCCAAAAGTTCTTCGTGCTGAGATACCACGTGATGATCGGGTGTGATAGGCTCTATGTTCAAATACAACGGGTGCAAAACAGTTGCACACGCGGAATAGTCAGGTTATACTTGACGAGCCAAGCATATACAGATATGGCCTCGGAACACGGAGACCGAAAGGTCGAGCGTGAATCATATAGTAGATATGATCAACATAGTGATGTTTACCAATGAAACTACTCCATCTCACGTGATGATCGGACATGGTTTAGTTGATTTGGATCACGTGATCACTTAGAGGATTAGAGGGATGTCTATCTAAGTGGGAGTTCTTAAGTAATATGATTAATTGAACTTAAATTTATCATGAACTTAGTCCTGGTAGTATTTTGCAAATCATGTTGTAGATCAATAGCTCGCGTTGTTGCTTCCCTGTGTTTATTTTGATATGTTCCTAGAGAAAATTGTGTTGAAAGATGTTAGTAGCAATGATGCAGATTGGATCCATGATCTGAGGTTTATCCTCATTGCTGCACAGAAGAATTATGTCCTTGATGCACCGCTAGGTGACAGACCTATTGCAGGAGCAGATGCAGATGTTATGAATGTTTGGCTAGCTCAATATGATGACTACTTAATAGTTTAGTGCACCATGCTTAACGGCTTAGAATCGGGACTTCAAAAGACGTTTTGAACGTCATGGACCATATGAGATGTTCCAGGAGCTGAATTTAATATTTCAAGCAAATACCCGAGTTGAGAGATATGAAGTCTCCAACAAGTTCTATAGCCAAAAGATGGAGGAGAATCGCTCAACTAGTGAGCATGTGCTCAGATTGTCTGGGTACTACAATCGCTTGAATCAAGTGGGAGTTAATCTTCCAGATAAGATAGTGATTGACAGAATTCTCTAGTCACCATCACCAAGTTAGTAGAACTTCGTGATGAACTATAGTATGCAAGGGATGACGAAAACGACTCCCGAGCTTTTCATGATGATGAAATCGATGAAGGTAGAAATCAAGAAAGAGCATCAAGTGTTGATTGTAGACAAGACCACTAGTTTCAATAAAAGGGCAAAGGGAAGAAGGGGAACTTCAAGAAGAACGGCAAGCAAGTTGCTGCTCAAGTGAAGAAGCCCAAGTCTGGTCCTAAGCCTGAGACTAAGTGCTTCTACTGCAAAGGGACTGGTCACTGGAAGCGGAACTGCCCCAAGTATTTGGTGGATAAGAAGGATGGCAAAGTGAACAAAGGTATATTTGATATACAGATTATTAATGTGTATTTTACTAGTGTTCGTAGCAACCCCTCGGTATTTGATACTGGTTCAGTTGCTAAGAGTAGTAACTCGAAACGGGAGTTGCAGAATGAACAGAAACTAGTTAAGGGTGAAGTGACGATATGTGTTGGAAGTAGTTCCAAGATTGATATGATCATCATCGCACACTCCCTATACTTTCGGGATTAGTGTTGAACCTAAATAAGTGTTATTTGGTGTTTGCGTTGAGCATGAATATGATTCGATCATGTTTATTGCAATACGGTTATTCATTTAAGTTAGAGAATAATTGTTGTTCTGTTTACATGAATAAAACCTTATATGGTTACACACCCAATGAAAATGGTTCATTGGATCTCGGTCGTAGTGATACACATATTCATAATATTGAAGACAAAAGATGCAAAGTTAATAATGATAGTGCAACTTATTTGTGGCACTGCCGTTTAGGTCATATTGTTGTAAAGCGCATGAAGAAACTCCATACTGATGGGATTTTGGAATCACTTGATTATGAATCACTTGATGCTTGCAAACCATGTCTTATGGGCAAGATGACTAAGACTCCGTTCTCCGGAACAATGGAGCGAGCAACTGACTTATTGGAAATAATACATACTGATGTATGTGATCCGATGAGTGTTGAGGCTCGCGGCGGGTATCGTTATTTTCTGACCTTCACAGATGTTTTGAGCAGATATGGGTATATCTACTTGATGAAACACAAGTCTGAAACATTTGAAAAGTTCATAGAATTTCAGAGTGAAGTGGAGAATCATCGTAACAAAAATAAAAAAGTTTCTACGATATGATCGCAGAAGTAAAATATTTGAGTTACGAGTTTGGCCTTCAGTTAAAACAATGTGAAATAGTTTCACTACTCATGCCACCTAGAACACCACAGCATAATGGTGTGTCCGAACGTCATAACCGTACTTTATTAGATATGGTGCGAACTATGATATCTCTTACCAATCTACCACTATCGTTTTGGGATTTTGCATTAGAGACAACTGCATTCACATTAAATAGGGCACCATCTAAATCCGTTGAGACGACACCGTATGAACTATGGTTTGACAAGAAACCTAAGCTGTCGTTTTTTAAAGTTTGAGGTTGCAATGCTTATGTGAAAAAGTTTCAACCTGATAAGCTCAAACCCAAATCAGAGAAGTGCGTCTTCATAGGATACCCAAAAGAAAAATGTTGGGTACACCTTCTATCACAGATCCGAAGGCAAGATGTTCGTTGCTGAGAATGGATCCTTTCTAGAGAAGGAGTTTCTCTCAAAAGAAGTGAGTGGGAGGAAAGTAGAACTTGATAAGGTAATTGTAACTTCTCCCTTATTGGAAAGTAGTTCATCACAGAGATCTGTTCCTGTGACTACTACACCAATTAGTGAGGAAGCTAATGATAATGATCATGTAACTTCAGATCAAGTTACTACCGAATCTTGTAGGTTAACTAGAGTGAGATCCGCACCAGAGTGGTACGGTAATCCTGTTCTGGAAGTCATGTTACTAGACCATGACGAACTTGCGAACTATGAGGAAGCGATGATGAGCCCAGATTCCACGAAATGGTTTGAGGCCATGAAATCTGAGATATGATCCATGTATGAGAACAAAGTATGGACTTTGATGGATTTGCCCGATGATCGGCAAGCCATAGAAAATAAATGGATCTTCAAGAGGAAGCCGGACGCTGATAGTAGTGTTACTATCTACAAAGCTAGACTTGTCGAAAAATGCTTTTGACAAAGTTTAAGGTGTAGACTACGATGAAATTTTCTCACTCGTAGCGATGCTTAAGTCTGTCCAAATCATGTTAGCAATTGCCGCAATTTTATGAAATCTGGCAAATGGATAAAACAAAACTACATTCCTTAATGGATTTAAAGAAGGGTTGTATATGATACAACCAGAAGGTTTTGTCAATCCTAAAGGTGCTAACAAAATATGCAAGCTCCAGCGATCCATCTATGGACTGGTGCAAGCATCTCGGAGTTGGAATATACACTTTGATAAGTTGATCAAAGCATATAGTTTTATACAGACTTGCGGTGAAGCCTGTATCTACAAGAAAGTGAGTGGGAGCACTACAGCATTTCTGATAAGTATATGTGTATGACATATTGTTGATTGGGAATAATGTAGAATTATTCTGCAAAGCATAAAGGAGTGTTTGAAAGGATTTTTTTCAAAGAAAACCTCGGTGAAGCTGCTTACATATTGAGCATCAAGATCTATAGAGATAGATCAAGACGCTTGATAAGTTTTTTCAATGAGTACATACCTTGACAAGATTTTGAAGTAGTTCAAAATGGAACAGTCAAAGAAAGAATTCTTGCCTGTGTTACAAGGTGTGAAGTTGAGTAAGACTCAAAGCCCGACCACGGCAGAAAATAGAATGAGAATGAAAGTCATTCCCTATGCCTTGGCCATAGGTTCTATAAAGTATGCCATGTTGTGTACCAGTCCTATTGTATACCCTGCACTAATTTTGGCAAGGGAGTACAATAGTGATCTAGGAGTAGATCACTGGACAGCGGTCAAAATTATCCTTAGTGGAATAAGGATATGTTTCTCGATTATGGAAGTGACAAAAGGTTCGTCGTAAAAAGGTTACGTCGATACAAGTTTTGGCACTGATCCGGATGACTCTTAGTCTTCATCTGGATACATATTGAAAGTGGGAGCAATTAGCTAAAGTAGCTCCGTGCAGAGCATTGTAGACATAGAAAATTGCAAAATACTTACGGATCTGAATATGGCAGACCCGTTGACTAAACTTCTCTCACAGGCAAAACATGATCACACCTTAGTACTCTTTGGGTGTTAATCACATAGCAATGTGAACTAGATTACTGACTCTAGTAAACCCTTTGGGTGTTGGTCACATATCGATGTGAACTATGGGTGTTAACCACATAAAGATGTGAACTATTGATGTTAGATCACATGGCGATGTGAACTAGATTATTGACTCTAGTGCAAGTGGGAGACTGAAGGAAATATGCCCTAGAGGCAATAATAAAGTTATTATTTATTTCCTTATTTCATGATAAATGTTTATTATTCATGCTAGAATTGTATTAACTGGAAACATAATACATGTGTGAATACATAGACAAACAGAGTGTCACTAGTATGCCTCTACTTGACTAGCTCGTTAATCAAAGATGGTTATGTTTCCTAACCATAGACAAAGAGTTGTTATTTGATTAACGGGATCACATCATTAGGAGAATGATGTGATTGACTTGACCCATTCCGTTAGCTTAGCACTCGATCGTTTAGTATGTTGCTATGCTTTCTTCATGACTTATACATGTTCCTATGACTATGAGATTATGTAACTCCCGTGTGCCGGAGGAACACTTTGTGTGCTACCAAACGTCACAACGTAACTGGGTGATTATAAAGGTGCTCTACAGGTGTCTCCAAAGGTACATGTTGGGTTGACGTATTTCGAGATTAGGATTTGTCACTCCGATCGTCGGAGAGGTATCTCTGGGCCCTCTCGGTAATGCACATCACTTAAGCCTTGCAAGCAATGCAACTAATGAGTTAGTTGCGAGATGATGTATTACGGAACGAGTAAAGAGACTTGCCGGTAACGAGATTGAACTAGGTATTGGATACCGACGATCGAATCTCGGGCAAGTAACATACTGATGACAAAGGGAACAACGTATGTTGTTATGCGGTCTGACCGATAAAGATCTTCGTAGAATATGTAGGAGCCAATATGGGCATCCAGGTCCCGCTATTGGTTATTGACCAGAGACATGTCTCGGTCATGTCTACATTATTCTCGAACCCGTAGGGTCCGCACGCTTAAGGTTTCGATGACAGTTATATTATGAGTTTATACGTTTTGATGTACCGAAGGTTGTTCGGAGTCCTGGATGTGATCACGGACATGACGAGGAGTCTCGAAATGGTCGAGACATAAAGATTGATATATTGGAAGCCTATGTTTGGATATTGGAAGTGTTCCGGGTGAAATCGGGATTTTACCGGAGTACCGGTAGGTTACCGGAACCCCCCGGGAGCTAAATGGGCCTTAGTGGAAGAAGAGAAGAGGCGGCCAGGGCTAGGGCTGCGCGCCCCTCCCCCCTAGTCCGAATAGGACAAGGAGATAGGGGGCCGGCGCCCCCCTCCTTCTCTCTCTCTCTCTCTCTCTCTCTCTCTCTCTCTCTCTCTTTTCCACCTCACGAATCCTATTCCAACTAGGATTGGGGGAGAAGTCCTACTCCCGGAGGGAGTAGGACTCCTCCTGGCGCGCCCTATGTTGGCCGGCCAGCCTCCCCCTCTTGAACCTTTATATACGGAGGCAGGGGCACCCCAGAGACACACAAGTTGATCCACGTGATCATATTCTTAGCCGTGTGCGGCGCCCCCTGCCACCATAGTCCTCGATAATATTGTAGCGGTGCTTAGGCGAAGCCCTGCGACAGTAGTACATCAAGATCGTCACCACGCCGTCGTTCTGACCGAACTCTTCCCCGACACTTTGCTGGATCGGAGTCCGGGGATCGTCATCGAGCTGAACGTGTGCTAAAACTCGGAGGTGCCGTAGTTTCGGTGCTTGATCGGTCGGGCCGTGGAGACGTACGACTACATCAACAAAACGCTTCTGTTGTTGATCTACAAGGGTACGTAGATCACACTCTCCCCTCTCATTGCTATACATCACCATGATCTTGCGTGTGCGTAGGAATTTTTTTTGAAATCACTACGTTCCCCAACACTTGGCAGGCCCCTTGTCCGTGCGTCCGGTCGGCTCCGCGGTGGCGGTGGTGGTTGTCCCCTCACATCGGCGATGTTGCGGATGCCCCCGAGGCCACTCTCCCTTCCCCCGTCCTCCAGGTCTCGTGTCGGTGACCTCAGGGAGACGGCGAAGTTGATTCGGTGACCGTGGTGGCACATTTTGGTGGGCGTCGTGATGGTGGTGCACTATGATTCGTCTAGGGTGGTGGTGGGGGTTTGGGTTGGGAGAAATCTCTGGCGGCTCATCCGGCCCCGATGCGGCGACGCCTGTGGGTGCCGCCGGACCTTCCTGAAGGGTGTCGGGTACACCCCTCCCCTCACTACCCCCGCGTACTGAGGGAAACCCTAGGACTAGTTCGGATAGCAGCGGCGTTGTCGTCGCCTCCTTCTTGAAGGTGTTGCTTGGTACGCGGCGCTTCGGGTGCTGGGAACATGGTGGTACTTCTCCGGAGGGTGCAGCGGTCGCCGGTCATCTTTGTTTTGTTGATCTGCCGTTGTTGGCATTTGTTTCTCTTCCTTTTTTCTCTGTTTTTTCTTTGGACTTGTTTGTGCTGCGGCCTCAGCACCTATCGTTGGATATATGGATGGTTGCTTTGTAATACAAAGCGGGGGAACCCTTTTTCTTAGGGGGTGTTTGGTTCCATGGACTTTTTTGTGTTGGGACTAGAAAAAGTCCCTAGCAAACCAAATAGGATGAGACTTTTTTGAGACTTTTTGCTAAAAGTCCTTAGAAGCATCTCCTTAAGAGTCTTTTTCAAAAAGTTCTAGAGACTAAAAAAAGTCCTAGGACTAGAGAAACAAACACCACTTTAACATACTGGAAGAATACCAGTTTTGTTCTGGTCTGGCGTGCTTTGACGGCTTGTTCCTCGCGCCAGCCAAGAAGCAAGACGACGGCTCCGGTGGGTTGTCACCGCGGCCCATATCTCTCCGTTGGTTGGTAGCTCGTTCCCGCCGATCTTTTCTCCGGCGGGCGCAGCTCAAGTCCACCACACAGCCAAGTGCACTGGCGAGCATTTGATGGTACCCGCATGTCCTAAAAATGTGTACCCATGTACCCGATTTAAAGTCAGGTATTTTTTTTATGGGAAACCAGTCATTTAAAGAGATGCTACGAAAATTGAATTTGTTGTACCATAGATTTTACATTTAAATTTTGAACATAAATATTGAATCCATTTACATGAAGAAAATGGGCCGTATTCAAGCCCAGTCAGCATTTGCTACTATTTGCTTTGTGATTCGATTTTTCCCGCTTTCTAGATATGTATTTTGAATTTAGACCCGAAATTTTATACCGGGCTAGATATGCATTTTACTTATATCCTCATGAAATTTCCTAGTCATCCAATGTTTCAAATGATATCTATGGAGATTGGGTGCGTCTGTGGCATCAGATGCTCCCGTGCACTATATACACCCCGTCTATACGCACAGTGAGTCTTGTAAAAAAGACGGGTACAGTGAGCTTTAGTTGACTTTGTGATAACCGGCGACATACACATATTCAGCAACAGCGCACACTTATAGGCCCTAGGGCCATGTCATAGCTCGTTCGTCCATCTGTCATCGTGATATGGTGCAAGCCGTCGGAGTGGCCCGATCTTCACGAATTAAGGGTGGAATTGAGGTTGAACACGAGGAACAAGGGGCAACACTCAAAGGAAATTGCTCTCATAGTCAAGATTCACACACAACTAGTCAAATCCCAATGCAAAAGGTGATAAACTCCAAGATCCAAACAATAACAAAATAAAAATTACCAAGGTAGGTTCCTCTCCAAATTCCAGGGGAATTGGAGCTCCTGAGAAATAGTATTCCCAAATATGTAGCAGAGATGGGGGTCTTGTATTCCTACAGGAATCTTCCCTCGTAAGAGGTCTTGTAATTGTAAGATTCTTCTCTCGCAAGGGGTCTTAGTCCCGAAGGCCGAGGTAGATTGAGCAAAGCTCTCTCAAAATTTAGTTTATATTTTGTTAACCCAAGATAGGAGGAGGGGTATGGCATGTGTAGTTTAGCGACGAAGAGATAGGTACGCGGGGAAAGGTAACAGGCATATGGCACCCTCTATTCGACTTTTTTTTCGAAAAGGGAGTTTACCCCAGCCTCTGCATCAGAAAGATGCATACGGCTCATATTATTAAAAATAGACTCCAGTAACAAAGTCTCCCAAGTATCGATGTGCGACAAAAAAGCAAAAGCTCGAAAGAGCTGAAATCCTAAGCCACAACCGGCTGGCAAACACAATAGGAGCACTACATGCCTATCCTATTACATGACCGCCATCCAAACCGGTTGAAAATATCCCGCGCTACCATCTCCCATCGGGTAGACGCAGTAACCAAACGCTCTCTGGCCTCCGTCGGAGTGAGTAGCGACCACATACGGATGAATGCCGTGGCCCTGAAGATAACCTGCAAAAAGTGAATGTTTGTTGCTCTGTTAAATACTAAATCATTTCTGCAGTTTCATACTGCCCAAAGTAAAGCACAAACGCCAACACGAATGTGTCTTGCAGTATCGGAATCAACCCCATCAAGCCATGGTCCAAATAACATGTTGATAGAGGTGGGTTGATTAATATTAAACGCAATATGAATTGACCGCCACAGAATTTTAGCCAACGGACATTCAAGGAAGAGGTGTTTGATGTTTTCATTGTTATCGCAAAAGCTACACCTAGATGAGCCCATCCAGTTGCGTTTTGCCAGGTTATCCTTAGTCAAAATGACCTGTTTATGCATGAATCACATAAACACTTTGATGCGTAAGGGAACCTTTACTTTCCAAACGTGAATCGAGGAAGGGACAACGCTAGAGTTAATGACATCCAAATACATAGACTTAACCGAGAACGCACCGTTCTTAGTAAGTTTCCAACGCAATTGATCTGGTTGCTGGTTCAGCCGAACCTCCATTAAACGTCTAACAAGGTGGAGCCAAGCCTCCCAACGATTTCCGACTAGCGTCCTCCGAAAACTAATATTGAGGGGAGTGGATTGTAGAACAGATGCAACGTAGGCTTCTCTACGTCGCACAATGTTGTACAAAGTAGGATATTGAAGTGCAAGGGGAGTCTCCCCAAGCCACGTATCCTCCCAAAATCTCGTAGTGGCTCCATTCCCGACAATAAATTTTGACTTGTTGAAAAAAAGCTGTTTGACTCTCATCAAACCCTTCCAAAAGGGTGAGTCGGAAGGCCTCACATTTACCTGGGCCAGGGTTTTAGCATAAAGATACTTATTACGCAAAATCTGAGCCCAAGTAGCTTCCGTCTCAGACGAAAGTTTAAAAAGCCATTTGCTAAGGAGACATATGTTTTTAACTTCCAAATTTTCAATGCCTAGACCCCCTTGGTCCTTCGGCCTACATATTATATCCCACTTAGCAATCCTATACTTTCGTTTGAGGTCGTCATTCTGCCAAAAGAACCGAGATCAGTAGAAATCTAACCTTTTCTTGACTCCCACCGGAACCTGGAAAAAGGATAAGAGAAACATAGGCATACTGGTAAGGACCGAATTAATCAGAATCAATCGTCCTCCGTATGACATGAGCTTTCCTTTCCAACAGCTCAGTTTCTTTTCAAAGCGATCCTCAATGCATTTCCACTCACTGTTAGTCAGCTTACGATGATGAATGGGTATACCTAAGTACGTAAACGGTAAGGAACCCAATTCACATCCGAACAATTGTTTATACGTGTCCTGGTCCTCCTTTGCTCTTCCAAAGCAAAACAATTCGCTCTTGTGAAAGTTAATTTTGAGGCCAGATAGTTGTTCAAATAAGCATAATAGCAGCTTCATGTTTCTTGCTTTCGCCAAGTCGTGCTCCATAAAGATGATTGTATCATCAGCATACCGAAGAATGGAAATCCCTCCGTCAACTAGATGTGGGACCAGGCCACCTACCTGCCCTGCATCCTTGGCCCGACCTATTAAGATAGTGAGCATATCAGCCACTATATTAAACAGGATCGGTGACATCGGGTCTCCTTGCCTTAGCCCCTTGTGTGTTTGCAAATAGTGACCTATGTCGTCATTCACTTTAATCCCTACACTCCCTTTTTGCGTAAAGGAATCAATCTGGTTTCTCCAGGCCGGATCAAAACCTTTCATACGCAAAGCTTGTTGAAGGAAAGGCCATTTAACTTTATCATATGCTTTTTCAAAATCCACTTTAAAAACTACGCCATCAAGTTTTTTTGAGTGGAGTTCATGGAGCGTTTCATGCAAGACAACAACCCCTTCAAGGATGTTTCGATCAGGCATGAAAGCAGTCTGGGACGGATGAACCACAGAGTGCGCAATCTGCGTAAGTCTGTTCGTCCCAACCTTGGTGAAGATTTTGAAACTCACATTAAGCAGACATATGGGTCTGAACTGCTCAATGCGAACCGTGTCTGTCTTCTTAGGAAGAAGAGTTATCATTCCAAAATTCAGCTTAAACAACTGAAGCCGTCCCTCAAAAAACTCGTGGAACATGGGCAACAAATCACCCTTAATAAAGTGCCAGCACTTTTTGTAGAACTCTGCCGGAAACCCATCCGGTCTTGGAGACTTATTATTCTCCATCTGTGCAATGGCTTCAAACACCTCTTTCTCAGAGAAAGGAGCAGTCAGGAGCTCATTCTCGGCAGTCTCAAGTTGAGGAACATCCTGAACCCTAGACTCATCTAAGGACACAAAATTCTCTTTCAGGGGACCAAACAACTGCTTATAATAATTGGTAATATAGACTTTCAGATTGTCTTGACCAACTATCGTCCCTTCATCTTGTTCTAACTGAAAAATTCTCTTTTTATGATGCTTCCCATTAGCAATCATATGAAAGAATTGAGTATTGTCCTCTCCTTGTACTATCTTGCGAACCTTAGCTCGCAATGCCCACTTCAATTCCTCCTCGCGAAGAAGCTGTTTAAGACGCATCTCCGCTTCTATCTTTGTTTCCAACTCACTGGAATCTAAGATAGAAGTTTCAGCTTTAACTTTAAGGTTTTGAATAAGTAGAAGAAGTCTCTCCTTCTCCGCCTTATAAATACCATGCGTGTGCTTAGCCCATCCTTGAAGGAACCTTCGGAGATGACGAATCTTACATTGCCATCGCTCGATAGGCGTCCTTCCTCCTAAGTCTTTAGCCCACTCCCGAGCTAACAACTCAATGAAACCTTCTCTTTCAAACCAGGCAAGTTCAAACGAGAAAATGTTCTTGTTTCCCACAAACGTTTGAACCCCTGAATCGACTAGTAACGGTGTATGGTTAGAGACACCCCTTGTCAATGCCTGCACGGTTACCAGAGGAAACTTCTGTTCCCACTCGACACTTGCTAAGACACGGTCAAGTTTCTCAAACGTCGGGACCGGTAACGAATTAGCCCAAGTGAATTTCCTACCCAAAAGCGCTATCTCTCTGAGATCCAAACTTCCGATAATAGTGTTGAACATAAACGACCATCGGCCGTCAAAATTGTCATTATTCTTCTCCTCCTGCCTACGAATAATGTTGAAATCCACCCCCCCCCCCACTAAGAGGGGTAGCTGTTCGTTACCACAAATACGAACCAGATCCGGCAAAAAGTCTGGCTTGAGCTCTGGTTGCGCAGCTCCGTACACCGCCACCAAAGCCCAATCAAACCCATCTGCCTTAGTTCGAACTCGGAACTTGACGGCAAAATCCCCCAAAACTACACTCCGGACTTCCAACGTTTCGCACTTAACCCCAAGTAAAACCCCACCGGATCTTCCTCGAGGGGGGAGGCAATGCCAATCAAACTCTACCCCCCCCCCCAGATAAAGTGGCAAGAAATTGAGAAGTGAAGTTGCTTCTTCCAGTCTCAGACAAAGCAATAAAATCTAAACGATGCTCAAGAGAAGCCTCTGCTAGAAATCTTCTTTTAGCCAAGTCTCTAAGACCTCTCCTATTCGAGAAAATGCCTCTCATAACTCATCATGAAATTTTTTTGCAGTGCGGATCCTAGCGCTCCTACGTGCAGCCGAGACTGGATAAACCTTCCGTTTCCACGTCCGCTTTGGCTTAATGTGACCATCAGCCTGGTCAGCACAGGTAATCTCTGCTTCTATCGCCTCAGGCTCATCTACATAGAGAGGCACCTCAGGAATGGTATCTTCCTCCATCTCGGGTAGTACAGGGTCAAGATCGGCACACAGGCCATCAAGAACCCTAACCCCCAACGCATCTATCTCCGAGTCGTTCATAGGTTTAACAGCAGCAAAGTGACGGATCATATCTACCGCACGATCAGCTTCCAAATCAAGAATGTCATTAACCGACCTAGAGACCTCTAACTCAATGTTACCAAGTGAAACTCCTATTTGATTTGCATTATGAATGATTTCAGCATCAGTAAGATGCAAAATGGAATTGGACTGATTAACCGACATACCAGTGGAGGATTCGACGTCGCGCAGCTTGGCAGCTCTCAAAGCAGACCTCAGCTGCATATCATCAACGTCCGGCTGCTCCTGCAGCCTCCCGCTGACCCGCCTCCCCTGGGAAACTGGGTCCGGGATACCGCCAAAGGCGATGACCTCCTCGCGTGAAGCTCTGCTAGAGGAAAGGCCTCCTGCCCATCCCCCAGTAGCGGCACCCCGGGCCTTAGCCACCGGGGCAGGAGAACAACACGGCGACGATACCCGCGCCCTGTCCACGGGCGATCCGCCGACAGCAGGAGCGGGGGAGACCCGCGCACGGCGCTCCGGAGAGGGAGCCGGGGAGATGGACACACCACTTGACCCGACCACCGCAGCGGGGCAAAGAGGGCCGGCGGCCACCTGCACGGCCACCCCTCCTCCCGCGCGCGGCGATGTGGAGAAGAGCGCCGAGTCCTCGGGGGGCGCCGACGGCGACGACATCACAGGAGACCGGGCCTCCTGCCCGTCACCTGTAGCCACGACCGCAAGCGCTGCACCATCCACAGAAGGCAACAGCGAAGTAGGAGATATGGGAAGGGCCGCCTGCCCCTCGGGATCTCCCACCTCAACCGCAAGCGCACAAAGAGGAGCCACGGGATCCACGGAACCCGGAGAAACACCCCGAAGGAGAGGCGGAGCAGAGAAAGGTCCCAAGGACCCAATCTGCAATGTGGACGTCGGAGCCACCCCAGAAGAACTAGCAGGCGCAATATCAGTAGACTCAGACGGACCTACTGGACCCTTGGCCCCATTATCATCACCCATAGCCGAATCATCCTAGTTTCCCGGGGCACCTCCTCCCTCGGTCGTGTCCATAGGGTTGTCATCCTCAAACTCGTCGAACAAATTAGGATCCTCATACAGAACGTCCAGCTGATACATAACACCATCGTACGTCCAAGGCACCACATTCGGCAAGAACTCAATATTAGCCACACTGACGAGTAAACGCGCCACTCCGTTGGCCCTAGTGAATGGCATATCCACCTGTTCAGTCTTGCCGATCAAAGACCCCAAACTCCACATCACCAAGAAGCTATCTAAGGGATCAGATGGCGCCCCGGAGAAACGAACCCAAATCTGCCTCAAAGGCATGCCCTGTGGCTCCTTCTTCTTCCACTCATCAAACTGCAACACAAAACTAGTGCCTGTGACCCTGCTCATACCAAACTTGAGGATTCGCACCTGATCCTCTTTAGTCGGAAAGTCAACTTTGTAAGACGTATCATTAAGCTTGAGTAACGACCACTGAAAGTTACCCGGAGCGAGTTCCCGCAGCTGCTGAATGATTTGCGCCTCGGTCAACGGTCCGTGAACTATTTTCACCACCCCTGGAAAAGAAGACTCTACCGCTGGTGCCAGAGGTGCCACACTGGGAGACTCGAAGAACATCAACTCCGAGCAGCAGACCCCGTATATCTGAACAGTCGGCTTAGGCCCAAGCATAAGAGGGCACTCAGCAGCAGCATGCTTCGGTTTCCGACACAGGTCACATAATTCCGCAGTGCACTCCGCCATAAAGTGTCCCGTGTCACCACATCGAAAACAAGTAAGCTTCTTCTTCTTAGCCGCCCACTTGGACAACTTGTCAGCCTCTGATCTGTCCGTACCATGCTCAGAAGCCGAATCACCAGTCTGCATGGTTTCTGGCAATGTGACTTCAGCCACCACCTCAGCCACCTGCGGTAGAACCGAACCTTCGTCTGCCACCACCTCAGTCTCAACCGTAGCCTTCGGATTCCTAGGCGGGTAGTTACGTCTGTGCCCACCCCGACCTCCGCGGAATCGGCCCCGGAAGGGGCGGTTATTAGGAGCAACCGCCCCCTCCATGAAGTTACTGGGCGGACCCTGAAAGCCCCGGTTGGCATTGTCGTCGTCCGTCCAAGCATAGCCACGGCCCCCGCCGGAGGACGAAGATCCCCGATGCAAACCAGCACCGTAGGCGTCGTAACCGTCATCTCCCCACTGGCCACGCGGGGGATTCCGGTTATCTCCCGGCGACGCCCCAACCCCACGGCCGAGCGGACCTTGGCCAGGGCCACCGCGGCCGACCGCCATTTGCCTTGGCCACGGCCTCGGCTCAGCCCTAGGCAGAGGCGGCGGGTCAGCCCTAGGCTGTGGCGGCGGGGGCGGGGCCCGAGCAGGTGGTGGAGGCGCCGCCCGAGGCGGCGGAGGAGCAGCACGATGCGGCGGCGGAACCGCTTGGGGCGGAGGTGCCGCACGCGCAGAAGCGGAACCGGGCGCAGCAGCGGCCGCCGCCGAAGAGACCGAACCGCCCGCGGCCCCGGACTGGCTTCTCGCCACGGGAGGCATCCGCGGCGGC
The DNA here is from genome assembly GCF_056163025.1 of Triticum urartu. NCBI lineage: Eukaryota > Viridiplantae > Streptophyta > Magnoliopsida > Poales > Poaceae > Triticum > Triticum urartu. Next base: position 579,754,293 of record NC_141878.1, on the reverse strand, counting down.
GGTGGCTTGGGCGGCATGGCCGGGCGTTGGGAGACAAGGGGCAGGCGCCGGTTGACTCCGGCTGACTCGCGCGAGGAACGGCACAAGGAGGCAGATGGAAATCCCACACGTCCACAGCGCCGAACCCTAGCAGGGATAAGCGAAGGGAGAGGGGGGTACGTGCATGCGGGGGCGATCGATCCAAGGCCCCCTCATGCACGCTAGCCTCTCTTGCGTTGTGTGCCTGGCCAGCCCCCGGGCCTCAACATGATGAAAACACGATGAAAACATTTATTGCAAAGCACGTTCCGGTAGTCGCTAGGTGGTCCATGGACCTCGTTATAATTTTTGCTACCTCTAGTGTCTGTGTACTGCCATGATTGATTATGAATAGATCAGAAGTTTCTCCCGCAAAAAAGTTATCATAACATAATTTATTTTCGAGTGAATTTAGTTTTTTCTCCCCCACTTTGTTGTTTTTTGACGCTAATTACATCATTTAACACTTTATGATCCTGAGTACCCACTTAGCAAAAGTTGCGTCAGTTTTCATCCCGTTGAAAATAACTTTAGTGGTTTTTGTAGCGGACAAAGTACACTGTAAAGAGTTAATAAAGTTAGACCCGTTTAGCTATAAAAACATATACTTCTTTACCTGAACGAGGAAGTCACATTCAAACATACTCCCTCTGTTTCATAATATAAAAGCGTTTTTTACATTAGTGTAGTGTTAAAAATGTTTTTATATTATGGGATGCAGGGAGTAGATCGTAAAAAAGGAATCCAGGACATAATTCAATAGTAATACGGCGCAAGGAAAACCATCATAGGTTTTGTCATGCAACGATGACGCGCAAGGTGGTGGACCTTTCCGTGGCAGCAGGAAGGATTCGCTTCGCGGAAACGGAATCTGCCGTGCTCCAGTCCAATGTCGGCTGAGCCCCGAACCCACCCATCAGGTCGCGCCGCTGAATATTCAGTCGTTGGCTGGCTGCCTGGCTGTATCACTCCATAAACAAAACAAAACGAGCAGCAGCCTCCCCTCGACTCGCGCACGCGCTCGAGCCGAGGTAGTATTGCATCGCATGGCAGTTTTGTTGTGCTGTCGTGCAACGGTGCCACTACTTTTTTCAGTATAAACAGTGGAGCACGTTAACCGGACAGAACACACAAGCTCTCGATCCACAAATCATCATCATCAGCAAGCATCAAGCATCAATCTTGCATCAACATCGACATATTGATCGACCATGCCGTCGATTGCCAACGCCAGCGACAACGGCGAGCTGAAACAGAGGCAGCCGGAGAAGAAACTGGTCTGCGTCACGGGGTCGGGCGGCTTCATCGGCTCCTGGGTGGTCAAGGAGCTCCTCCTCCGCGGCTACCACGTCAGGGGAACCGCCACGGACCCGGTAAGTCACTGTTTACTTGCACCGTGCGGTCGGTCCATGATCGATATCGCTGAATTCTGTGGCTCATCTACTGGTGGCGTGGTTTCTGCAGCTGACCAGAAGAACGCGCACCTGTTGGCGCTGGAGGGCGCCGAGGTGAGGCTCACCCTGTGCCGCGCCGACGTCCTCGACTACCACGGCCTCCGCGCCGCCTTCCGCGGCTGCCGTGGGGTCTTCCACGTTGCCTCCCCTGTCTCCAGCGACCCTGTGAGTTCGCTTCCTCTGCTCCGCTCACCTCTTGGTGCGACCTTAACAAAGGGCGGCTTACTTACTGCTACATGTGTGTTGCTCGCTTGCAGGACCTCGTGCCGGTCGCCGTGGAGGGCACCAGGAACGTGATCAGAGCGGCGGCGGACGCGGGCGTGCGGCGGGTGGTGTTCACGTCGTCCTACGGCGCCGCGCACATGGACCCCAACCGCAGGCCCCACGCAGTGCTCGACGAGACGTGCTGGAGCGACTATGACTACTGCAAAAACACAGGGGTAATAATCCTCTCCTCCTCGCACCCGATCTTTCTCGCCTGTCAACTGAACTCACCGATCTTCGTGTGCATTGCAGAACCTGTACTGCTGCGCCAAGATGATGGCGGAGATCACGGCGACGGAGGAGGCGGCCAAGACGGGGCTGGAGCTGGCCGTGGTGGTGCCGTCCATGACCATGGGCCCCATGCTGCAGCAGGCGCTCAACTTCAGCAGCAGCCACGTTGCCCGCTACCTCACTGGCGCAAAGCCCACCTACCCGAACGCCGTCGCCGCATAGACCGACGTCCGATGTCGCCCAAGCACACCTCCTCGTCTACGAGCACCCGGATGCCCGTGGCCGGTACCTCTGCATCGGGACCGTGCTGCACCGCGCGCACTTCCTTCAGCTCCTCGGCGACCTCTTTCCTCAGTACAACATAACTGCCAAGTATGCAGTACAATAATATGAACCTGTTTGATTCGATTCTGGGCGTTGCGTGCTTGCTCACAATGGATTTCGTTGGCATGACAGGTGCGAAGAGGACGGCAAACCCATGTCGAAGCCGTACAAGTTCTCGAACCAAAGGCTCAGGGACCTGGGATTGGAGTTCACTCCGTTGAAAGAAAGCTTGTACGAGACAGTGATGTGCTTGCAGAAAAAGGGCCATCTTCCTCTCCCCATTGTTCCCATAGTACAGAAGCGTGCGTACTTGTAACAAGCCCATCTGATGAAACAACAAGAGCAAAGCCGCAGGAATAAAAGAAGATACTATCAGGATTTTGGAGCTTCAGCATAGAATTAATTGGGTATTTCTACAAAGCAAAGTGTGGCTTGTAAATAGAACTAAAACCACAACGAGTATTTTAGAAACGGAGGGAGTATTATTTATTGTGTAATGAATGTACTCCTACCCATTATTAATAAATTCTTCGTGTCCCCGAGAAAGAAAGAATGATATCGTAATTTTGGATCAATAGAGAAAAATGTGTCTTGCCCTTGCAAGTCTAATTTGTAGTATCTCCGTTTCTAAATATAAGTCTTTTTAGATATTTCTATAAAAACTACATACCGATGTATATAGACATAATTTAGAGTGTAGATTCACTCATTTTGTTCCGTATGTAGTTTGTATTAAAATATCTAAAGAGACTTATATTTAGGAACTGATGGAGTACACAAGTACCATAGAGTATTTGACTATCATGTTCCATTTTTTCTACTCTTCCAATTTATTTTCGTTTGGGTGGTCATGCTATTTTTTTCGAAATGGGGTGGTCGGGTCATGTTTTTTTTCTAGTTGCGATTATGAAGATGCAGCGATGGATAACGATGGTGAGATAACACACAGATTTATCATCGACAACAATTGTGTCGGATGCGTGAGATTACTGTAGCATCTCCAATGCGGGAATTTGGATGTATTGTCTCTTCTCAACAGTTTGACCAATGACTAGAGCCACTCAGGAGGCATCAACGGATACTCTTTGGTTCCGTGGACGGCCTTGGCGGTTGGGCTGCCGCGTGCATGGTTTTCAGCTCACATGGTTGTGTCCATGTCCAGTTGAATCGTGTGCATTGGATCTCTTTCTTGGTACAGCTGCAGCAGTTGTTCAACGTGGATCATCATTGCTCCTTTTGCTTCTTTTTTGTTGTTGTTGTTTTACATCTGCATAAGCATAGCTTCGGACTTTGCTTTGTGCCCGTGTCATCCTTTGTTTTGTGTTTCTAAAACTCTTTTTTTGCATATTCTAACCTTGCATGCATGCTCATTCTGTTTTTATCCCCTTATAAGTACATTATGAATGAATAAAAAATGCCTTTTGAGTGTCTATTTAGCACTTGACTGTTTTTCAATTCGGTAACATTCACATTTTTTGACAAATTAACAGAGGACACGTGTATGTCCAAGAAACCCCACCCGGCGATTGTATGCTTTCTATTCTAAAAAATGGGTCGGGCTAAACCGTCACCTGGTTTCAACTAAACCTGGACCACGAACAGGATACTCTTGAAATAAGTGATCGCTAGCAGTGTTGAAACTGAGGAAATTAATGAAACTTTGAAGTCTAGAATGAAGAAATACAGTGGCAAAAAAAAAAAATCATAGAACTTGCACTATAATCCTGAGGTAGCTGAAAATCACGCTGCAGACTCAATATTAGTGAAAGCATGCAGAAAAATACAAAAGAATATGTGCACCTGATAGCATACAAACATTCAGAAAAATGACAGGAACTCATTTCTAAAGTATAATACGAAAACAAGGCTGCAAAGAGTATAAAGGAAAAATCAGAGCCTACACAATGTGCAGACAAAGTAAATGACACTGAATATTACCAAGAATTAAAGTGCGAAAGAGTCCAAGAACACCTACAAATTACAGTCCAAGATTTACACTAGCAGAACTTGTCAACTTACACTGCAACTGCCTAACAATCACACTACATAGTCCAAGAGTTACAGTGTAAATCCCCTAAAAATTATAGTCCACATACATAGGAATTACACTGAAAACTACCAGAGCTTTAAACTTGCCAAAACTTGTCAGCTTACACTGTAAAATACAGTACCTAGGAATTACAGTGTAACTGCACAAAAATTACAGTGGAAATCAAAATCAAAATAGCTCACACAAAAAAATATATTGCAGGAATCGTTTTCTTTTACCTCGCTCCTACAATCAGACATTATATCCAAGGTAAGAGAAACAACTTTGAAACACAGTAGTGGTAACAAACCGCTTGACAAAACAACGTTTTCTTAGTTATGTTATTATTCCAGCAATAACTCCAGTTAACTTAACATGTTGCTTGCAGGTACATTCGGCAAATGGGCTACATCAACAACACAATTAAGAGTGGAGGACTCCAGTAACAAAGCACTTAACAACAACAGCCCCACAATGCACTCTAGAGTAAGTGAAACTATTGGTGAAAAACTCATGATCTGACAAAAAAGTGAGAAACTTACATCTTGAGAACTCTGTTGCAGACATTGGAAGAAATGCAAAATGAAGCTACACCAAGTGAAGAAGGCGCAGAAGAACCGAACCCCTGGAACGCAGACTGTTTGCCACCATGAATGTGGAACAGGTGGGCACATCAATAAAATTTCAGAAACAAGTACATAGCATACAAGTTGAAACTAGTAAGAAAAATAAAACTGAAACAAAATGCTAAGTATGCAGAAGACTGAAGATGTTCACCCCAGTTCAGCAGCAACAAAAACTAACTCAAACACTTGCCACAACAATGAAGAAAGAGAAAGGGGGGAATCAGGGCACTCACAACAAATGCGAACTTCGAAGATGATACTAATGGAACGTCCTGGCGAGAGACTTTCCGAAGCTTACCCACTAAATTAAAACATATAAATTATAGAGCTAAAGCATGAATATTACAGTACAAATTAGGGTGAAAAATACACTATAAATACGAAAATAAAAGCAAGGGGGTTAGACTGTAAATCTAGGATAACACTGCAATTATTGGGAATTTTACACTGTAAATACATATAATAAGCAAGTCGATTACACTGTAAAACCAGGGTTACACTGGAATTCTTGGGAAGATTACACTGTAAAACAGGACATAGTTCATAACTGCACCGCAACGACACTCGGAGAATCAACAAGAATGAAAGCGAAAATTTCGGGAATTACACATTTGAATCATAAAAATAACACTGTAAAAATTGGGAATTACACAGGGATAACACTGTAAAAAACATGCATGTAAGCAGCATGTGAATTACACAGTAACTCTGGGGGTAATTACACTTAAACTCTGGGACATATTACACAGTAACTCTGGGGGTAATTACAGTGCAAAACTCGGGGGTAAATTACGTATAATAAGCACGAGAATTACTCCCTCCGTTCCTAAATATAAGTCTTTTTAGACATTTCAAATGGATTACAACATACAGATGTATGTAGACATATTTTAGAGTGTAGATTCACTCATTTTGCTGCGTATGTAGTCACTTGTTGGAATCTCTAGAAAGACTTATATTTGGGAACGGAGGGAGTACACAGTAACTCTCGGGGGGAATTAAACTGCAACTCTGGAGCAAAATCTCTAGAAAGACTTATATTTGGGAACGGAGGGAGTACACAGTAACTCTCGGGGGGAAATTAACTGCAACTCTGGAGCAAATTACACAGTAACTCTGGCCTATATTACTCTTAAACTCTGCACATAATTACACCAATAGCTCTAGGATAAATTACACTACAGATACATAAGTAAAATACAGACTGCAAACCAACAAAGTTACACTGCAATCCTGGTCAGTTCAATCAACTAGGAGCATTAAAAAAATGAAAGAATAGAGGAATTGTAGTGCAAAGCACATAAAAATACATAGAAAAGCACACAATTCAATAGATAATCAAGATAAACTACATGAATTTTAGAAAACAGACACTAGCAAAAGAACACAGATTTTTTTTTTTGAAACAAGGCAAAAGATTTGCCATTTCATTGAATAAGGAAGAAGTTTTAGGACAAAGCCGCAAAGCGGCAATAATAAAAGAAAGGACTACTCTCGCGGCATTACAATATCCAACTGCTTTGCACCGGCCAAAGCCCAAAGAGACACCTCGTCTTTAATCTTGGAAATGAGAACCATCGAAGGGACGGCCGTGTTACGGAAGACTCTACCATTGCGTTCGGTCCAAATCTCCCATGAGATGAGCATCATCAGAGAGGCCAACGCCTTGGGAGATCCAACCCGAGTGTGTATGTTGTTGGTCCACCAATCTCTCACCAAGACCCTCGTCGCCCAGGTGGCCGTGTTGACATGGTGCAATCCAAGCCACGGAATAATATCGTTCCACACCCGAAGAGTGAATCGGCATTGGAAGAGGAGATGAGCCGCAGATTCCTGGCATTGCTTGCATAGAGGGCATACACCACAATTGGGCCAACTCGGCCTAATTAAGCGATCGGACGTCCAGATCCTATTTTGTAGAACAAGCCAAGCAAAAAATTTGCATCGCGGGGGAGCCCACACCTTCCAGACCGATTGCACCAGATATGAAGTAGTAAGCCCTTCAAACTGTGCCTTGTATGCTGAAGAGGCGGAGTACATACCATCTTTAGTGAACTTCCATACAATTGAATCCTCCATCCCCTCTTCAAGGGTGACAGAATTCAGCTTTCCCCAAAGATTTGCAAACTCTTGGACGTGACCAAGGGAAAGGCCATTGGAAATGTCGATGTTAGAGATCCACAGATTGTTGTGTAGAGCTTGCTGGACGGAACAATTTTTCTTTCGAGAGAGGTTAAAGATGTGAGGCGCGATGTCACGAGGTCTCAAGCCCTGTAGCCAAGAGGAGTTCCAAAATTTTGCCGTTCGTCCGTTGCCCACCATGACGCGCGTGGCAGCCGCAAAAAACGCCCGGTCATCATCTGTGCACGGCGTGCCCATACCGATCCATGGTTTTGTGGGATCCTTCCACTCCAACCAAAGCCACCTAAGCCGAAGAGCCTTAGAAAATTTGGCCAAATTTAACACGCCCAGGCCACCATTCTTCTTCGGCTTGCAAACAAGGTCCCAGTTTATTTTGCATTTTCCACCGGAAACTGTATCTGTGACCGACAAAAGATAGGCGCGCCGTAGACTATCAATTTTCTTCAGAACCTCGACCGAGATGTCGAGAGGCGTCAGGTGATATATGGCAATAGCGGTGAGGACGGCCTTAACAAGAACAGCCCGACCCGCAGTGGCGACATGTCTGCTTTGCCAAGGGGGGAGTTTGCTAGCCACCTTATCCTCGAGGTGTTGAAAATGAATCCGCTTGAGACGCCTAACGGACAACGGCAGCCCAAGGTATCTCATCGGGAACGAGGTGCGAACAGCCGGGAAAGCTTGAAGAATATCATCAAGATCAACATCGCTGCAACGAATAGGGGCCACAAGGCTTTTGGTGCAGTTAGTGACGAGGCCGGTGACTTCCCCAAAGGAGGCCAGGGTGGATGCAAGAAATTGAACGTCTTCCTTGATAGGCTTAACAAATATGGCCGCGTCATCGGCATATAGCGATGCACGGATGGTCGTGGCTCTTCCACAAAGCGGCTGGAGGTGTCCCTGAGCAGTGGCCTTGTTTAGAAGGTGGTGTAGAGGGTCAATCACCAGGACGAACGAAAGGGGAGACAGGGGGTCTCCCTGTCACAGCCCACAGCCATGCTTCAGCGGGTCACCCATCACTCCATTGATCAAGACCCTCGATGTGGCCGTGGAAAGGAGGGCTGAAACCCACTCTCGAAATCTGCTTGGGAAGCCGAGGTGTCGTAGGAGATCAAAGAGGAAATCCCATCGAACCGAATCAAAAGCTTTCTTGATGTCGAGCTTGAAGAGCAAAGTTGGGGTTTTGCGGCGGTGAAGCTTCCTTGCCAAGTTTCTGACATACATGAAATTATCATGGATACTTCTCTTCTTTATAAAAGCGCTTTGGGCATTTGAGACTAGGCTTTGCATGTGCGGGGCAAGGCGTGTGGCCATCATCTTAGCGATAATCTTAGCAATGGCATGGATGAGACTAATGGGCCGGAAATCGGAGATGCACTCTACACCATCCTTCTTAGGGATGAGGGCGATGTTCGCCGAGTTGAGCCAATGGAGGTTGGCGGTGTGCAAGTTGGAGAAGTGGTTGACCGCGACCATAATGTCCCCCTTGATGATCTCCCAACAGTCCTTGAAGAAGGCACCGGTGAAGCAATCCGGCCCCGGGGCTTTGTCACTTGGGAGATCCCAGATTGCCCTCTTAACCTCTTCCTCTGTGAAGGCAGCCCCAAGATCCGAAAGATCACATGCAGGGACCGGAATATTACTCCAATTAATGTCAATGCTGCGAGGTGGACCCCTTTTTGTTACCTCCAAGAAGTGGTTTTGGATGATGGACTTCTTGTGATCATGATCAGTGACCCATCCACTATTGTGCTTGAGGCGGTGAATGAAATTCTTTCTTCTTCTACGATTGACACGTAGATGAAAAAAAAACGGGTGTTGGCATCTCTAACTTTGAGGTTGGTGATTCTCGAACATTGCCTTTTACGGGCACGCTCAAGCACAGATAGACTAATCACCTTGCGCTTGAGCCTCCTACGAAGATCTCGCTCATCAGCACTGAGAGGCCGGGAGTCTTGGGCCTCGTCCAAACGGAGAATTACCTCTAGGGCCATGTGGACTTGCACCTTCGAGTGTGCAAAATCGTCTTGCTCCATTTTTTAAGCGCTTGGCTCGTATTTTTCATTTTGTGAAAGAGAATGTGGTAGGGGTCCACGTGGTTCACCTGTCTACCCCAAGCTCCTTGGACAATATCTTGGAACCCAGGCATTTTAGTCCAAAAGTTTTCAAAGCGGAAGCACTTGTTTCTCGGCGGCCCTTTATCATTGGCAAGGAGAAGAGGGCAATGGTCAAAGAGCGAAGATGAAAGAGCATGCAGAAGATGTGTGCCAAATTCGACGTCCCATTCCTCATTGCAGAAGAAAGAGTCGAGCTTGCTCATTGTTGGATCATTTCGCTCGTTGCTCCAAGTAAATTTCTGGTTTTGCAGGTGTATCTCTTTAAGCTCACACGCATTGAGGGCGTTGCGGAAACGGACAATTCGACTCCGATCAACATTTGCACGGTTTTTGTCTCTAGCTCTATATATTTGGTTAAAGTCACCGGTGACCAACCATTTGTCTCCAGTGGGGGGCTTCTCCTGGGCCAGCTCCTGGAAGAAGGCGTCTTTGAGGTTGCTTCGAGTTGGGCCGTAGACAGATGTTAGCTTGAATGAAGTGCCTGATGAAGCAATGGTGACTTTGGCAGAGAGGAAAAATGCACCGAAGGACACATTCTGGACGGAGACAAAGTTCTCATCCCAGAGAAGCAGAATGTCGTCGCGGGTGCCCAATGCCGGACGTTGAGCAAAGTTCTTCAATCTGTGCCCTCCCAGGTGGGAAGCAGTGAAAGGGTCGACCTGCTCGAGCTTGGTTTCTTGAAAACAAATGAGATGACAGGGAGTGGCATTGACGGTCTCGTAGATGGCAGCGCAACGATCAGGACAATTTATGCCTCGGACATTCCAACTAAGAACACTCAGGTTTTGATCTAACATTGATGAACTCGGATTACATCGGAGGAGAAGACCCAAACATGATCAGCTCTAGGCATATCGCACAACAATCCAAAATGGAACAAAGCACAGCTCAGCAGCCAGCAACAGTTGCAACACACATCTAAGGGCACCTCGCCAGGGCAACAGCTAGCCGCAACCCTCAAGACCAGCAGCAAGCAGGTGTACAACATGCATTTCAGGGTGGTAGCTAACATGGAGAAGGGGCAACATCAACTGGGACTTGCACCAGTCCGATCATGCCGACACGCCGGCGATCTCCTCGACCGTTGCCTGCGGTTTAGGGCCAGCCTCACCTCCATGTTCCAACAGAGCATCTTCAACAGCCGTAGCAAGGTCACAGTCAAGGTTGAACAGAGCCCTAAGGGCTGAAACAGCTATGTTCGGTAGCTTTCCCTGAAACATGTCAACGAACTTGCCAATGGCGTCTTCCGTGAGTTGTTGTCCTTCATCTATGATTCCCATGCGCTGGCACAACAGCCTCTCGGCCATCTGCGCCACAGGCATCTTTCTGTTCTTTGCTTGAAGGCGTGGGCTGCACCTGGTCGTGTTGAAGCCAACCACACCCGCAAGTGTCTTCCTCCTGTTTGCAGGTCGGCACGGTGGAGTGGAGATTGGCGCAGGTAGCAGCGGTGGCTGACGAGCAACAAAGAGCGGAGATCTTGGTTGCGACGTGGACGGCCTTCTCGGAGGGGTGGACATGGGGATGTGGACAGGGGTGTCCGGTTCCGGCTCCGTGTAAGGCGACCTGGCCACCGTGGTGAAGGAAATATTCCCTAGAGGCAATAATAATGTTATTATTTTATTTCCTTATATCATGATAAATGTTTATTATTCATGCTAGAATTGTATTATCCAGAAACATAATACTTGTGTGAATACATAGACAAACTAAACGTCACTAGTATGCCTCTAACTGACTAGCTCGTTAATCAAAGATGGTTATGTTTCCTAACCATAGACATGTGTTGTCATTTGATTAATGGGATCACTTTATTAGGAGAATGATGTGATTGACATGACCCATTCCATTAGCTTAGCACCCGATCGTTTAGTATGTTGCTATTGCTTTCTTCATGACTTATACATGTTCCTATGACTATGAGATTATACAACTCCCGTTTGCCGGAGGAACACTTTGTGTGCTACCAAACGTCACAACGTAACTGGGTGATTATAAAGGAGCTCTACAGGTGTCTCCAAAGGTAAATGTTGGGTTGGCGTATTTCGAGATTAGGATTTGTCACTCCGATTGTCGGAGAGGTATGTTTGGGCCCTCTCGGTAATGCACATCACATAAGCCTTGCAAGCATTGCAACTAATGAGTTAGTTGCGAGATGATGTATTACGAAATGAGTAAAGAGACTTGCCGGTAACGAGATTGAACTAGGTATTGAGATACCGATGATCGAATCTCGGGCAAGTAACATACCGATGGCAAAGGGAACAACGTATGTTGTTATGCGGTCTGACCGATAAAGATCTTCGTAGAATATGTGGGAGCCAATATGAGCATCCAGGTTCCGCTATTGGTTATTGACCGGAGACATGTCTCGGTCATGTCTACATTGTTCTCGAACCCGTAGGGTCCGCACGCTTAAGGTTTCGATGACAGTTATATTATGATTTTATGAGTTTTGATGTACCGAAGTTAGTTCGGAGTCCCGGATGTGATCACGGACATAACGAGGAGTCTCGAAATGGTCGAGACATAAAGATTGATATATTGGACGGCTATATTCGGACACCGGAAGTGTTCCGGGTGATTTCGGAGAAAACCGGAGTTCCGGAGGGTTACCGGAACCCCCCCCCCCCCCCCTGGGAGAAGTAATGGGCCATATGGGCCTTAGTGGAGAGAGAGAAGGGCAGCCAGGGTGGGCCGCACGCCTCCTCCCCCCTGGTCCGAGTTGGACTAGGAGAGGGGGGGGCGGCGCCCCCCTTTCCTTCTCCCTCCCCACTTCCTTTCCCCCTCCTAGTAGGAGTCCTACTCCTACTAGGAGGAGGACTCCTCCTTGGCGCGCCAATAGGGCCGGCCAGCCTCCTCCCCTTGCTCCTTTATATACGGGGGCAGGGGGCACCCCTAGACACACAAGTTGATCCACGTGATCGTTTTCTTAGCCGTGTGCGGTGCCCCCTTCCACCATAATCCTCGATAATATTATAGCGGTGCTTAGGCGAAGCCCTGCGACGGTAGAACATCAAGATCGTCACCATGCCGTCGTGCTGACGGAACTCTTCCCTGACACTTTGCTGGATCGGAGTCCGGGGATCCTCATCGAGCTAAACGTGTGCTAAAACTCGGAGGTGTCGTAGTTTCGGTGCTTGATCGGTCGGGCCGTGAAGACGTACGACTACATCAACCGCGTTGTGCTAACGCTTCCGCTGTCGGTCTACAAGGGTACGTAGATCACACTCTCCCCTCTCGTTGCTATGCATCACCATGATCTTGCGTGTGCGTAGGAATTTTTTTGAAATTACTACGTTCCCCAACACGTGGGCGAAGCAGCGGCGACCTCCGGTGTTGCGTTCGGCGGGCTCCGGCGCGCCTCCGATTGCGTCTCACTATCATCCAGCGAGAAGGACGGCTGAATCCTGGCGTCTTGGCAGGTACTGGTTTTGCAGAGCCAGCCCATGGCAGAGTTGGTAGTCTCGATCTCGATGATGTCCTGAGCGGTGGTGCGTGGCGATGGGGGTGGCGAGGCCATGGCAGAGCTAGAAGTCTTGATCTCGATGATGTCTCAAGAGGTGGTGCGCAGCGATGTCGAAGATGGGCGTCCGTGGGAATCCAGGGTGACAGTAGCAACAGAGTCTCAGCATGACGCGTCAGGCGAGCGGTTGTGCGTTCTGATCCATGCTCTTCGGCCTGAAGCAGGGATAGGGCCGGGCACTCCTTCGGCCAACCTCCCAGCGGCTGCCTGCGAGCGGGGAATTGGTCTAGCAGGGCGCAGATATGTTGCAGAAGAACTAGGCGGCCGTTGCACGGCGGCCACAGGCGACGCACGCGTAGGAGGAGGCGGTGGTGGCGTCTTCAAGGGGTTGAAGCAGGATCTTGCGCGGTGGCCGAACTGACGACAATGAAGACACTTGAAGGGGTTGCGGCAGCTAGATTTGCAATGGCCTCTGTCCAGGCATCGATGGCAAATCCGGTCTCGGAACTTCACAAAGTCTGCACGTCCAGAAGGGGAGAAAGAAGCAGGGGCGCTCCGACGGCTCCGTCTTGAATGCCGGTAGCTGTGGGATTGGGCCCTCCACCAGTACTTCGGTCGCACTGGCAACCACCCCTCCTCGGCGCTGGCCACGGGCGGAGAGGGAGGCGTGGGGAGCTCGGGGCTTGAGGGGGAGCGTGGCCGGGAATTGAAGGTCCGGCTGGACGGCGATTTGATGCAAGGGCGATGGGCGCCATGAATTGCCGGCGGGGGGGGGGGGGGGGGGGTGGAGTCCAGCAGCGTCGCATTGATGGCGAAGCTGACTCTAGGAACGGCAGCCAGCACAACCGAGGCAGCAGCAGAATCGCATGGATTCTCCATCGGCGGCGAATCCGGGACAAAGGGGGAGCTGGATCCAGCAGCCAACCTGAGCGGCGAGGCTGGATCTGGCACCGCCTGGGAGAGCTGCGGAAAGAGCGACCGCACCAGCGCCTCGCGGGCGAACCTCGGGGAGGGGAAACCGGGAGGAAAGGCCGGCGAGGTTGAGGAGGGCGGGCCTGGGGCGTAGCTGGCGGCGGCGGCTTGGGTGGCTGCAGGCGTCGGAGCGACGCGTCGCAGGAGCTGGGGAGCATGCGCGAGAGGCGTTTTAGAACACAGAAATTATTGTGCTTACACTCTAATACATGAGCACTGAAAAAAAATACACCGATAAGAACCAACACTCACAAACTAGGGTAAGTATTGGGCTAGAACCCAGGGGAATATAGAAAATGGAATCTAGCAAAGACACCAAAAACAGAGCTAACTGAGGTAAGTATGGTAATACTCAGAGGCCATGGAACATGTGCACTGCATGCAGTAGAGGCCACTGGTAAGACCGAACTAGAACTAAACCTACAAAAATCCATGCATCTACAACCAAAAACCAATGCAAATCACCTACCAGCGCAAATCACCAAACTCTAACCACAAAAAAAACGCATCTGAAACCCTACATCTAATCCGTACATCTACATCTAACCACAAAAAATTGAGACAATTACCAGCGCCCACACAAGAGCATATGGGAAACAATGACGGATTAGGCATGCCACGAAGCAGCACCAACCGCTAAAACTACAAGCGCCTACCACGAATCTACAACAACATGACGGCTACAAACACCAATCACGAACCCATAAAGAAATCATGGCAGCAACTCACCTGGAAGTTACACACCTAGAAACAATCAAAAATCAAGCGTGGGAGAGAGAATGACGAGGCCAACCAACCGCAGACGTCATGAATCGAAGAGACAGAAAAATGCAAAAACGAGCCCGAAAACCAAACCTCTGAACATGAATCTCCTCGCAAGAGCGGACGGAGAGAGATTTGAATGTAGGCGAATTGGAAAACTGTCGACTGTAAAATAGCAAATTCGTTTATTCACACACACACAAAAAAAACTCAGGTCTTCCGGTGCACATGTTACCTACTCTGGACCACCAAATTATTCGAGTACTTAATCTTGAATTAAATATATGTGGCACACAAGAAAAGTCATGGTAGTGATGGCCATTTATTACTCATCACACATACACGTGCAGCAGCAGCTGCATTTTCTAATGCAATGCGACCGACCATGATACTGAGGTTGCCGTCAAGCTCGATCACGGCGGAGGGGAGGTCCTACGCTCAATTTGGATGGGCAGGCCACGCAGCGGCGACGGCATGGGGTCCCTCACGAAGGTGTTCTTCTTGGAGCAGAGCTTCCATCTGAACTGCCTCACAAGGTGGTGCATCGTCACCAGCGTCTCGATCCGGGAGAACTCTATCCCGGGGCATATCCTCGGGCCGCCCCCGAAGGCGACGAAGGAGCACGGCGGCGCCGCCGACGCGGCCTGGTTCTCGAACCGGGACGGGTCGAACTTGGCCGGCTCGTGGAAGATGCTCGCGTCCATGTGCGTCACGTTCGCCGTCCAGAACACCTGAAATCTTTCTCATGTCAGGTAATTTCTCGGCCTCCGACGACTGTGGTAGCTAAGCTAGGAGGTGCATTACGAACCTGCCATCCTTTTGGGATGAGGTAGCCGTCGAACTCGACGTCCTCCAGCGCTCTTCTGAAGTTGCCGAAGATCGGAGGGACGATGCGAAGGATCTCCTGGGCGACTCGCCATGTGAACTTCATCTTGCTCAGATCTTCCCAGGTGAGAGCCTCTCCGTCGCCTTTGTTCATGGCGATCTCCTCGTGCTCTGTGTCACGAAACAGAAACGAAAATCATGAGTCGCCATGGCAGGTTGGGACGATTGATTCACGGGCAGGCGCCCACTTGCCTTGGACCATGGCGGCGAGGGTGGCGTCATCGTTGGCGAGGTGGCGGACCATGAAGGTCATCAGGATGGACGACGTGTCGTAGCCAGCGATGAGGGCGACCATGGCGTTGTCCACGATCTCCTTGTCGCTCAGCAGCTGCTCGCCATGGCCGTCCGTCAGGCCGAGCAGGCAGGTTATGAGGTCGCTGTTCCGCGGCGCCTTGCCGTGATCCGGCTGGCACCGGCCGGCTTTCTTCTCCCGCGTGATCCGCGCGAGCACCCGACGGGCTCTGCCGCTGGCCTTGAGGCTCCGGCTGAACGCCGTGAACGGCAAGTTCACCGGGATGGCCCACATGCCCTCCATCATGTGCGCGAAGTCGCCGGCCAGCGCGTCCCGAACGGCGCCCCTCTCCAGGCCGAAGAGCAGAGCGGAGATGATGTCGAACGTCAGCCGCTTCATCAGCGGCAGCACCGTCACCGTCCCGCGGCCGGCCCAGTTCTCCTCGACGTGGCGCCGCACCTCGGCGTCGATCCCGCCCACGTACATCTTGAGCATGTCCGGCCTGAGGAACTCGAGCAGAGCACCGCGGACGCGCCGGTGGTCGGCACCGTGGAGGTCCAGGATGCTGTTCTCTCCGAGTATCCGCTGCACGGACCGGGGCTGCCGCGTCGAAAGCGCGCTGCTGAAGAACAAAAACTTGTTGGCCGCCGGTCCGGCCAGGAGCACCGTCGGCGTGCCGAACAGCGATAGCTTCGACACGGGCCCGTACCTGTCGATCCGGTCCTGTACCCACCGGTTGCCGCCGTCGGCGCCGCGCATGGCCCGGAGGAGGCCGAGGCTCTGCCCGATCACCGGCAGGCCGAGGGAGCCCGGAGGCAGGTTGGCCGGCCGTCTTTTCTTGGCCCTGCTGAGGAGGTGGATGGCAATGGCGACAACGAGTGCCACGACTATGGCCAGATAATCCATTGGAGAGTGATGGCTGTTAAGACGATGATACTGTACTACTTGAAGGAGAGGATCCTAGTTGACAAGAGGGGATCCGTAATCAACTATATCTATATCTATCTGTATCAATATCTATGTCAATATAAAAAGATCTAAATAATCTCACCATCAAATCATGTCAATCCAACGACCTAAATTACTTCAATGGTGAGCTCTCAATATATTAAGCATGCAATTGATAGCATACCAAATATCAATATCTATATTAATCTCATAATTAACACATGATTGATATCCTATCTAATATCAATCTGTAGTTAGTATTTTTCTCGATAT
Organism: Triticum urartu; assembly: GCF_056163025.1. NCBI lineage: Eukaryota > Viridiplantae > Streptophyta > Magnoliopsida > Poales > Poaceae > Triticum > Triticum urartu. The sequence continues at coordinate 579,737,556 of NC_141878.1, read as the reverse complement.
CAATGTGGATTGTACGTGCTCATTTACTAGTTATAATAATAAGCAATCAAGATCATGTGCTCGAGATCTCAAAGAAAAAGAAAGAAAGAAAGAATCTTCCACTACTCCGAGGGTAGAAGACAAAAGAAATACTCTTGATTTAAGTTCTTTTTTGAATTTAGTTTTGATCAGTTTGTCCTCTTGTTCTCGTTAGAGCAAGTCTAGCCGATCCCCTACTTTATTTTAAGAAGTATTCGGCTGAGTAATATTAATGGAGTTTTTACTTCTCTATAGGTGACCGCATCTTGCCGACCCTCTAAACTTAGTGGAGAAAAAAGGAAAACTGCATAGTTTTTTTATCCTAGCCGCATGAACTTCAAACACCAAACAATATATTGTTGGGGAACGTAGAAGAAATTCAAAATTTTCTACGCATCACCAAGATCAATCTATGGAGAAGTCTAGCAACGAGGGAAGGAGATTGCATCTACATACCCTTGTAGATCGCTAAGCGGAAGCATTCAAGTGAACGGGGTTGATGGAGTCGTACTCGTCGTGATCCAAATCACCGATGATCCTAGTGCCGAACGGACGGCACCTCCGCGTTCAACACACGTACAGCCCGGTGATGTCTCCTACGCCTTGATCCAGCAAGGGGAGAAGGAGAAGTTGGGGAAGACTCCGTCCAGCAGCAGCACGACGGCGTGGTGGTGGTGGAGGAGCGTGGTACTCCAGCAGGGCTTCGCTAATCACCGCAAGAGACGAGGAGGGAGAGGGGTAGGGCTGCGCCAAGAAGGAGATGTTCTCGTGTGTATGGCAGCCCAAAACCCCACTATATATAGGGAAAAGGGAGGGGCTGCGCCCCCACCTAGGTTTCCACCCCTAGGGGTGGCGGCCAGCCCTAGATCCCATCTAGGGGGGGCGGCCAAGGGGGGAGAGGGGGGGGCACACCACTAGGTGGGCCTTAGGCCCATCTGAGCCTAGGGTTTCCCCCTTTTTCCTTCTCTCTTCGCCTTGGGCCCTGGTGGGGGGCGCACCAGCCCACCTGGGGCTGGTCCCCTCTCACACCTGGCCCACGCAACCCTCTGGGGCAAGTAGCCCCACCTGGTGGACCCCCGGGACCCTCCCGGTGGTCCCGGTATGTTACCGATAGCACCCGAAACCTTTCCAATGACCAAAACAGGACTTCCCATATATAAATCTTTACCTCCGGACCATTCCGGAACTCTTCGTGATGTCCGGGATCTCATCCGGGACTCCGAACAACATTCGGTAACCACGTATATCTATTCCCTATAACCCTAGCGTCATCGAACCTTAAGTGTGTAGACCTTACGGGTTCGGGAACCATGCAGACATGACTAAGACACCTCTCCGGCCAATAACCAACAGCGGGATCTGGATACCCATGTTGGCTCCCACATGCTCCACGATATCTCATCGGATGAACCACGATGTCAAGGATTCAATCAATCCCGTATACAATTCCCTTTGTCTAGCGGTACGATACTTGCCCGAGATTCGATCGTCGGTATCCCGATACCTTGTTCAATCTCGTTACCGGCAAGTCTCTTTACTCATTCCGTAAAAAAATCATCCCGTGATCAACTCCTTGGTCATATTGTGCACATTATGATGATGTCCTACCGAGGGGGCCCAGAGATACCTCTCCGTTTACACGGAGTGACAAATCCCAGTCTCGATTCGTGCCAACCCAACAGACACTTTCGGAGATACCTGTAGTGTACCTTTATAGCCACCCAGTTACCTTGTGACGTTTGGCACACCCAAAGCACTCCTACAGTATCCGGGAGTTGCACAATCTCATGGTCTAAGGAAATGATACTTGACATTAGAAAAGCTTTAGCAAACGAACTACATGATCTTGTGCTAGGCTTAGGATTGGGTCTTGTCTATCACATCATTCTCCTAATGATGTGATCCCGTTATCAACGATATCCAATGTCCATGGTCAGGAAACCGTAACCATCTATTGATCAACGAGCTAGTCAACTAGAGGCTTACTAGGGACATGGTGTTGTCTATGTATCCACACATGTATCTGAGTTTCCTATCAATACAATTCTAGCATGGATAATAAACGATTATCATGAACAATGAAATATTATAATAATAACTAATTTATTATTGCCTCTAGGGCATATTTCCAACAGTCTCCCACTTGCACTAGAGTCAATAATCTAGTTCACATCGCCATGTGATTAACACTCACAGGTCACATCGCCATGTGACCAACATCCAAGAGTCTACTAGACTCAATGATCTAGTTCACATCACTATGTGATAAACACTCAAAGAGTTCTGGGTTTGATCATGTTATGCTTGTGAGAGAGGTTGTAGTCAAGGGGTCTTGCCATATTCAGATCCCTATGTATTTCGCAAAACTTTATATCGTAGATGCTGCTACCACGTTCCACTTGTAGCTATTCCAAATTATTGCTCCATTATACGTATCCGGTATCTCTACTCAGAGCTATCCGGATAGGTGTTAAGCTTGCATCGACATAACTCTTTACGTCGAACTCTTTATCACCTCCATAACCGAGAAACATTTCCTTATTTCTCTAAGGATAATTTTGACCGCTATCTGGTGGTCCAGTCCTAGATCACCTTTGTACCTTCTTGCCAGACATGTGGCAAGGCACACATCAGGTGCGGTACTCAGCATGGCATACCGTATAGAGCCTACGACAAGAGCATAGGGGACGACCTTCGTCCTTCCTCTTTCTTCTGCCGTGGTCAAGCTTTGAGTCTTACTCAACTTCACACCTTACAACTCAGGTAAGAACCCCTTCTTTGACTGATCTATTTTGAACTCCTTCAAAACATGTCAAGGTGTGCGTTCTTTGAAAGTATCATCAGGCGTCTTGATCTATCTCTATAGATCTTGATGCCCAGTATGTAAGCAGCTTTATCCAGGTCTTCCTTTGAAAATCACTCTTCAAACAACTGTTTATGCTTTTTAGAAATTCTACATCATTTCGAATCAACAATATGTCATCCACATATACTTATCAGAAATGTTGTAGTGCTCCCACTCACTTTCTTGTAAATACAAGTTTCTAACAAACATTGTATAAACCTAAAAGCTTTGATCACCCCATCAAAACATATATTCCGATTCCGAGATGCTTGCTCTAGTCCATAGAAGGATTGCTGGATCCAGCATACCTTTTAGCATCCTTAGGATCAACAAAACCTTTTATTGTATCACATACATCTTTTCTTACGAAAACTAGTAAGAAAACTTGTTTTGACATCCATCTGTAAGATTTCATAATCGAAAAATACAGCTAATGCTAACATGATTCTGACGGACTTAAGCATCGCTACGGGTGAGAAATTCTCATCGTAGTCAACTCCTTGAACTTGTGAAAAGATTCTTTCCCACAAGTCGAGCTTCATAGACGGTAACATTGCCGCCCATGTCCGTCTTCTTCTTAAAGATCCATTTATCTCAATGGCTTGCCGATCATCGGGCAAATCCACCAAAGTCCATACTTTGTTCTGATATATGGATCCTATCCCGGATTTCATGGCTTCTAACCATTTGTCGGAATACGGGCCCACCATCGCTTCTCCATAGCTCGTAGGTTCATTGTTGTCTAACAACATGATATCTAAGACAGGATTACCGTACCACTTAGGAGTAGTACATATCCTTGTCGACCTACGAGGTTCGATAGCAACTTGATCTGAAGCTTCATGATCACTATCATTAACTTCCTATTCAACAGACGTAGGTGCCACAGAAAACATCTTTCTGTGTTGCATCATTCTTTGGTTGAAATAAAGGTTCGACAACCTCATCAAGTTATATCTTCCTCCCACTCAATTCTTTCAAGAGAAACTTCTTCTTGAGAAAGGACCCGTTCTTAGCGAAAAACAATTTGCCCTCGGATCTGAGATAGAAGGTATACCCTACTGTCACCTTCGGGTATCCTATGAAGATGTGTTTGTCCGCTTTGGGTTCGAGCTTCTCTGGCTGAAGCCTTAAGCATCGCAGCCCCAAACATTAAGAAACGACAACTTTGGTTTCTTGCCAAACCAATGTTCATATGACATCGTCTCAACGGACTTAGATGGTGTCCTATCTAAAGGGAATGCAGCTGCCTCTAACGCATAACCTCAAAATGAAAACGGTAGATCGGTAAGAGACATCATAGATCGCACCATATCTCATAAGGTTCGACTACGACGTCCGGACACACCATTACCCTGTGGTGTTCCAGGTGGCTTCAACTGTGAAACAATTCCACAATGTCTTAAGTGATTGCCAAACTCATAACTCAGAAAATCCCCTTTTGATCAGATCGTAGGAACATGATATTTTTGTTATGATGATTCTTAACTTCACTCTGAAATTGCTTGAACTTTTCAAACGTTTCAGACTTGTGCTTCATTAAGTAGATATACCTATATCTACCCAAATCGTCAGTTAATATGAGAAAATAGCGATATGCACCGCACGCTTCAATTCTCACTGGATCACACGCATCAGCATGCATGATTTCCAACAAGTCACTTGCCCGTTTCATTGTACCTGAAAATGGGGTCTTAGTCATCCTGCCCATGAGGCATCACTACTAGGGAAAACTCTAGCAGTAGCGCTGGTTTTGTGCTCACTAGTAGCACGGGTAGGCGCGCTACTAATAAGGCGCTACAGCTATTGCTTAGCAGTAACGCGTGCCGCATGCGCTACTGCTAGGACAAATAGCTGCAGCGCTTGTTCACTCCCACGCTGCTGCTAATGTAACTACTGGCAGCGTGTTTTCTTTCCATCGCTACTAGTATTGTTTTTTTATTTTTTTATTTTTAGTGTATTTATGCGCCATCGTACAAATATTGGTACAATACCAGTTATGAGGTTTACATCATTATGTCCATAACAGTGTGTCAAATGAAGGTGGATTATGAAGGAAATATGCCCTAGAGGCAATAATAAAGTTATTATTTATTTCCTTATATCATGATAAATGTTTATTATTCATGCTAGAATTGTATTAACTGGAAACATAATACATGTGTGAATACATAGACAAACAAAGTGTCACTAGTATGCCTCTACTTGACTAGCTCGTTAATCAAAGATGGTTATGTTTCCTAACCATGAACAATGAGTTGTTATTTGATTAACGAGGTCACATCATTAGTTGAATGATCAGATTGACATGACCCATTCCATTAGCTTAGCACCCGATCGTTTAGTATGTTGCTATTGCTTTCTTCATGACTTATACATTTTCCTATAACTATGAGATTATGCAACTCCCGTTTGCCGGAGGAACACTTTGGGTGCTACCAAACGTCACAAGTAACTGGGTGATTATAAAGGAGCATTACAGGTGTCTCCAAAGGTACATGTTGGGTTGGTGTATTTCGAGATTAGGATTTGTCACCCCAATTGTTGGAGAGGTATCTCTGGGCCCTCTCGGTAATGCACATCACATAAGCCTTGCAAGCATTACAACTAATATGTTAGTTGTGAGATGATGTATTACGAAACGAGTAAAGAGACTTGCCGGTAACGAGATTGAACTAGGTATTGGATACCGACGATCGAATCTCGGGCAAGTAACATACCGATGACAAAGGGAACAACGTATGTTGTTATGCGGTCTGATCGATAAAGATCTTCGTAGAATATGTAGGAGCCAATATGGGCATCCAGGTCCCGCTATTGGTTATTGACCGGAGACGTGTCTCGGTCATGTCTACATTGTTCTCGAACCCATAGGGTCCGCACGCTTAAGGTTACGATGACAGTTATATTATGAGTTTATGCATTTTGATGAACCGAAGGTTGTTCGGAGTCCCGGATGTGATCACGGACATGACGAGGAGTCTCGAAATGGTCAAGACGTAAAGATTGATATATTGGAAGCCTTTGTTTGGATATCGGAAGTGTTCCGGGTGAAATCGGGATTTTACCGGAGTACCGGGAAGGTTACCGGAACCCCCCGGGAGCTAAATGGGCCATGATGGGCCTTAGTGGAAAAAAGAGAAGAGGCAGCCCTACATGGGCTGTGCGCCTCCCCCTTCCCCTAGTCCTATTAGGACTAGGAGAGGTGGCCGGCCCCCTCTCTCTCTTTTCCCCCTCCGCGAATCCTATTCCAACTAGGATTGGGGGGGGGAGGGAATCCTACTCCCAGAGGGAGTAGGACTCTCCTGGCGCACCCCTTGTGGCCGGCCAGCCTCCCCCCTTCGGTCCTTTATATACTGAGGTAGAGGCACCCTAGAACACACAAGTTGATCCACGTGATCTATTCCTTAGCCGTGTGCGGTGCCCCCAGCCACCATATTCCTCGATAATACTGTAGCGGAGTTTAGGCGAAGCTCTGCTGCTGTAGTGCATCAAGATCGTCACCACGCCGTCGTGCTGACGGAACTCTTCCCCGACACTTTGCTGGATCGGAGTCCGGGGATCGTCATCGAGCTGAACGTGTGCTCGAACTCGGAGGTGCCGTAGTTTCGATGCTTGATCGGTTGGATCGTGAAGACGTACGACTACTTCCTCTACGTCATGTCAGCGCTTCCGCAGTCGGTCTGCGTTGGGTACGTAGACAACACTCTCCCCTCTCGTTGCTATGCATCACATGATCTTGCGTGTGCGTAGGAAAATTTTTGAAATTACTACGAAACCCAACAGTGGCATCCGAGCCTAGGTTATTTATGTTGATGTTATATGCACGAGTAGAACACAAGTGAGTTGTGGGCGATATAAGTCATACTGCCTACCAGCATGTCATACTTTGGTTCGGCGGCATTGTTGGACGAGACAACCCGGACCAACCTTACGCGTACGCTTACGCGAGACCGGTTTCCCCGACGTGCTTTGCACACAGGTGGCTTGCGGGCGACTGTCTCTCCAACTTTAGTTGAACCAAGTATGGCTACGCCCGGTCCTTGCGAAGGTTAAACGGAGTCTATTTGACAAACTATCGTTGTGGTTTTGATGCGTAGGTGAGATTAGTTCTTGGTTAAGCCCGTAGCAGCCACGTAAAACTTGCAACAACAAAGTAGAGGACGTCTAACTTGTTTTTGCAGGGCATGTTGTGATGTGATATGGTCAAGACATGATGCTAAATTTTATTGTATGAGATGATCATGTTCTGTAACCAAGTTATCGGCAACTGGCAGGAGCCATATGGTTGTCGCTTTATTGTATGCAATGCAATTGCCCTGTAATGCTTTACTTTATCACTAAGCGGTAGCGATAGTCATGGAAGCATAAGATTGGCGAGACGACAACGATGCTACGATGGTGATCAAGGTGTCATGCCGGTGACGATGGTGATCATGACGGTGCTTCGAAGATGGAGATCACAAGCACAAGATGATGATGGCCATATCATGTCACTTATATTGATTGCATGTGATGTTTATCTTTTATGCATCTTATCTTGCTTTTGTTTGACGGTAGCATTATAAGATGATCTCTCACTAAATTATCAAGAAGTGTTCTCCCTGAGTATGGACCGTTGCGAAAGTTCTTCGTGCTGAGACACCACGTGATGATCGGGTGTGATAGGTTCTACGTTCAAATACAACAGGTGCAAAACAGTTGCACACGCGGAATACTCAGGTTATACTTGACGAGCCAAGCATATACAGATATGGCCTCGGAACACGGAGACCGAAAGGTCGAGCGTGAATCATATAGTAGATATGATCAACATAACGATGTTCACCATTGAAAACTACTCCATCTCACGTGATGATCGGTTATGGTTTAGTTGATTTGGATCACGTAATCACTTAGAGGATTAGAGGGATGTCTATCTAAGTGGGAGTTCTTTAATTAATTTGATTAACTGAACTTAAATTTATCATGAAACTTAGTACCTGATTAGTTTCTTGCTTGTTTATGTTTGATTGTAGATAGATGGCTCGTGCTGTTGTTTCGTTGAATTTTAATGCGTTCGTTGAGAAAGCAAAGTTGAAAGATGATGGTAGCAATTACACGGACTGGGTCCGTAACTTGAGGATTATCCTCATTGCTGCACAGAAGAATTACGTCCTGGAAGCACCGCTGGGTGCCAGGCCTGCTGCAGGAGCAACGCCGGATGTTATGAACGTCTGGCAGAGCAAAGCTGATGACTACTCGATAGTTCAGTGTGCCATGCTTTACGGCTTAGAATCGGGACTTCAACGACGTTTTGAACGTCATGGAGCATATGAGATGTTCCAGGAGTTGAAGGTAATATTTCAAGCAAATGCCCGGATTGAGAGATATGAAGTCTCCAATAAGTTCTGTAGCTGCAAGATGGAGGAGAATAGTTCTGTCAGTGAGCATATACTCAAAATGTCTGGGTATAATAATCACTTGATTCAATTGGGAGTTAATCTTCCAGATGATTGCGTCGTTGATAGAATTCTTCAATCACTTCCACCAAGCTACAAGAGCTTCGTGATAAACTATAATATGCAAGGGATGAACAAGACTATTCCCGAGCTCTTCGCGATGCTGAAAGCTGCGGAGGTAGAAATCAAGAAGGAGCATCAAGTGTTGATGGTCAACAAGACCACTAGTTTCAAGAAAAAGGGCAAAGGGAAGAAGAAGGGGAACTTCAAAAAGAACGGCAAGCAAGTTGCTACTCAAGAGAAGAAACCCAAACCTGGACCTAAGCCTAAAACTGAGTGCTTCTATTGCAAGCAGACTGGTCACTGGAAGCGGAACTGCCCCAAGTATTTGGCGGATAAGAAGGATGGCAAGGTGAACAAAGGTATATGTGATATACATGTTATTGATGTGTACCTTACTAATGCTCGCAGTAGCACCTGGGTATTTGATACTGGTTCTGTTGCTAATATTTGCAACTCGAAATAGGGGCTGCGGATTAAGCGAAGATTGGCTAAGGACGAGGTGACGATGCGCGTGGGAAACGGTTCCAAAGTCGATGTGATCGTGGTCGGCACGCTACCTCTACATCTACCTTCGGGATTAATATTAGACCTAAATAATTGTTATTTGGTGCCAGCGTTGAGCATGAACATTATATCTGGATCTTGTTTAATGCGAGACGGTTATTCATTTAAATCAGAGAATAATGGTTGTTCTATTTATATGAGTAATATCTTTCATGGTCATGCACCCTTGAAGAGTGGTCTATTCTTGTTGAATCTCGATAGTAGTAACACACATATTCATAATGTTGAAGCCAAAAGATGCAGAGTTGATAATGAGAGTGCAACTTATTTGTGGCACTGCCGTTTAGGTCATATCGATGTAAAGCGCATGAAGAAACTCCATACTGATGGACTTTTGGAACCACTTGATTATGAATCACTTGGTACTTGCGAACCGTGCCTCATGGGCAAGAAGACCAAAACACCGTTCTCCGGTACTATGGAGAGAGCAACAGATTTGTTGGAAATCATACATCCAGATGTATGTGGTCCGATGAATATTGAGGCTCGTGGCGGATATCGTTATTTTCTCACCTTCACAGATGATTTAAGCAGATATGGGTATATCTACTTAATGAAACATAAGTCTGAAACATTTGAAAAGTTCAAAGAATTTCAGAGTGAAGTTGAAAATCATCGTAACAAGAAAATAAAGTTTCTACGATCTGATTGTGGAGGAGAATATTTGAGTTACGAGTTTGATGTACATTTGAAAATTTGTGGAATAGTTTCGCAACTCACGCCACCCGGAACACCACAGCGTAATGGTGTGTCCGAACGTCGTAATCGTACTTTACTAGATATGGTGCGATCTATGATGTCTCTTACTGATTTACCGCTATCGTTTTGGGGATACGCTCTAGAGACGTCCGCATTCACGTTAAATAGGGCACCATCAAAATCCGTTGAGACGACGCCTTATGAACTATGGTTTGGCAAGAAACCAAAGTTGTCGTTTCTGAAAGTTTGGGGCTGCGATGCTTATGTGAAAAAGCTTCAACCTGATAAGCTCGAACCCAAATCGGAGAAATGTGTCTTCATAGGATATCCAAAGGAAACTATTGGATACACCTTCTATCACAGATCCGAAGGCAAGACTTGTGTTGCTAAATTCGGAAACTTTCTAGAGAAGGAGTTTCTCTCGAAAGAAGTGAGTGGGAGGAAAGTAGAACTTGACGAGGTAACTGTACCTGCTCCCTTGTTGGAAAGTAGTATATCACAGAAAACTGTTTCGGTGACACCTACACCAGTTAGTGAGGAAGCTAATGATAATGATCATGAAAGTTCAGATCAAGAAACTACTAAACCTCGTAGATCAACCAGAGTGAGATCCGCACCAGAGTGGTACGGTAATCCTGTTCTGGAAATATGCCCTAGAGGCAATAATAAAGTTATTATTTATTTCCTTATATCATGATAAATGTTTATTATGCATGCTAGAATTGTATTAACCGGAAACATAATACATGTGTGAATACATAGACAAACAAAGTGTCACTAGTATGCCTCTACTTGACTAGCTCGTTAATCAAAGATGGTTATGTTTCCTAACCATGAACAATGAGTTGTTATTTGATTAACGAGGTCACATCATTAGTTGAATGATCAGATTGACATGACCCATTCCATTAGCTTAGCACCCGATCGTTTAGTATGTTGCTATTGCTTTCTTCATGACTTATACATGTTCCTATAACTATGAGATTATGCAACTCCCGTTTGCCGGAGGAACACTTTGGGTGCTACCAAACGTCACAACGTAACTGGGTGATTATAAAGGAGCATTACAGGTGTCTCCAAAGGTACATGTTGGGTTGGCGTATTTCGAGATTAGGATTTGTCACTCCGATTGTTGGAGAGGTATCTCTGGGCCCTCTCGGTAATGCACATCACATAAGCCTTGCAAGCATTACAACTAATATGTTAGTTGTTAGATGATGTATTACGAAACGAGTAAAGAGACTTGCCAGTAACGAGATTGAACTAGGTATTGGATACCGACGATCGAATCTCGGGCAAGTAACATACCGATGACAAAGGGAACAACGTATGTTGTTATGCGGTCTGACCGATAAAGATCTTCGTAGAATATGTAGGAGCCAATATGGGCATCCAGGTCCTGCTATTGGTTATTGACCGGAGACGTGTCTCGGTCATGTCTACATTGTTCTCGAACCCGTAGGGTCCGCACGCTTAAGGTTACGATGACAGTTATATTATGAGTTTATGCATTTTGATGAACCGAAGGTTGTTCGGAGTCCCAGATGTGATCACGGACATGACGAGGAGTCTTGAAATGGTCGAGACGTAAAGATTGATATATTGGAAGCCTATGTTTCGATATCGGAAGTGTTCCGGGTGAAATCGGGATTTTACCGGAGTACCGGGAAGGTTACCGGAACCCCCCGGGAGCTAAATGGGCCATGATGGGCCTTAGTGGAAAAAAGAGAAGAGGCAGCCCTACATGGGCTGTGCGCCTCCCCCTTCCCCTAGTCCTATTAGGACTAGGAGAGGTGGCCGGCCCCCCCCTCTCTCTTTTCCCCCTCCGCGAATCCTATTCCAACTAGGATTGGGGGGGGATCCTACTCCCAGAGGGAGTAGGACTCTCCTGGCGCACCCCTTGTGGCCGGCCAGCCTCCCCCCTTTGGTCCTTTATATACTGAGGTAGAGGCACCCTAGAACACACAAGTTGATCCACGTGATCTATTCCTTAGCCGTGTGCGGTGCCCCCAGCCACCATATTCCTCGATAATACTGTAGCGGAGTTTAGGCGAAGCCCTGCTGCTGTAGTGCATCAAGATCGTCACCACGCCGTCGTGCTGACGGAACTCTTCCCCAACACTTTGCTAGATCGGAGTCCGGGGATCGTCATCGAGCTGAACGTGTGCTCGAACTCGGAGGTGCCGTAGTTTTGGTGCTTGATCGGTTGGATCGTGAAGACGTACGACTACTTCCTCTACGTCGTGTCAGCGCTTCCGCAGTCGGTCTGCGTTGGGTACGTAGACAACACTCTCCCCTCTCGTTGCTATGCATCACATGATCTTGCGTGTGCGTAGGAAATTTTTTGAAATTACTACAAAACCCAACAGATTAGGTTCAAGTGGAGGCAATATGTGGTGCATGTCAAAAGTATACTACTAATCCAAACTTGATCTAGTTTGGACTAGTAGTACTTTCAATGTGCACCACATGTTGCCTCCACTTGAATCTAATCCTCCAGCACAAGCTATTTAATCATCATCATAATCATTAGCACCAACAATATTTATTTAATCACCACTAACACTAGCTAATAATAATCATCAGTCATTACCACCAACACTAGCTATTTTATCATCATAGTAATAGTGTAGCACATCATCATCCTCAAACTCATTTCTAGCTAATCACTCCTGCTGCTCTCTCTTAGGTAAAACAACATAAAACATGTGTAGCTCTCCTCCTTGATCAAGTTGGAGCATGCAGATGAACCTATCTCCTAATTTTGGGTAGCACATCTGTTTGCTGCCCCCTAGTACTTGTCTGCGCTCCCCCATCACATATCTGGTCCAGTCTTGCACTATTAAGCATTCATTGCTGATCTTGAATGCACTAAAGTAACATGTAGGATATCTTGGCCGTAAGCTAATAATACTCATGGTACCTTTAGTCTCGATCCCATAAGGCACAACATTCATCGGGAGTCCCTGTTGAAGAACATCGTATGGTCACATACTTAGCAATGAAGTTTAGCTTCACAAATAATGTATGGAAAAGATGCACTGAGGACAAATAGTAAAAATCTTACCATCCTTCCTAAATAGATGTGACCGTAGTTCATGACTAACACTATTGGTCGCACGTTTTCAGTACTAAGATTTCTAAGTCCAGGAAGAAAATTTGTCTTGACGGTATCAAGATCCTCAAGCCATGAAACATAATGACTTAGCTCCTCGCAGTTTAGTTCAGCCCCGGGACAGTAGTATGTCCTGTCTACCAAGCGCTGGACATGTTTGCTTGTACCGAAATAAGCTGACAATACAAATTAGTTGTCAACTATTTTTGAATAAACAATATCAAAGACATAAATATGGTTGAGAAACTTACATTTTGGTGTAACTAGAGGCGTCTGCACATCGACCCAGATGTCGGTATTACCTTCAATATCATCTTCCGGACGAATATCAAAGGTGATAACCATATCAGGCTGAAATGCATAAGTCTTGCATAGAGCTCGCCATGTTTTGCATCCGAAATAGGTGTAGTCGTCTGAATTGTATAATTTTGCATGGAAAATATAACCATGCTCGGTCTTCAAATAAACTTTCTTTACCTCCATAGTATGACTGAAACCTATCTTATTCAATACAAAAACTCTTGCATGGCAGGGGATACTCTAGTAGAATAGTAAAAAAATATAAGTTGAAGCAAATGAAGCAGATGCCATGCTTAATTACGAAAAAAGACTTGTCGTTGTGACTTACTGTATGCACTTCGAAGTTCTCATCCAGCTTGATGTTGAAGCTCCTATCATCATCTAGGAAGATTCCGTCGCACAGGCCGCGCTCGTCTTCGCAATATTTGCAAATACCGAAATCCTTTTTGTCGTCAGACATTTCCTATGTTCATAGTTAAAACATTAATTGAAAATCGATAAAAGACAACTACCAGGATACTCAACACACAAATCCGGGGCACTCGATATTTCCTACATATTCTGGCAAAAGTCATGCCAAAATTCACGGAAAAATACGGCATGACCTTTGCTAAAATAGGATATATCGAGCGCCTGAAATTTGCCGGAACGGAAATGAATCAACACTCCGGCAAAACATAGGCCACTCGGAGGTGTAACCTGCAAACATGACCGGCCACTTGGATATTGAGCAACACAAGATATACATTTCAAAATATCTTATAAGACTCAAATTAGCATGCATTCAATAAGCAAAAGTAAATCATCTCATGCGTCCGTACATCGTCGAATATTATCACTAATACATCCCGAATAGTGTCATACATATAACATCACTAGTACAACTAAAACCCTAGCACACGATGGGTATTGGCGCGGGCAGTGGACACCCACAGAGAAGGAACCATCACGGGATCATAGCCCCAGTGAGATCCCTGGAGAACCTGCCAGGTATTGGAGAACCTGTGCTCCAACGCAAACAAGTAGCGACGGACGTGCGCCTCCTCCTCACTGACACGGTGACGCACCACCTCCGTGGAGTCCTCGAGCCTCTGGACCGTCACTGGCCCACGCGACCGCCACCAAAGAAGGTTCGGGTCAACGACAGGCTGGCTCCTCACCAACCTGCGCCCCCCGGTAGGTAGCGCCTCCCAGTACCACCCCGGCGGAGCCCAGTCCCGGACATGGCCCATCTGCTCAAGCAGGTGTCGTCCTCCGCCGACTCGACAACGAGGATGCGGGATAGGCATCGTCCACGTCGATGCGGGAAAATTGCTTTAACTAAAAAAATAGCAACAAGTTCTTACTAACTAGTTCTATTAATTCAACTAGTTCTTACTAAAAATAAACTTACTATAAATAAAAATATTCTAGTACCTAATTAGTACCTAGTTCTTACTAACTAATTAGTACCTAAGAACTACTGCCCTAATTACCATCTAATTTGATGAACCTATAGGGGTGGAAAGTGGTAGCGGATATTCCAATTATCCAACTATAAAGTGAAATAAGTGGTCAAATTTTACTCGTTTTATGATTCATCTTAGAAATTTGATTCGTTTCCACCCTTACATGAACCCTAACTCGTTTGAGCCGCATCCGCATCCGATTCGTTTCCACCCTAACTAATTTGATGGAGGTAGAAACCCTAGGCAGAGGTAGGGGAGAGGGAGGAGCAGGCATGCTCACCTCGGGTGCCTGCGACGAGGGAGGGGCAGGAGGCGTCGAGGTCGTGGTCGGGGCTCCAGGGAGGCGTTGAGGTCGGGGGGGCGGGGGCGGCTTTGAGGTCGGGGTCGGGGTCGGCGTCCCGGGCGGTGTTGAGGTCGAGGGCGGGGCTGGCGTTGAATCTGGGGTCGGGGCGGCGTGGGGAGAGCGTGCGACGGCCGAGGGGCGACGGCGGCGGCGAGAGTGGAGTTGATTTGGGGGATGAAGTGACCGTGGGGAAGGACGAACCACGTGGTTAAGTCAGAAGTACCAGTAGCACGTTCCAGAAAGGGCGCTACTGCACGTTAGCTACAGCGCGTTCTGGAATACACGCTGCAGCTAAGGAGATTAGCAGTAGCGTTGGGCCATTATACGCGCTACTACTAGGTTGGGCTAGCCATGTGCGCCCAGTTCAAATGTAGCAGCAGCGCTTTTCGCTAGTACGCGCTACTGCTAAAGTCATAGCAGTAGCGCAGTTTATTTACGCGCGCTGCTACTAAGTAGCAGCAGCGCTTGATTTTGTACAGCGCTACTGGTAAAATTCTGTGTATAGGCTTTTCCCTAGTAGTGCATGGCTCGCATGTGTCAAGTGATTCAAAATCAAGTGACTCCAAACATCCATCGATATGGAGTTTCTTCATGCATCTTACGCCAATATGACCTAAGCGGTAGTGCCACAAAAAAGTGGTACTATCATTATTAACTCTACATCTTTTGGTGTTAACATGTGTATCACCACGACCGAGATTCAATGAACCATTCACATAGGGTGCATGACCATGAAAGGTATCATTCATGTAAACAGAATAACCATTATTCTCTAACTTAAATGAATGACTGTATTGCAATGAACATGATCTAATCATATTCATGCTCAACGTAGACACCTGATAACACTTATCTAGGTTCAATACTAATCCCGAAGGCAGATGGAGCGTGCGATGGTGATCTCATCAACTTTGGAAACACTTCCAACACACATCGTCACCTCGCCCTCAGCCAGTCTCCGTTTAGTCCGTACCATTTGCTTCAAGTCACCAATAATAGTAACTGAACCGGTATCCAATACCCAGGTGCTACTGGGAGTACTAGTGAGGTACACATTAATGACACGTATAAATTTTGTTGAAGTTGCCAGCCTTCTTATCTACCATGCATTTGGGGTAATCCTGCTACCAGTGACCGTTCCCTTTACAATAGAAGCACTTAGTCTCGAGTTTGGGTTCAACCTTGGGTTCCTTCACTGGAGCGGCAACTGGTTTGCCATCCATGAAGTTTCCCTTCTAGCCCTTGCCCTTCTTGAAACCAGTGGTCTTGTTAAACCATCAACACTTGATGCTCCTTCTTGATTTTTACCTTTTGCGGTCTTAAGCACCGCGAATAGCTCCGGGATCAACTCCATCCCTTGCATGTCATAGTTCATCACGAAGATCTAGTAGCTTAGTGATAGTGGCTAGAGAACTCTATCAATCACTATCTTATCTGGAAGTTTAACTCCCACTTGATTTAAGTGATTGTAGCACCCAGACATTCTGAGCACATGCTCATTAGCTGAGCTATTCTCCTCCATCTTGTTGGCAAAAGAACTTGTCAGAGGTCTCACACCTCTCAACACGGGCATGAGCCTGAAATCCCAATTTCAGCTCTTGGAACATCTCATATGTTCTATGGCGTTCAAAACGTCATTGGAATCCCGATTCTAAGCCGTAAAGTATGGTGCACTAAACTATCAAGTAGTCATCAGGATGTGTCTGTCAGGTGTTCACAACATCCACAGACGACGTTGTAGGGGTTTGCACATCGAGCGGTTCATCAAAGACGTAATCCTTCTGTGTAGCAGTGAGGACACTCCTCGGACTACGGACCTAGTCCGCATCATTGCTTACAATATCTTTCAACTTAATCTTTCTCTAGGAACGTATTGAAACAGGGAGCTACAACGTGAGCTATTTATCTACAACATATTTGCGAAGACAATTCAGACTATGTTCATGATAATTGAGTTCATCTAATGAACTCCCACTCAGATAGACATCCCTCTAGTCATCTAAGTGAAACATGATCCGAGTCAACTAGGCCGTGTCCGATCATCACGTGAGACGGACTAGTCAACATCGGTGAACATCTTCATGTTGATCGTATCTTCTATACGACTCATGCTCGACCTTTCGGTCTTCCGTGTTCCGAGGCCATGTCTGTACATGCTAGGCTCGTCAAGTCAACCTAAGTGTATTGCGTGTGTAAATCTGGCTTACACCCGTTCTATTCGAACGTTAGAATCTATCACACCCGATCATCACGTGGTGCTTCGAAACAACGGACCTTCGCAACGGTGCACAGTTAGGGGGAACACTTTTCTTGAAATTTTAGTGAGGGATCATCTTATTTAAGCTACCGTCGTTCCAAGCAAATAAGATGTAAAACATGATAAACATCACATGCAATCAAATAGTGACATGATATGGCCAATATCATTTTGCTCCTTTTGATCTCCATCTTCGGGGCTCCATGATCATCGTTGTCGCCGGCATGACACCATGATCTCCATCATCATCATCTCCATCATCGTGATCTCCATCATCGTGTCTTCTTGAAGTTGTCTTGTCATCTATTACTTCTACTACTATGGCTAACGCTTTAGCAATAAAGTAAAGTAATTACATAACGTTTATGTTGACACGCAGGTCATAAATAAATTAAGACAACTCCTATGGCTCCTGCCGGTTGTCATACTCATCGACATGCAAGTCGTGATTCCTATTACAAGAACATGATCAATCTCATACATCACATATATCATTCATCACATCCTTTTGGCCATATCACATCACAAGGCATATGCTGCAAAAACAAGTTAGACGTCCTCTAATTGTTTGTTGCAAGTTTTTACGTGGCTGCTATAGGTTTCTAGCAAGAACGTTTCTTACCTACGCGAAAACCACAACGTGATATGCCAATTTCTATTTACCCTTCATAAGGACCCTTTTCATCGAATCCGATCCGACTAAAGTGGGAGAGACAGACACCCGCTAGCCACCTTATGCAACTAGTTCATGTCAGTCGGTGGAACCAGTCTCACGTGAGAGTACGTGTAAGGTCGGTCCGGGCCGCTTCATCCCACGATGCCGCCAAATCAAAATAAGACTAGTAACGGCAAGCAAATTGACAAAATCGACGCCCACAATAACTTGTGTTCTACTCGTGCATAGAAACTACGCATAGACCTAGCTCATGATGCCACTGTTGGGGAACGTAGCAGAAATTCAAAATTTTCTACGCATCACCAAGATCAATCTATGGAGAAGTCTAGCAACGAGGGAAGGAGAGTGCATCTACATACCCTTTTAGATTGCTAAGCGGAAGCGTTCAAGTGAACGGGGTTGATGGAGTCGTACTCGTCGTGATCCAAATCACCGATGATCCTAGTGCCGAACGGACGGCACCTCCGCGTTCAACACACGTACAGCCCGGTGACGTCTCCTACGCCTTGATCCAGCAAGGGGGGAAGGAGAGGTTGGGGAAGACTCCGTATAGCAGCAGCACGACGGCGTGGTGGTGGTGGAGGAGCGTGGTACTCCAGCAGGGCTTCGCTAAGCACCGCAAGAGACGAGGAGGGAGAGGGGTAGGGCTGCGCCAAGAAGGAGATGTTCTCGTGTGTATGGCAGCCCAAAACGCCACTATATATAGGGGAAAGGGAGGGGCTGCGCCCCCACCTAGGTTTCCACCCCTAGGGGTGGCGGCCAGCCCTAGATCCCATCTAGGGGGGCGGCCAAGGGGGGAGAGAGGGGGGCGCACCACTAGGTGGGCCTTAGGCCCATCTGAGCCTAGGGTTTCTCCCTTTTTCCTTCTCTCTTCGCCTTGGGCCCTGGTGGGGGGCGCACCAGCCCACCTGGGGCTGGTACCCTCTCACACTTGGCCCACGCAGCCCTCTGGGGCAGGTAGCCCCACCTGGTGGACCCCCGGGACCCTCCCGGTGGTCCCGGTACGTTACCGATAGCACCTGAAACCTTTCCGGTGACCAAAATAGGACTTCCCATATATAAATCTTTACCTCCGGACCATTCCGGAACTCCTCGTGATATCCAGGATCTCATCTGGGACTCCGAACAACATTCGGTAACCACGTATATCTATTCCCTATAACCCTAGCGTCATCGAACCTTAAGTGTGTAGACCTTACGGGTTTGGGAACCATGCAGACATGACCGAGACACCTCTCCGGCCAATAACCAATAGCGGGATCTGGATACCCATGTTGGCTCCCACATGCTCCACGATGATCTCATCAGATGAACCACGATGTCAAGGATTCAATCAATCCCGTATACAATTCCCTTTGTCTAGCGGTACGATACTTGCCCGAGATTCGATCGTCGGTATCCCAATACCTTGTTCAATCTCGTTACCGGCAAGTCTCTTTACTCGTTTCGTAAAAAAATCATCCCGTGATCAACTCCTTGGTCACATTGTGCACATTATGATGATGTCCTACCGAGGGGGCCAGAGATACCTCTCCATTTACACGGAGTGACAAATCCCAGTATCGATTTGTGCCAACCCAACAGACACTTTCGGAGATACCTGTAGTGTACCTTTATAGCCACCCAGTTACGTTCTGACGTTTGGCACACCCAAAGCACTCCTACGGTATCCAGGAGTTGCACAATCTCATGGTCTAAGGAAATGATACTTGACATTAGAAAAGCTTTAGCAAACGAACTACACGATCTTGTGCTAGGCTTAGGATTGGGTCTTGTCCATCACATCATTCTCCTAATGATGTGATCCCGTTATCAACGACATCCAATGTCCATGGTCAGGAAACCGTAACCATCTATTGATCAACGAGCTAGTCATCTAGAGGCTTACTAGGGACATGGTGTTGTCTATGTATCCACACATGTATCTGAGTTTCCTAACAATACAATTCTAGCATGGATAATAAATGATTATCATGAACAATGAAATATAATAATAATAACTAATTTATTATTGCCTCTAGGGCATATTTCCAACATATATATCATACAGCATTCAAACTAAAACATGCATAACATAACCATTAACAAGCATATAGTTCCATCGATCATCATTTTCAAATTGAAACATGCCCAGTTCATCCAAAAGGAATCACTTAAACACAAAGTTTGATCCAAAATCATCACAAACATAGCATGTGTTATCTTGCGGATCAAGGCCAACCAATGGCATACACGAACAAACAGTCGCCGCGAATAAATCACCACCGTGCTCATGGCCACCATCACCACCACCGCCGGCACCATCATCTCGGCCACCACCCTCTCAGCCGCCACCAGCACCACCATGGCACCACCATCATTACTAAGAGAAACTTCCGTTTGGGTCAAGACCTCCCCACGAGTGAGCGGTGGGGTGGTTCTGGTGGGGACAAGCCGGCAATGGTAGCCTGCTGGGTGGAGGAAGCCTCTTGGCTACCCATTCCGGTGACGGGACGGTCATCGATGGCGACGGTGACATGTGAGGCGGAGGTGGCGTGAAGGAGGCAGTCGTGAGGGCGAGAGAAAGAGGTGGCAAGATCTTACTCGACCGCGCGGGTGTCAGGTATATTTAGGTGCTGTAAATTTTTACTCCCTTATGGATTTTAGGAGTTCGGCTAGGTGACGGTCAGAGGAGCTTATAGAATTGTAGGGGATCGATTAGAGTTGCTCCTAGAAGACACAAAAAAATGTGTTGAGACGCGCACTGGGCGAAAAGCAGGGATAAAGGTAGGGATGAGTGTACATGCACGTATGTATCATCCATGTTTGTACTTTGTCTCTAGAAAGGAAAAATAGAGACCAAGGTAGACTGTCAAATATTAATCAGGCATTTTGGACCTACTACTCCGTGCCATAATGTAGGACATTTTTTTTCCTTTTTTGACACTACACTAGTGTCAAAAAACGTCTTACATTATGAGACGGATGGAGTACATAACAAACAATCGAGGATTTATTTGTTATTTCCACAACGGTTGATCGAGTACATAAGAAATAATTAATTTCGATAATTCCAAATGTTCATTTGTGATTTCATGACATGGTGGAAATCTTAGTCCCTTTTGAAATGGAGAGAAGTTCAAATTTGATGAACACTCTTCCACATCTCGTTGGAGTATGAGAAGAGGAATGATACACGCGCTCTCCTCCTTCGTCGCTTGGCGTGCGCCTGTGTCCTGGCCATATTGAGTTTGTTGGGATATCCTCCTCGTGTGGGCTATGAGGAAATGACAAATTGATGCCTTTTCCAACTGCCCATATGGGTTATGACCTACGGTCATTTTGTCCTTTGCGGGTGAGGAAAGTAGATGTATATCCCTCCATCCAACAGACACCAACACAAGTAACGAAAATCAGGTTAGCCTCCATTGAATAAGAAGAAGAGAAGACCAAAAAATAAAGGGAAAGAGAGGAATATTCAAGTAAGAGCTTGCAAGCAAGCAAAGAGAGCTCCTCCCCAAGGTTGTCATGGTCCAGATCCACTAACTTGTCTCCCTCAAGTTGTGTTTCCATCACCTTTGGTGAGATTGTTACAATCCCTAGCTCTTGAGCCCTAAATCATATTGTCATCATCCATGGTTGTCTGATCTTGATGTATGAGAGCATCTATGTTGGAAATATGAGAAATTTCCCAAATGATTTTATTAATAGAAATATTAGATAAAGCATGACTAATATAACATGGATAAAAGTAGTCATGTGATCTGACAGAGAGAAGGTAAATAACATCTTCATATATGAACTGCAACCAAACATGTCTAAAGCAGATAGTAGAACATGTTGCATAGATAGCGTAGAACCTAACATATGTAGGACAGACACTAGAGCAAAGAACTGCGAGAGAACTTCTAACAGAAAGAGCAAGAACATGTACAGGACAGCAGCAGCAGTAGCACTGGACTTGGGGTCGGTGTCGTCGCCAGCCATGTCGTCGAGAAGGTTGTCAACATCGGGGAAGAAGTCGTTGTCGGGGAAGTAGTCGTCGGAGTCCGGGGCGTCCGTGACGAAGAAGTCAGTAGTCGCGCTGAGCGCTCCCCAAAAACCTTATCACCCTTCTATCGTACAGGACTCAAAAGGTGCAGTTTCGGAGGCCTACTGTCCCGACCCGCGGTGCGCGCCGTAAGCAGGGATGGGGAAGAACATAGCAGCAGCGCAGTGCTCAGGAACATGTGGCGAGAGGACGAAGAGGTTCGGGTGCGTCTCTCTGGGATGAGCGACATCCCTTTTATAGGCGCAATAGAAGGAGGAGAGAGGGCAGCGACGGGAGGCGAAACGAAGAGACGGAGATGAAGCGAACAGTCAGCAGCCGAAGAGCTACACCATTCGCATTCGAACTCCACTTTCGCAAAAACTTTTCAGCTTCCGTGTAACCTTTCGTATACCCGTAGTGCGTGGCAAAAATTTGGACATCGGCTCATTCCCGCAACCCACGGCGAGGCGAGGCGCGGCGTGGCGCGTCGTGACGAGGCGTGGCGTGGCGAGGCGGGCGGCGGAGGAGGAGCGTGCGTGGATGTCCCTCTTGTTCTCATGCTCATACTAGTGGGAAAAGAACCTCCCTTATAAAGAGGTCCAACTCCCTCTAAACTAGCAATGTGGGACTAAACTTTAGTTCCACCTCTTGCCTTGCATGAATGGGCTGCGTGGGCCTCTAGGATTTGTTTAGAATTTCTGAAACTGCTATTGGGCTAGGCCCAAAGTAGACAAAATTCCAGCAATCCCCCACCAGATCCCAGAGGCACACAAAAATTGCCTTTGGTTCCAAAACACTGTTTTATATACCGGTACTACAGTGGAGACTGTTAAGTTGAACTTCCATCTAGAACTCTATGCTACACTAGTAAGCAACTTGAACAGTGGACTGGGCCTTGAACTGCAAGTTTTCTGCGAATCTAGCTTCACATAAAGCCTTGACCGATATGTGGCTACCGTGGGTCTTCCCCGCGGTGTGGAGCCTATGCGTCATACTCCGTGACCTTTCATGAGTTTACTAGAGAGAACCCTACTCTCATAGATTGCGACGTTTGACAATCAGACTATAATAGGTCTGTTCTTCAAAAGATGTTCTGCAAGACAACATCTCTGCTTAAATGAGTCACTTAGAACACATTAAGATATACATCAACCTGCCATGCAGATTAGGAGAGTATTGCATCTTCATGGAGTGGTATTGTGAATAGTAAGGATACTCTCCTCTCAGTTGACCAACAGCTTGTCTTCCACATCTAATTCATGGGATCTCCGATCACAAAGAATAGGTTACCACTGTGAACAACTCATATTGTGGGTCTCATACCCATCTCCCTCGATGCATTATCTATCACATTACGTGATAGACCCTTAGTAAAAGGATCTGCCAGATTTTTAGACGTTTGGATATAATCCAATGCAATAACTCCGGAGTTTCTCATTTTCTGACAGACTTTAACCTTCTCTGAACGTGTCTTGATGACTTCATGTTATCCTTTGAGCTGCTCACTTTCGTGATCACAGTTTGATTGTCGCAGTTCATAAGGACACCCGGTACAGGTTTCTCAACAACCGGAAAGTCATTCAAGAGCCGGCGAAGCCAATCTGCTTCGACCGTAGCTGTATCTAGTGCTGTGAGTTCTTCTTCCATTGTTGACCTCGTTAAGATGGTCTGCTTGCAAGACTTCCAAGAAACAGCGCCACCTCCATGAGTGAATACATATCCGCTCGTGGCCTTTATCTCATTAGCATCTGAGATCCAGTTTGAGTCACTATACCCTTCAAGCACCTTTGGGTGCCCAGTGTAGTGAATTCCATAATTCGCAGTGCCTTTCAAATAACGCAAAACTCTCTCTAGAGCTTTCCAATGCACATCTCCTGGTTTTGAGACAACCTGACTCAGTTTTCTAACAGCAAAAGAGATGTCAGGTCTTGTAGCACTGGCTAAGTACATAAGCGAGCCAATAATCTGAGAATATTTCAATTGATCTCTAGCAATTCTTCGATTCTTTTGAAGTAACACACTTGCATCATAAGGTGTTGGAGAGGGCTTGCCTCACTATAGCCAAAGCGACTCAAGATCTTTTCCACATACTGAGATTGAAGCAATGTAATCCCATCATCATCGTCTCTCAACAACTTGATGTTCAGAATGACATCAGCCACTCCTAAATCCTTCATCTCAAAATAGTGAGATAGGAAATTCTTGACCTCCTTAATAACATTCAGATTCGTTCCGAAAATCAGTATGTCATCAACATACAAGCAAAGGATAACTCCCTCGCCCCCGCCATGGCGATAGTACACACATTTGTCAGCTTCGTTCACAACAAAGCCTGCAGCTGTTAAAGTTATTTCAAACTTCTCATGCCACTGTTTGGGTGCTTGCTTGAGTCCATACAAAGACTTCAGCAACTTGCACACTTTTCCTTCCTGACCATCTAGTACAAACCCATCTGGTTGTTCCATATAAATTTCCTCATCCAACTCTCCATTTAGGAAAGCAGTCTTCACATCCATTTGATGAACGAGAAGACCATGTGAGGCAGCTAGTGAAAGTAGAACTCGTATAGTGGTCAGTCGAGCCACAGGTGAGTAAGTATCAAAGAAGTCTTCACCTTCCTTTTGGGTATAACCCTTAGCCACGAGCCGAGCCTTGTACTTTTCAATAGTACCATCAGGCCTAAGCTTCTTCTTGAATACCCATTTGCATCCTATAGGTTTGCACCCATAAGGACGATCAGTTATCTCCCAAGTTTCATTCGCCAAGATGGAATCGATCTCGCTACGAACCGCTTCCTTCCAGTAGTCCGCATCTTCAGATGCATAGGCCTCTGAAATAGAACTGGGAGTGTCATCTATGAGATACACAAGAAAATCATCACCAAAGGACTGTGCAGTCCTCTGTCTCTTGCTCCTAGTAGGAACTTCATTGTTCTCCTCCAGAGGACTTTCAAAGTGTTCCATCGAAATGGCAGGTTTGGTAATTGTAACTGGTTCCTGATTCGATGAACTAGGCATCTCCTGATTAGATGAGGTAGCCATATCCTTCATGGGAAAGATATCCTCAAAGAAAGTCGCATCATTCGACTCCATTATCGTACCGACATGCATGTCAGGTACCTCAGATTTTACAACCAAGAATATATAGCCAATGCTATGAAAAGCATATCCCAGGTGTCAGTGTCAAAACCGGCGGATCTCGGGTAGGGGGTCCCGAACTGTGCGTCTAGGCCGGATGGTAACAGGAGGTAGGGGACACGATGTTTTACCCAGGTTCGGGCCCTCTTGATGGAGGTAAAACCCTACGTCCTGCTTGATTAATATTGATGATATGGGTAGTACAAGAGTAGATCTACCACGAGATCAGAGAGGCTAAACCCTAGAAGCTAGTCTATGGTATGATTGTATGTTGTGATTGTTGTCCTACGGACTAAAACCCTTCGGTTTATATAGACACCGGAGGGGGTTAGGGTTACACACGGTCAGTTACAAAGGAGGAGATATCCATATACGTATTGCCTAGCTTGCCTTCCACGCCAAGTAGAGTCCAATCCGGACACGAGACGAAGTCTTCAATCTTGTATCTTCATAGTCCAACAGTCCGGCTAAAGGATATAGTCCGGCTGTCCGGAGACCCCCTAATCCAGGAATCCCTCAGTAGCCCCCGAACCAGGCTTCAATGACGATGAGTCCGGCGCGCAGTATTGTCTTCGGCATTGTAAGGCGGGTTCCTCTCCAAGTTCTGTGTACCTATCGAAATAATGTCTGGTTTCTTGTGAATGTTTGTACTCCTTGGCTTCTACGCCCAATAATGGCCACTTTCCACATGTCAAGCGAATGTGAAGAGCCAGGGTGTTTTCACATTTACCCCCCTAGCTATGTGAATGAGCCACCTATTTAAAAAGACAAGGATTCAGATCCAAATCACACCATCCTCCCTTGGCGAGCCTTCATCGGAGCGCACTCAACAGAGATCCATTCCATCATGGCCGGTCGACGCAGCTCCTCCTCTCGCACCCCTAGCTCCAAGCCTGGAGATTGGGAGAGATGTTCCATCCCGTACAGCAAATTAGTGATGCTTCAGTCCAGGGGATTTCTTCCCCCAGCGTACCTGGTCCCGGTTCAAGCCGGGCTTGCCACCTATAATGGCGGAGAGCAAGCGGAGAGCCTTCCCAATCCCTCCAAGGGAGAGAGGGTATGCCTTGTACCTTATTTGGTAAGAGGACTCAGATTTCCAATTAATCCGTTTCTCCGGGGGCTCCTGGAGTTCTACGGCCTCCAGTTGCACAATCTTACGCCTGCCTCCATGGTGCATATCGCGGGATTCGTAGCCCTTTGCGAGTTGTTTTTGGGATGTGAGGCTCATTTCGCTCTGTGGAAGAAGTTGTTCTGCCTTGTGCCCCGTTCTCAGAAGGGGTCAATATATCAAGTGGGCGGATCCGAAGTGTGGCGTATTGCCGGGACCGGATACCTGTCCGGGACCCCAAAGAAGACGTCCGAAGACTGGCCTTCAGAATGGTTTTATATAGAAGACGTCCCCCTCCCGGATCCTATTCGGATCGGCCTTCCTGAGTTCGACAACGCCCCTTTAAAGAAGCGCCGGAGCTGGCGTCCACGGAGCTCCCTGGAGGAAGATGACAGGGACATTCTTTACCTGATGAGCCGGATAAGTTTTTTAGCTCGATCCAGATTGAGCATGATCGAGGTCATGGCCACATGCATCATGCGGGGGGTGCAGCCGCTTCAGTATAGAGGCCACCCCATGTCAGATTTCAATGGGGAGGATGACGCCACCCGCCATGGCCGCAAAGGGACGGGATCGGCTACTGATCTGATAAAGATCTTATCCACTTTGTACAAGGGAGAAGAGGAGGAATTCCTTCGTGTCAACCCGCAGGGCGGATTTTCTATGTACAATCCTCCGAGCTGGGTAAGCGGAGACTTTTTATCGCCCATCTATTTCGTATTCCCATAGTTAAGTATTCATTCTAGCGATTTCATCGCAGGAGCAGCGCCAGGCTGTAAAGGAGATAAATAGCCCACCTCCACAACCCGAGGACCCTGGACGGTCCCTTGATCCGGCCTCCCAGGAGGATCCGGACATATCTGTGGAGCTGATCGATGGAGTATTTTACCAAGCGAGTTATGACGATGCTTTGGTGTCCATTACGGCCGATTACCCTGGGCTAGTTCCAGCCTCACAGGTGACTGAGACTGAAGTCCCATCAGTTCAAAAAGGGATCCGTCCTTGCGTGTTTTTGATCACCATATAACAACCGTGTTTTGCAGGGGAGGTCCTCGAGGCCGAAGGCCGAGCCTGCGACGACTGGCCAACAAGGGGCCACGAGGCCAGGCAGGCTGAAAAGACCCGCAGTCCAGATTGAGACACCAGCGCAGCGGTATGGCGCGCCATCCTTATTGCAAGACATTATTCTCAAAGGCAAATTAACACCCATGCCTTCTTTTCTGGAAAAAGAGCGCTCGCCGGACTATACCCGGAGAGGCTACCAACCGCGCCTCCACAAGCCAGGCTCCAAGGCCGGATTCGAAGGCGGGAACGAATACAAGGCATGCACCGGGTGCTCCTCCGACAGAGGATGCGGATAAACTGTTCGCCACCCATTCCGAGGTGGAAAGTGCCATGAACCACAGGCATCGCTGGACTGTTCTTCCTGACACTTGTTTCTCCCAAGAGGCATTGGATGCCTTCAACTCGGGAGACGCGCACCTCCGTGCCGCTCAAAATGGTCTAGCCAGAGCCACGGAGCAGTATGTAATAGACATACGGATGAGAAAATTTGATGATTATATATATCAGTAGCCCCTAAGACTTGAAACAGTTAGGATAACTGATTTAAGGATCATTTGTTATGCAGGTTCTTACAGAAAAGAATACACAACTGTCCCGGGAGCTGGAAGAGTGCAAAGCCAAACTTCAGGCCGCACTGGCCGCAGCAGGGGAGCCCAAAGAGACCCCCTCTGGTAACATATCCTTTGAATGAGAAGGATCATATAGAATGCGACGTATATGCAGATCTGACGATAAAATTGCAGATGACGCTGGAGTAAATCCGGATAACCAACAGCTTATACGCCAGCTGAAGGCCGGTGAGAGCGTGCTTATGAGGGTGAGGCAGGAGAAAAATGATCTCCTAGATGCCAACACCAAGCTGGGTGTGGAACTACAAGATGTTCGTGCCCAACTGTCGGACTCTGTTAAGGAAAATCGGCGGCTTCGACGCGGCATATTTAGTAAGTGCTTGAACGAACTTTGAAAAAGAGTTCGGCGAGGAAGCTGGCTGATAGAGTTATGTCTGTAGGTATGCTAACAGGTCGTCCTGCCGAGGAAATGCCCGGTTCAATGGGTGACCTTCTTCCCGAGCTCTCACAGCTGCACGAACGAGTTCGGCAGGTGATGCAAGGCGTCGCCCAGGCCTTGTGGCCATCCGTCTCCATACCCGAAGGCCTTGGAGAGCTTGCAGAAAAGCTAAAGGGAGCGCGGCGGCGCTTCCGATTATGGAAGATATCGGCCTGCCGTCAGGGCGCCAGGGAAGCCTGGGCGATGGTGAAGACACGGTACACGAAGGCTGACCCGAACCACATGGCTGAAGTCGGACCTGTGGGGCCCGATGGGAAGGAGATCCCTGTGAGCTTAGTGTACGGCCAAGTAGAATTGGCCGCAAAGTATTCCCAACAGGACTGTAGACTAGACAGCCTGTTGGATGGTATTGAAGAGGAATTCAACCAGTCAAATTGACTATGTAATTTTAAAGTGACATGTATAATGCCTTCTAGCCGGATTGTAGATCGTTTGTCGTGGCGGACCTTTTCGCTTCAACCTCGGGACCCGACAGTCCGGAGTGTATCCGAATACCCTCTCGGTTATGTAAGAACCGGGGCATGCATGGAGATCAGGCGTAGGGGTCATTAGTGCTTTATCAGACAAGTGCCCAACTAGTTATGTTATATTACATGGGTAGTAAGAAACATCTTCCAGGGAGAATAGTTCCGTTAAGGGTTCCTTTCCCTAGGTAAGCATGCCCTAAAGTGCATGTCCGGACTGCGAGAAGAAGCACAGAAAAATCGTTTGGGGGCAGATATGGATAATAAAAGTCATCTTTTGTTCACCGACCGAATGTTCCCTTAAGAACGCTAGCTTTTGGCTTCACCCAGTCTGAGGTACACGTCCGGCTGACCCGGCGGCAACAATCACAGAGGTGCTCCCCTTATGCCCTAGCCGAATTAACGGGAACGTAGGGCATAAATACAAGAGCCAGGCAACCCAGCTTGGCCAAAACTTAAGTCATATCGATGCATATAATGGTGAAAAAAGGTACATGTGGAAGTATAACACATGTGTTGGGCGTGAGGCCTAGGTAAATAACTTAAGCTTCTATGAAAGAAGCCCCCAGGTATGAAGAGTGCGGCTAGCACATCTGTAATGTACGAGTAAGGCACAAGGTGACCCTTGAAGGCCTAAAGAAATAAGAGAAAGAAAGGGAAACAGGACAGATGTTGCATATGCAGAAAATGGCAAAGGGAGGGGACTAACATAGAGTCCGGTGCTAGATGTAGAATCTTCGAAGCATGGCTACGTTCCATGGGTTCGGCTCGAGTCGACTAGTCGATGCATCCCGCAGTCGGTACGCTCCACCGGTCAGAACTTAGTCGATAATGAAGGGACCTTCCCATTTGGGCTCGGGCTTGTTCTTTTCCTTATTCAGCAGTCGTAGAACTAGTTCGCCAATGTTATAAGTTTTGGCCCGTACTTCTCTGCTTTGGTATATGCGAGCCTGTTGCTGGTAAAATGCGGAACGGGCTTTGTCTACGTCGCGCTCTTCCTCCAAGGTGTCCAGATTGTCCTGCCGATCGAGCTCGGCTTCTCTTTCTTCGTACATGCACACTCGAGGTGAGTCATGAATTATGTCACAGGGCAGGACTGCCTCTGCGCCGTACACCATAAAAAACGGTGTATATCCGGTACTACGATTCGGCATGGTCCGCAGCCCCCAGAGTACGGAGTCGAGCTCCTCTACCCAGTGCGTGTCAGACTCCGTTAAGGAGCGCACTAATCTGGGTTTAATGCCGCTCACTATAAGACCATTTGCTCGTTTGACTTGACCGTTGGTTTGTGGGTGATAGACTGAAGCATAATCGAGCTTGATGCCCATTTTGCTGCACCAGAGTTTTACCTCGTCGACCATGAAGTTCGTGCCATTATCAGTGATGATGTTGTGGGGGACGCCGTAATGGTGTACAACCCCGGATATGAAATCTATCACCGGTCCGGATTCGGCTGTTTTAACCGGTTTAGCCTCTATCCATTTGGTGAACTTATCCACCATGACCAATAAGTATTTTTTTTCTTGTGGGTTCCCCTTTAAGGGGTCCAACCATGTCAAGCCCCCAGACCGCGAAGGGCCATGTAATGGGGATTGTTCGGAGGGCGGTGGGTGGCATGTGGCTTTGATTTGCAAAGAGCTGGCAACCGGCGCAACGTTGGACCAAGTCCTGTGCATCAGCCCGGGCCATTGGCCAATAGAATCATGTACGGAAGGCCTTGCTTACAAGAGCCCGGGCTGCGGCGTGATGACCGTCGAGTCCGGCGTGAATTTCTGCCAAAAGGTTCTGCCCTTCCTATTCGAAGATGCACCTTTGAAGGACTCCGGTAGCGCTTTTTTTGTACAATTCTCCCTCATGGACCCTGTAGGCCTTGGATCGCCGCACTATGCAGCGTGCCTCATTTTGGTCCTCCGGAAGTTCCTGTCTAGTTAGGTAGGCCAGGAATGGTTCTGTCCACGTGGCAACAATGGCCATTATTTCGTGGGCTGATTGTGTTATTTCGGTGGCGGAGCCTCCGATTGTGTCAGAGAGTTCGGTATCGGGTATTTTGGCCGGGTCCGGACTGTTGTGACCGGTGTCCCCTTCCCATGCTACGGATGGCTTGAAGAGCCGTTCTAGAAATATGTTGGGAGGTACCGCGTCAAGTTTTGCGCCGATGCGGGCGAGGATATCCGCCACCTGATTGTTTTCCCGAGCCACATGGTGAAATTCGAGCCCCTCGAACCGAGCTGACATTTTTAGGATGGCATTGCGATAAGCTGCCATTTTCAGATCCTTGGCATCGAAGTCTCCATTTATTTGGGATATCGCGAGGTTCGAATCCCCGCGCACCTCTAGGCGTTGAATGCCCATGGATACTGCCATCTAGAGACCATGTAGAAGGGCCTCGTATTCGGCTGCGTTGTTGGAGTCCGTATACATTAT
Source organism: Triticum urartu (assembly GCF_056163025.1). NCBI lineage: Eukaryota > Viridiplantae > Streptophyta > Magnoliopsida > Poales > Poaceae > Triticum > Triticum urartu. The sequence goes on along the minus strand of NC_141878.1, from coordinate 579,706,512 downwards.
CTCTAATATGTATTGAACGGTATCTCCTGTTGGGGACGATAAAACGACGCCAGCCCCCAGACCAGCCAACATTTTGGAGCCGTCGAAGTGCATGATCCAGTTTGAATATGTGTCGTACTCTTTAGGGAGTTCGGCTTCCGTCCACTCAGCGACGAAGTCAGCCAAAACTTGCGATTTAATAGCTCGTCGTGGCTTGTAAGTTATGTCGAACGGGAGGAGCTCAATGGACCATTTGCCAATCCTGCCCGTCGCGTCGCGGTTGTTTATAATATCGTTAAGTGGTACTTCCGAGGCTACCATTATCGAACACTCTTGAAAGTAGTGTCGCAGCTTCCGGGATGCCATAAATACCGCGTACGCTATCTTTTGATAATGCGGGTACCATGATTTGCATGGAGTAAGGACAGTGGACACATCGTAAACCGGCTTTTGAAGGGGGAATTTGTGTCCGTCCACTTCTCACTCGACAACGAGCACTGCGCTTACTACTTGATGAGTTGCCAATATGGCTTTTATTTCGTTGAGTCCGGCCGAGGCACATCCGTCCACTCGAAGTGTTCAGTGCGCCGTAGGAGGCGGTAAAGGAGTAATGCCTTTTCTCCCAAGCGGGAGATAAAGCGGCTTAGAGCCGCCACGCATCCAGTCAATTTTTGTATTTGTTTGAGGTCTGTTGGGGTAGCCAACTGTGACAGCGCTCGGATTTTGGTCGGATTAGCTTCAATACCTCTACTGGAGACAATGAAACCTAGGAGCTTTCCGGCTGGTACGCCGAAAATGCATTTTTCTGGATTGAGTTTGATGTCATATGTTCGGAGGTTGTCGAATGTGAGCCTCAAGTTGTCTACTAGAGTTTCTACATGCTTGGTTTTAACGACAACGTCATCCACGTATGCCTCCACTGTTTTGCCGATCTGGTTTGCCAGACATGTCTGAATCATGCGTTGATATGTTGCGCCGGCGTTTTTTAGCCCGAACGGCATTGTGTTGAAGCAGAATGGGCCGTATGGTGTGATGAATGTCGTTGCGGCTTGGTCTGGCTCCGCCATTTTAATTTCATGGTAGCCGGAGTATGCGTCGAGGAAACACAATGAATCGTGTCCTGCAGTAGCATCGATGATTTGATCGATGCGGGGGAGGGGGAAGGGATCCTTTGGGCAGGCCTTGTTAAGGTCCTTAAAATCGACGCACAAGCGCCAGGATTTGTCCTTCTTTGGTACGATCACCAGGTTTGCTAGCCAGTCCGGATGTTTTATGTCTCTGATGAATCCGGCCTCCAATAGCTTGGCTAGTTCCTCTCCCATGGGTTGTCTCTTAGGCTCGGAGAAACGTCGAAGAGCCTGCTTGACTGGCTTGAATCCTTTTAGGATATTTAGGCTGTGCTCAGCCAGCCTGCGTGGGATTCCTGGCATGTCTGAAGGGTGCCAGGCAAAAATGTCCCAGTTCTCGCGTAGGAACTCTCACAGTGTGGCGTCGACATCAGGGTTTAATTGTGCCCCGATGAAAGCTGTTTTTGTAGGGTCCGTTGGATGGACTTGGAATTTGACTATTTCGTCCGCCGGAATAAAGGAGGTGGACTTGGATCTTTTATCGAGTATCACATCGTCCCTATTCACCGTGGAGCGCAGCGCAGTTAGTTCCTCGTCCGCTAGGGCTTCGGATAATTCCTCGAGGGCCAGTGTAGCTGTCTTATTTTCGGCGCGGAGTGCTATGTCCGGATCACTAGCAAGAGTGATGATTCTGTTGGGCCCGGGCATTTTGAGCTTCATGTACCCGCAATGGGGTATGGCTTGGAAGATTGTAAACGCCTCCCGCCCTAGAAAGCATGGTATCCACTGCTAAACGGGGCCACTTGGAATGTAATTTCTTCGGACCTGTAATTATCCGACGTGCCGAATACCACATCTAGTGTGATTTTCCCAGCATAGTGTGCTTCCCGACTGGAGATGATTCCTCTAAAGGTTGTGCTACTTTGCTCAATGCGGCTCCAGTCTATTTCCATCTTTTGAAGAGTTTCCTCATAGATGAGGTTTAATCCACTGCCGCCGTCCATGAGTACCTTGGTGAGTCGAAAGCCGTCCATGATTGGACTGAGGACCAGTGCGGCTGGTGCTCGGGCTGTTCGGAATTTGGGTTCGTCACTGGCATTGAAGGTAATAGCCATGTCACTCCAAGGATTTATTTCTGCTATGTGGCAGATTTCGGCCATGCTGCGGAGTGTTCGCTTGCGTCTATTATTTGACGCGAAGGTCTCAAAGACCGTTAACACCGTATTGTTGTCCACGGGATGGTGCTCTGTGGTTTTTGGGAGGAGTAGATCCTCACCACTTTTGGCCACCTGCCGGAGTATCCAACATGCTCTAAGGTTGTGCGTTGGTATTGCATCCGCTGTACTATGAATTTTGCAGGGTCCGTTGAGCCATTCCTCCAGTACAGTTCCTTGCCCTGTAGAGGGCTTTTGCTTTTTGGTAGTTAACCCAGGTGTATTATGATAATGCACCCTTTTATTTTGGACTGGGTTTGTATTCAGGGCCAGATTATCCCAAAATTTTATTTCGGTTTTCCAGGCGCTTTCCATCGCACAGTACTTTCGTACTATGGACACCAAGTCGGCAAAGCGTGTAATTTCACGGCGACTTATGGCGTTGAGGATTCCCTTGTCCGTGCAATTATTGCAGAAGAATGAAATTGCGTCTTCCTCGCGGCAGTCCTTTATCCTGTTCATGACCAGTAGGAATCTGGCCCAGTAATGGTGTACTGTTTCTTCGGGCTCTTGCCTAATTTGTGATAGATCGCGTATGTTTGGGTGGGTGGGTGGAATTGAATCCGAATCCTTACCCTATCTGAGACTCAAGGGCCAAGGAGTTCCCGAACTCGAAAGTTTGGATTCTTGGATGTTTTCCGATAAATCTAGCTCGCTGCCTGATTCTAGGTTCAGGCCTTGAGTGACGTCCTCCCCTCCGTGGGTATCCGGCTTGGAGGGATCGAGAATCCGGACATAGCTAGTCCTTAAGATAGATGAAGGGTTGCCGCATTGTTCCTCCACCACTGCAACGTGATGGGTGACCTGGGGAGAGTTGATCTCTCTCAGATTGGGTTTAGGCCCAATCTGATCGTGGTCTGTAGCGACTCCCAGGGCGACGATGCGATCCAAGAGCTCGTTCAGGGAAGAGAGCTCCATTGGATCTAACTGCTCGGCGAGTTCCGAGTTGACGTGAAGATTGCTTTCGATGACCCGAGAAGTCATTGTTGGCACAGCGGCCGAATAGGCGGTCATAAGGAAACCACCTAGCCGAAGAGTTTGGCCGATAGCCAAAGCTTCCTCAGCAATAGTGCCGTCTTTAAAGCCAGGATGAGACATCCTTCCTGGGGGCGACGGCGCAGCGGAACTCTCAATGAAAGCACCAATGTCGGTGTCAAAACCGACGGATCTCGGGTAGGGGGTCCCGAACTGTGTGTCTAGGTCGGATGGTAACAGGAGGCAGGGGACACGATGTTTTACCCAGGTTCGGGCCCTCTTGATGGGGGTAAAACCCTATGTCCTGCTTGATTAATATTGATGATATGGGTAGTACAAGAGTAGATCTACCACGAGATCAGAGAGGCTAAACCCTAGAAGCTAGCCTATGGTATGATTGTATGTTGTGATTGTTGTCCTACGGACTAAAACCCTTCGGTTTATATAGACACCGGAGGGGGTTAGGGTTACACACGGTCGGTTACAAAGGAGGAGATATCCATATACGTATTGCCTAGCTTGCCTTCCACCCCAAGTAGAGTCCTATCCGGACACGAGACGAAGTCTTCAATCTTGTATCTTCATAGTCCAATAGTCCGGCTAAAGGATATAGTCCGGCTGTCCGGAGACCCCCTAATCCAGGACTCCCTCACCAGGAAAACACAATCCACAGTCTTTGGTCCAAGCTTCCGCTTCTTTGGAATTGGAACATTGACTTTTGCCAAACAACCCCATGTTCGTAGATAAGAGAGTTTTAACCTTTTCTTCTCCCATTCCTCGAATGGAGTTATCTCTTTGTTCTTTGTGGGAACTCGGTTTAGGACATGACATGCCGTCAATATCACCTCCCCCCACCATGCCTTGGAGAGACCCGATGTGTCTAACATGGCGTTAACCAAATCAGTTAGAGTATGGTTCTTTCTTTCGGCCACCCCATTTGACTGAGGTGAATAGGGAGGCGTCCTCTCATGGATTATACCATGTTCCACACAAAAAGCATCAAATTCATTGAAAAAATACTCTCCACCACGGTCGGACCTAAGCCTCTTGATTTTTCTATCAAGTTGGTTTTCCACTTCAGCTTTATAGATCTTGAAAAAGTTCAAAGCCTCATCCTTAGATTTCACAAGATACACACGACAGTATCTAGTGGAGTCGTCAATTAATGTCATGAAATATTTATTTCCACCTTTTGTCAAAACACCATTCATTTCACATAGATCTGAATGTATGAGCTCTAGTGGTGCAAGATTTCTCGTTTCCGCAGTCGTGTGAGACTTACGAGGTTGCATAGCTTGCACACAAACTTGACACTTAGATCCCTTAACAGTGGTGAAACTAGGGATTAAGTTCAACTTCTCTAGTCGTGACATGCAACCAAAGTTAACATGGCAAAGACGTGAATGCCACACATTTGATTCACTATTGTTGCAAACATGATTAACAACTTTATTGCAAACGTCTCACAAGGATAAATGAAACAGGCCTCCTGACTCATAGCCTTTACCAACAAAGGTTCCATACTTGGATATTACAAATTTATTCGACTCAAAGACAAGCTTGTAGCCATCTCTACACAGAAGAGATCCGCTAACAAGATTTGTATTGACAGAGGGGACATAATGCACGTTCTTCAGCCGCACGATCTTCCCCGAAGTAAACTTCAGATCGACCGTGCCAACACCACGAACAGAAGCACTTGAACTGTTGCCCATCAGCATGGTTGAAGTCCCTGCGGTCTGATAAGACGAAAACATGGAAATATCACCGCATACATGCACATTAGCACCCGTGTCAATCAACCAGTCAGGAGAATGACATACTGAAAGAATAGTGGGAAATATACCATATCCAGCATCCTTCATGTCAGTGTCTCCAATGACAACATTAGCGGTCTTGCCGCCTTTCCCAGGATGACGCTTGTCATAGCGATTAGGGCAACTAGGAGCCCAATGATCAGGATCCCCCCACACGTGACAAGCACCTTTCTTCTTGTCATTCATCTTCTTGAAGTTCATGTGTTGCACAGCCTTGTTCTTCCCATCAAACTTTGCTTTACCATCAAACTTGCCCTTGTTCTTGAACTTGTGGGGCTGGAAGTTCTTCTTCTGTACCAGATTGGCACTAGATCCTCCCTCAATACCTCGAGCATGTGTGTCCTTTGCTCTCGCCTTTTCTTCCACATCAAGAGTGCCAATGAGATCCGGAACGGAAAACTCCTGCCTCTTATGCTACAGTAAGGTAGCAAAGTTCCTCCATGAAGGAGGAAGCTTATTGATGATACCTCCGGCAACAAACTTGTCCGGTAGCATACAACTGAAGTGCTCAAGTTCTCTAGCAAATGACTGTATCGCATGAGCTTGCTCAACCACGGAGCGCTCTTCAGTCATCCTGTAATCATAAAATTGCTCCATGATGTACAACTCAGTGCCAGCATCCGAGACCCCAAACTTGGCCTCGAGTGCATCCGACATATCTTTTCCATTATCAATTGACGCATAAGCATCAATTATGTTCTCACCAAGAACACTCAAGAGAGCAGCCTTAAACAGAGTATCCATTTTCTGAAAAGCTTGTGCCTGTTGAGCATCAAGTTCTCCTTCAGGTTTGCCAAGAGTGGCGTCATAGCAACTGATGGTTTGAAACCATAAGACTGCTCTCACGCGCCACCTCTTATAGTGGATACCCTCAAACATAGGAGGTCTCATGGAAGCAGCAAAACCACTTGGTGTAAATTGCCTATAATAAGGTTTTTGGATTGTTGGAAATATGAGCAATTTACCAAATGATTTTATTAATAGAAATATTAGATAAAGCATGACTAATATAACATGGATAAAAGTAGTCATGCGATCTGGCAGAGAGAAGGTAAATAACATCTTCATATATGAACTGCAACCAAACATGTCTAAAGCAGATAGTAGAACAGGTTGCATAGATAGCGTAGAACCTAAAATATGTAGGACAGACACTAGAGCAAAGAACTGCGAGAGAACTTCTAACAGAAAGAGCAAGAACACGTATGGGACAGCAGCAACAGTAGCACTGGACTTGGGGTCGGTGTCGTCGCCAGCCATGTCGTCGAGAAGGTTGTCAACATCGGGGAAGAAGTCGTCGTCGGGGAAGTAGTTGTTGGAGTCCGGGGCGTCCGTGACAAAGAAGTCAGTAGTCGCGCTGAGCGCTCCCCAAAAACCTTATCACCCTTCTCCCGTACAGGACTCAAAAGGTGCGGTTTCGGAGGCCTACTGTCCCGACCCGCGGTGCACGCCGTAAGCAGGGATGGGGAAGAACGTAGCAGCAGCGCAGTGCTCAGGAACTTGTGGCGAGAGGAAGAAGAGGTTCTGGTGCGTCTCTCTGGGATGAGCGACCTCCCTTTTATAGGCGCAAGAGAAGGAGGCGAGAGGGCAGCGACGGGAGGCGAAACGAAGAGACGGAGATGAAGCGAATAGTCAGCAGCCAAAGAGTTGCACCGTTCGCATTCGAACTCCACTTCCACAAAAACTTTTCAGCTTCCGTGTGACCTTTCGTATACCCGTAGTGCGTGGCAAAAATTTAGACATCGGCTCATTCCCGCAACCCGCGGCGCGCCGTGACAAGGCGTGGCGAGGCGGGCGGCGGAGGAAGAGCGCGCGTGGATGTCCCTCTTGTTCTCATACTCATACTAGTGGGGAAAGAACCTCCCTTATAAAGAGGTCCAACTCCCTCTAAACTAGCAATGTGGGACTAAACTTTAGTTCCACCTCTTGCCTTGCACGAACGGGCTGCGTGGGCCTCTACGATTTATTAAGAATTTCTGAAACTACTATTGGGCTAGGCCCAAAGTAGACAAAATTCCAGCAATCTAGTCCTATCTAGAGAAGAACTTGTTGTATCCAACCATTTGATTATAGTGGAAGAAGATTTGGATGGCTTTGACCCATGGTTGTTAGCTCAGCTTGAGGATTTTTCACTTAAAATACTAGTGTTCATCTCTCCTCATTTTCTATTGTTGTTATATGTATTATTTTGCTTGGCACCAGACACATCTAAGATGGATGTCTTAGGTACAGCGCTGCTGGAGAAACTTACTTGAAGTATTAAGTTTCGTCCTAAGTTTTGGTTGGCAAAACTTACTCCATATTGTCATAAGGTTGACTTACTCCATATCATCATAAGTTTACTGTTTGATGACTAAGCAATGATCCGTGAGTTCGTTACATAGAGGTGATGATGAAGTTACTTTAATATAGTTGTAGCATTTCCAGATCACTATTAATTGTGTGCTAATTCCTCCCCAAGAGAACTATGCACCATTATTCGATAAATCAAGAAATCTTTTTCTCGTTGTTTCTTGTAGAAATACAAATGAAAAAGATACAAGGGTATTCAAAAAACATAAATCCCGTCAACAATACTTGTGAAACATTTAATTATATATTGTAATGTATTAGCATAATTTTTGGATTAACTCGGTTAATCATGGCAACCAAGATCAATTGTTGGAGTACAATAATATTCTAATTCTGAGTTTATTCTCATATTCTATCAAAGGGGTTTGTGACCATTGTAGAAATTATGAGAAATATCTTATCCAAAAGAGAAAATACCAAATTTCAGAATTTACGTTCTATTCATTCAATATTTATTCTTTCGGAAGACTTTTTTTGCATCTGCATTATCTATCACATATAGATGTTCCTCTCCTAGAAATCTTGATTCCACTCCGTCAATGTCATTGCAGAGATGTTCCATCTTTGCACCGAACCAGAATAATTCTATTACTTGAATGAAATCCATTTTTATTTTTTAAAAAGAAAATAAATATACTATTCTAGTATTAAAAAAACTTGATCCATGGGAGCATGAGGAATTGACCATGAGCCTTTTTCCATAAGTACACTAACCTACCAAAAAATGACAATACATGTCGAAAGATTATCCGTTCTTCTAATCCTTAAAAAATAAGAGAAATGCTACTGCAATCATGAAATAAAATTGACTATGGATTGTGATGTCAATACTATGTCATCCAGGTGACTATATTCTTATTACATGACATGAAACTACATATCAGAGAGACTGTGCCTCCACTAAGCTAGAGCTAAGGAGTGGCAATAAACGATGAGAGAGTTAAAAGGGGAATATATTAAAAAACACGAGCACCGTTTCAAAACCAGTTTTGGATTGTATTTCTTGATCATCTGGCCAAAACAAAGGAACATAAACTTGTGTTCTAATGATTAATAAGCATGTGCCAAATGTGAGGAGAAACTATAGGGTCAATGGGTTTGGTATCCTATCATATATACCTAAGATACTCATCCCCACTATCATTTATTTTACTATGCAGTCCATCCACCTCAGCATAGTGACACGTCAACAACTTATGCCTATGCATGATGTCGGGCCATGTCTTCTGTTGCTGCTACCTCTTGAGCACTGCGTTGGTTTTCCCTTGAAGAGAAAAGGGTGATGCAGTAAAGTAGCGTAAGTATTTCCCTCAGTTTTTGAGAACCAAGGTATCAATCGAGTAGGAGACTACACGCAGGTCCCTCTTACCTACACAAACAAATAAGAACCTCGCAACCAACGCGAGAAAGGGGTTGTCATTCCCTTCACGGTCACTTACGAGAGTGAGATCTGATAGAGATAATAATAATAAGATAAATATTTTTATGATATAGATTGAAAGTAAAGATTGCGGAATAAAATAGAATAGAAACTTATATGATAAAAGATAGACCCGGGGGCCATAGGTTTCACTAGTGGCTTCTCTCAAGATAGCATAAGTATGGGTGAACAAATTGCTGTCGAGCAATTGATAGAAAAGTGCATAATTATGAGAATATCTGGGCATGATCATGTATATAGGCATCACGTCCGCGACAAGTAAACCGAAACGATTCTGCATCTACTGCTACTACTCCACACATCGACCGCTATCCAGCATGCATCTAGAGTATTAAGTTCATAAGAACATAGTAATGCATTAAGCAAGATGACATGATGTAGAGGGATAAACTCAAGCAATATGATATAAACCCCATCTTTTTATCCTCGATGGAAACAATACAATACGTGCCTTGCTGCCCCTGCTGTCACTGGGAAAGGACGCCGCAAGATTGAACCCAAAGCTAAACACTTCTCCCATTGCAAGAAAGATCAATCTAGTAGGCCAAACCAAACTGATAATTCGAAGAGACTTGCAAAGATAATTAAATCATACATATAAGAATTCAGAGAGGAACCAAATATTGTTCATAGATAATCTTGATCATAAACCCATAATTCATCGGATCTCGACAAACACACCGCAAAAAGAGTTACATCGAATAGCCCTGTTCAAGAATTCATCCGAGTAACCAGTTAACTTGCCGATTAATCCCTACTCATAGGGTCACCGATTAGCCGATAAACTGATAAATCGTCCGATTAATTGATTAAATGGCCGATTAACTTGCCGATCAGCCTATTAATCCCCTACTCGCCAGCCAACCGAGCAGTTACCAGTTAACGATTTCCTCAATAATGTCGAATAGATCTCCAAGAAGATCGAGGAGAACTTTGTATTGAGATCTAAAGAGAGAGAAGAAGTCATCTAGCTAATAATTATGGACCCGAAGGTCTAAGGTAAACTACTCACACATCATCGGAGAGGCTATGGTGTTGATGTAGAAGCCCTCCATGATTGATTCCCCCTCCGGCGGAGCTCCGAAAAAGGCCCCAAGATGGGATCTCTTGGGTACAGAAGGTTGCGGCGGTGGAAATAGAGTTTCGTGGTGCTCCTGGATGTTTTCCGGGTATATGGATATATATATATACATAGGAGGAAGAAGTAGGTCGGTGGAGCTGCGAGGGGCCCACGAGGGTGGGGGCGCGCCTAGGGGGGCAGGCGTGCCTCCCTGCCTCATGGCTCCCTCGTTTCTTTCTTGACGTCCACTCCAAGTCCCCTGGATCACGTTTGTTCCAAAAATAACTCTCTCAAAGGTTTCATTCCGTTTGGATTCCGTTTGAATTCCTTTTCTGCGAAACACTAAAATAGGCAAAAAAACAACAATTTGCACTGGGCCTTGGGTTAGTAGGTTAGTCCCAAAAATCATATAGAAGTGTATAAATAAGCCCATTAACATCCAAAACAGATAATATAATAGCATGGAACAATCAAAAATTACAGATACGTTGGAGACATATCAGTTGCCAGCGTGTAGATTGAGCCCTTTTGTTTCCAATGGTAAACTACGCAACCCATCAACACCTCTCTCCCTTTAATAGTGGAGAAACAATGATTGTTTCCTCGAGCCATTGGACCATCCTTCAGAAATCTTTTCTCCTATCAATAGTATGGCACGGTGGCTAGGAAGCCATCACTACGCCAGATGCTCCTCCTGCACAACCGATAGTCCATCTCGCCTCTTTGGTACTCTAGGATTTTCTCGGGCCTACCTCCCCTTGTCGGTGTGGTGCCTGCGTCATCGAGATGGTGTATGTGGTGCCCTGGTCCTCCCCCTCCTTATTTTAGTTCCGGTTAAGGTATCTTCAGCATAAGTTCCTACGCCAGCTGAAGCATCTTCGTGCGTCCATACAGGCGTCAACTACCTCCCTAGGACATATGTGTTGGTTGCACAAACACAATAAACCCGCACCAAAAGTGGGTCTCCTCCTATAGATGCAATTGTGGCTGCCTCGCCTCAACCCCAGGTCACGGCAAGCCCCGACCACTATGCAAAGACGTTTTTGCTGCATACTCCAGCTAAGTTGTGCATTTTTTCCTTTTAAAAATTTTCAGATAATGAAGCTTTCCATAGTGAAGTGTCAATCATGAGTAATCAAGATTAGTTTATTGGGTAACGTAGTAATTTCAAAAAAAATCCTACGCACACGCAAGATCATGGTGATGCATAGCAACGAGAGGGGAGAGTGTGATCTACGTACCCTTGTAGACCGACGGCGGAAGCGTTAGCACAACGCGGTTGATGTAGTCGTACGTTTTCACGGCCCGACCGATCAAGCACCGAAACTACGGCACCTCCGAGTTTTAGCACACATTAAGCTCGATGACGATCCCCGGACTCTGATCCAGCAAAGTGTCGGGGAAGAGTTCCGTCAGCACGATGGCGTGGTGACGATCTTGATGTACTACCGTCGCAGGGCTTCGCCTAAGCACCGCTACAATATTATCGAGGATTATGGTGGAAGGGGGCACCGCACACGGCTAAGAATATGATCACGTGGATCAACTTGTGTGTCTAGGGGTGCCCCCTGCCTCCGTATATAAAGGTTCAAGGGGGAGGTGCGGCCGGCCAGGAGGAGGGCGCGCCAGGAGGAGTCCTACTCCCACCGGGAGTAGGATTTGTTGGGGAACGTAGTAATTTCAAAAAAATTCCTACGCACACGCAAGATCATGGTGATGCATAGCAACGAGAGGGGAGAGTGTGATCTATGTACCCTTGTAGATCGATAGCGGAAGCGTTAGCACAACGCGGTTGATGTAGTCGTACGTCTTCACGGCCCGACCGATCAAGCACCGAAACTATGGCACCTCCGAGTTTTAGCACACGTTCAGCTCGATGACGATCCCCGGACTCCAATCCAGCAAAGTGTCGGGGAAGAGTTCCGTCAGCACGACGACGTGGTGACGATCTTGATGTGCTACTGTCGCAGGGCTTCGCCTAAGCACCGCTACAATATTATCGAGGACTATGGTGGCAGGGGGCGCCGCACACGGCTAAGAATATGATCACGTGGATCAACTTGTGTGTCTCTGGGGTGCCCCTGCCTCCGTATATAATGGTTCAAGAGAGGAGGAGGCCGGCCGGCCCCTATGGCGCGCCAAGGAGGAGTCCTCCTCCTAGTAGGAGTAGGACTCCTACTAGGAGGGGGAAGGAGTGGGGAGGGAGAAGGAAAGGGGGGCGCCGCCCCCCCTTTGGCTGCCCCTCTCTCTCTCCACTAAGGCCCATATGGCCCATTACTTCTCCCGGGGGGGTTCGGGTAACCCTCCGGCTCTCCGGTTTTCTCCGAAATCATCCGGAACACTTCCGGTGTCCGAATATAGCCGTCCAATATATCAATCTTTATGTCTCGACCATTTCGAGACTCCTCGTCATGTCCGTGATCAAATCTGGGACTCCGAACAACCTTCGGTACATCAAAACGTATAAACTCATAATATAACTGTCATCGAAACCTTAAGCGTGCGGACCCTACGGGTTCGAGAACAATGTAGACATGACCGAGACATGTCTCCAGTCAATAACCAATAGCGGGACCTAGATGCCCATATTGGCTCCTACATATTCTACGAAGATCTTTATCGGTCAGACCGCATAACAACATACGTTGTTCCCTTTGTCATCGGTATGTTACTTGCCCGAGATTCGATCGTTGGTATCCAATACCTAGTTCAATCTCGTTACCGGCAAGTCTCTTTACTCGTTCTGTAACACATCATCTCGCAACTAACTCATTAGTTGCATTGCTTGCAAGGCTTAAGTGATGTGCATTACCGAGAGGGCCCAGAGATACCTCTCCGACGATCGGAGTGACAAATCCTATTCTCGAAATACGTCAACCCAACATGTACCTTTGGAGACACCTGTAGAGCACCTTTATAATCACCCAGTTACGTTGTGACGTTTGGTAGCACACAAAGTGTTCCTCCGGCACACGGGAGTTACATAATCTCATAGTCATAGGAACATGTATAAGTCATGAAGAAAGCAATAGCAACATACTAAACGATCGGGTGCTAAGCTAATGGAATGGGTCATGTCAATCAGATCATTCAACTAATGATGTGATCCCGTTAATCAAATAACAACTCTTTGTCAATGGTTAGGAAACATAACCATCTTTGATTAACGAGCTAGTTAAGTAGAGGCATACTAGTGACACTCTGTTTGTCTATGTATTCACACATGTATTATGTTTCCGGTTAATACAATTCTAGCATGAATAATAAACATTTATCATGATATAAGGAAATAAATAATAACTTTATTATTGCCTCTAGGGCATATTTCCTTCAGTCTCCCACTTGCACTAGAGTCAATAATCTAGATTACACAGTAATGATTCTAACACCCATGGAGCTTTGGTGCTGATCATGTTTTGCTCGTGGAAGAGGCTTAGTCAACGGGTCTGCTACATTCAGCTCCGTATGTATCTTGCAAATCTCTATGTCTCCCACCTGGACTAGATCCCAGATGGAATTGAAGCGTCTCTTGATGTGCATGGTTCTCTTGTGAAATCTGGATTCCTTTGCCAAGGCAATTGCACCAGTATTGTCACAAAAGATTTTCATTGGACCCGATGCACTAGGTATGACACCTAGATCGGATATGAACTCCTTCATCCAGACTCCTTCGTTTGCTGCTTCTGAAGCAGCTATGTACTCCGCTTCACATGTAGATCCCGCCACGACGCTTTGTTTTGAACTGCACCAACTGACAGCTCCACCATTTAATGTAAACACGTATCCGGTTTGCGATTTAGAATCGTCTGGATCAGTGTCAAAGCTTGCATCAACGTAACCGTTTACAATGAGCTCTTTGTCACCTCCATATACGAGAAACATATCCTTAGTCCTTTTCAGGTATTTCAGGATGTTCTTGACCGCTGTCCAGTGATCCACTCCTGGATTACTTTGGTACCTCCTTGCTAAACTTATAGCAAGACACACATCAGGTCGGTACACAGCATTGCATACATGATAGAGCCTATGGCTGAAGCATAGGGAACATCTTTCATTTTCTCTCTATCTTCTGCAGTGGTCGGGCATTGAGTCTAACTCAACTTCACACCTTGTAACACAGGAAAGAACCCTTTCTTTGCTTGATCCATTTTGAACTTCTTCAAAATCTTGTCAAGGTATGTGCTTTGTGAAAGTCCAATTAAGCGTTTTGATCTATCTCTATAGATCTTTATGCCAAATATGTAAGGAGCTTCACTGAGGTCTTTCATTGAAAAACTCTTATTCAAGTATCCCTTTATGCTATCCAGAAATTCTCTATCATTTCCAATCAGTAATATGTCATCTACATATAATATCAGAAATGCTACAGAGCTCCCACTCACTTTCTTGTAAATACAGGCTTCTCCGAAAGTCTGTATAAAACCAAATGCTTTGATCACACTATCAAAGGGTTTATTCCAACTCCGAGAGGCTTGCACCAGTCCATAAATGGATCGCTGGAGCTTGCACACTTTGTTAGCTCCCTTTGGATCGACAAAACCTTCCGGTTGCATCATATACAACTCTTCTTCCAGAAATCCATTCAGGAATGCAGTTTTGACATCCATCTGCCAAATTTCATAATCCTAAAATGCGGCAATTGCTAACATGATTCGGACAGACTTGAGCATTGCTACGGGTGAGAAGGTCTCATCGTAGTCAACCCCTTCTACTTGTCGAAAACCTTTTACGACAAGTCGAGCTTTGTAAACAATAATATTACCGTCAGCGTCGGTCTTCTTCTTGAAAATCCATTTATTCTCAATTGCTTGCCGATCATCGGGCAAGTCAACCAAAGTCCTTACTTTGTTCTCATACATGGATCCCATCTCAGATTTCATGGCTTCAAGCCATTTTGCGGAATCTGGGCTCACCATCGCTTCTTCATAGTTCGCAGGTTCATCATGATCTAGCAGCATGACTTCCAGAACAGGATTACCGTACCACTCTGGCGTGGATCTTAATCTGGTTGATCTACGAGGTTCAGTAGTATCTTGTCCTGAAGTTTCATGATCATTATCATTAGCTTCCTCACTAATTGGTGTAGGTGTCGCAGAAACAGTTTTCTGTGATGTACTACTTTCCAATAAGGGAGCAGGTACAGTTACCTCATCAAGTTCTACTTTCCTCCCACTCACATCTTTCGAGAGAAACTCCTTCTCCGGAAAGTTTTGAAATTTAGCAACAAAAGTCTTGCCTTCGGATCTGTGATAGAAGGTGTATCCAATAGTTTCCTTTGGATATCCTATGAAGACACATTTCTCCGATTTGGGTTCGAGCTTATCAGGTTGAAGTTTTTTCACATAAGCATCGCAGCCCCAAACTTTCAGAAACGACAACTTTGGTTTCTTGCCAAACCATAGTTCATAAGGTGTCGTCTCAACGGATTTCGAAGGTGCCATATTTAACGTGAATGCGGCCGTCTCTAAAGCATAACCCCAAAATGATAGCGGTAAATCAGTAAGAGACATCATAGATCGCACCATATCTAGTAAAGTACGATTACGACGTTCGGACACACCATTACGCTGTGGTGTTACGGGTGGCGTGAGTTGCGAAACTATTCTGCATTGCTTCAAATGTACACCAAACTCGTAACTCAAATATTCTCCTCCACGATCAGATCGTAGAAACTTTATTTTCTTGTTACGATGATTTTCACGTTCACTCTGAAATTCTTTGAACTTTTCAAATGTTTCGGACTTATGTTTCATTAAGTAGATATACCCATATCTGCTTAAGTCATCTGTGAAGGGGAGAAAATAACGTTATCCGCCACGAGCCTCAATATTCATCGGACCACATACATCTGTATGTATGATTTCCAACAAATCTGTTGCTCTCTCCATAGTACCGGAGAACGGTGTTTTAGTCATCTTGCCCATGAGGCACGGTTCGCAAGTACCAAGTGATTCATAATCAAGGGGTTCCAAAAGTCCATCAGTATGGAGTTTCTTCATGCGCTTTATACCGATATGACCTAAACGGCAGTGCCACAAATAAGTTGCACCATCATTATCAACTCTACATCTTTTGGCTTCAACATTATGAATATGTGTGTCACTACTATCGAGATTCAATAAGAATAGACCACTCTTCAAGGGTGCATGACCATAAAAGATATTACTCATATAAATAGAACAACCATTATTCTCTGATTTAAATGAATAACCGTCTCGCATTAAACAAGATCCAGATATAATGTTCATGCTCAACGCTGGCACCAAATAACAATTATTTAGGTCTAATACTAATCCCGAAGGTAGATGTAGAGGTAGCGTGCCGACCGCGATCACATCGACTTTGGAACCATTTCCCATGCGCATCATCACCTCGTCCTTAGCCAATCTTCGCTTAATCCATAGTCCCTGTTTGAGTTGCAAATATTAGCAACAGAACCAGTATCAAATACCCAGGTGCTACTGCGAGCATTAGTAAGGTACACATCAATAACATGTATATCACATATACCTTTGTTCACCTTGCCATCCTTCTTATCCGCCAAATACTTGGGGCAGTTCCGCTTCCAGTGACCAGTCTGCTTGCAGTAGAAGCACTCAGTTTCAGGCTTAGGTCCAGACTTGGGTTTCTTCTCTTGAGCAGCAACTTGCTTGCCGTTCTTCTTGAAGTTCCCCTTCTTCTTCCCTTTGCCATTTTTCTTGAAACTAGTGGTCTTGTTGACCATCAACACTTGATGCTCCTTTTTGATTTCTACCTCCGCAGCTTTCAGCATTGCGAAGAGCTCGGGAATAGTCTTATTCATCCCTTGCATATTATAATTCATCATGAAGCTCTTGTAGCTTGGTGGCAGTGATTGGAGAATTCTGTCAATGACGCAATCATCTGGAAGATTAACTCCCATCTGAATCAAGTGATTATTATACCCAGACATTTTGAGTATATGCTCACTGACAGAACTGTTCTCCTCCATCTTGCAGCTATAGAACTTATTGGAGACTTCATATCTCTCAATCCGGGCATTTGCTTGAAATATTAACTTCAACTCTTGGAAAATCTCATATGCTCCATGACGTTCAAAACATCGTTGAAGTCCCGATTCTAAGCCGTAAAGCATGGCACACTGAACTATCGAGTAGTCATCAGCTTTGCTCTGCCAGACGTTCATAACATCTGGTGTTGCTCCAGCAGCAGGCCTGGCACCTAGCGGTGCTTCCAGGACGTAATTCTTCTGTGCAGCAATGAGGATAATCCTCAAGTTACGGACCCAGTCCGTGTAATTGCTACCATCATCTTTCAACTTTGCTTTCTCAAGGAACACATTAAAATTCAACGGAACAACAGCATGGGCCATCTATCTACAATCAAACATACATAAGCAAGATACTATCAGGTACTAAGTTCATGATAAATTTAAGTTCAATTAATCAAATTACTTAAAGAACTCCCACTTAGATAGACATCCCTCTAATATTCTAAGTGATCACGTGATCCAAATCAACTAAACCATGTCCGATCATCACGTGAGATGGAGTAGTTTCATTGGTGAACATCACTATGTTGATCATATCTACTATATGATTCACGCTCGACCTTTCGGTCTCCGTGTTCCGAGGCCATATCTGTATATGCTTGGCTCATCAAGTATAACCTGAGTATTCCGCGTGTGCAACTGTTTTGCACCCGTTGTATTTGAACGTAGAGCCTATCACACCCGATCATCACGTGGTGTCTCAGCACGAAGAACTTTCGCAACGGTGCATACTCAAGGAGAACACTTCTTGATAATTTTAGTGAGAGATCATCTTATAATGCTACCGTCAATCAAAGCAAGATAAGATGCATAAAAGATAAACATCACATGCAATCAATATAAGTGATATGATATGGCCATCATCATCTTGTGCATGTGATCTCCATCTCCGAAGCACCATCATGTTCACCATCGTCACCGGCGCGACACCTTGATCTCCATCGTAGCATCGTTGTCGTCTCGCCAATCTTATGCTTCCACGACTATCGCTACCGTTTAGTGATAAAGTAAAGCATTACTGCGCGATTGCATTGCATACAATAAAGCGACAACCATATGGCTCCTGCCAGTTGTCGATAACTCGGTTACAAAACATGATCATCTCATACAATAAAATCAGCATCATGTCTTGACCATATCACATCACAACATGCCCTGCAAAAACAAGTTAGACGTTCTCTACTTTGTTGCTGCAAGTTTTACGTGGCTGCTACGGGCTTAAGTAAGAACCAATCTTACCTACGCATCAAAACCACAACGATAGTTTGTCAAGTTGGTGCTGTTTTAACCTTCGCAAGGACCGGGCGTAGCCACACTCGGTTCAACTAAAGTTGGAGAAACAGTCACCCGCAAGCCACCTATGTGCAAAGCACGTCGGGAGAACCGTTCTCGCGTAAGCGTACGCGTAATGTCGGTCCGGGCCGCTTCGTCCAACAATACCGCCGAACCAAAGTATGACATGCTGGTAAGCAGTATGACTTATATCGCCCACGACTCACTTGTGTTCTACTCGTGCATATAACATCAACACATAAAACCTAGGCTCGGATGCCACTTTTGGGGAACGTAGTAATTTCAAAAAAATTCCTACGCACACGCAAGATCAAGGTGATGCATAGCAACGAGAGGGGAGAGTGTGATCTACGTACCCTTGTAGATCGATAGCGGAAGCGTTAGCACAACGCGGTTGATGTAGTCGTACGTCTTCACGGCCCGACGGATCAAGCACCGAAACTACGGCACCTTCGAGTTTTAGCACACGTTCAGCTCGATGACGATCCCCGGACTCCGATCCAGCAAAGTGTCGGCGAAGAGTTCCGTCAGCACGATGGCGTGGTGACGATCTTGATGTGCTACTGTCGCAGGGCTTCGCCTAAGGACCGCTACAATATTATCGAGGACTATGGTGGCAGGGGGCGCCGCACACGGCTAAGAATATGATCACGTGGATTAACTTGTGTGTCTCTGGGGTGCCCCTGCCTCTGTATATAAAGGTTCAAGAGAGGATGAGGCCGGCCGGCCCCTATGGCGCGCCAAGGAGGAGTCCTCCTCCTAGTATGAGTAGGACTCCTACTAGGAGGGGGAAAGAAGTGGGGAGGGAGAAGGAAAGGGGGGCGCCGCCCCCCCTCTCCTAGTCCAATTCAGACCAGGGGGGAGGAGGCGCACGGCCCACCTTTGGCTGCCCCTCTCTCTCTCCACTAAGGCCCATATGGCCCATTACTTCTCCCGGGGGGTTCCGGTAACCCTCCGGCTCTCCGGTTTTCTCCGAAATCATCCGGAACACTTCCAGTGTCCGAATATAGCCGTCCAATATATCAATCTTTATGTCTCGACCATTTCGAGACTCCTCGTCATGTCCGTGATCACATTCGGGACTCCGAACAACCTTTGGTACATCAAAACGTATAAACTCATAATATAACTGTCATCGAAACCTTAAGCGTGCGGACCCTACGGGTTCGAGAACAATGTAGACATGACCGAGACATGTCTCCGGTCAATAACCAATAGCGGGACCTGGATGCCCATATTGGCTCCTACATATTCTACGAAGATCTTTATCGGTCAGACCGCATAACAACATACGTTGTTCCCTTTGTCATCGGTATGTTACTTGCCCGAGATTCGATCGTCGGTATCCAATACCTAGTTCAATCTCGTTACCGGAAAGTCTCTTTACTCGTTCTGTAACACATCATCTCGCAACTAACTCATTAGTTGCATTGTTTGCAAGGCTTAAGTGATGTGCATTACCGAGAGGGCCCAGAGATACCTCTCCGACGATCGGAGTGACAAATCCTATTCTCGAAATACGTCAACCCAACATGTACCTTTGGAGACACCTGTAGAGCACCTTTATAATCACCCAGTTACGTTGTGACGTTTGGTAGCACACAAAGTGTTCCTCCGGCACACGGGAGTTACATAATCTCATAGTCATAGGAACATGTATAAGTCATGAAGAAAGCAATAGCAACATACTAAACGATCGGGTGCTAAGCTAATGGAATGGGTCATGTCATTCAGATCATTCAACTAATGATGTGATCCCGTTAATCAAATAACAACTCTTTGTCAATGGTTAGGAAACATAACCATCTTTGATTAACGAGCTAGTTAAGTAGAGGCATACTAGTGACACTCTGTTTGTCTATGTATTCACACATGTATTATGTTTCCGGATAATACAATTCTAGCATGAATAATAAACATTTATCATGATATAAGGAAATAAATAATAACTTTATTATTGCCTCTAGGGCATATTTCCTTCAGGATTCCCCCCCATTCCTAGTTGGAATAGGATTCGGGAAGGGGAAAAAGGAGAGAGAGAAGGAAGGGGGGCGCCGCCCCCCTCTCCTTGTCCTATTCGAACTAGGGGGGAGGGGCACGCGGCCCAGCCCTGGCCACCTCTCCTCTCTTCCACTAAAGCCCACGAAGGCCCATCTACCTCCCGGGCGGTTCCGGTAACCTCTCGGTACTCCGGTAAAATCCCGATTTCACCCAGAACACTTCCGATATCCAAATATAGGCTTCCAATATATCAATCTTTATGTCTCAACCATTTCGAGACTCCTCGTCATGTCCCTGATCTCATCCGGGACTCCGAACTCCTTCGGTACATCAAAACTCATAAACTCATAATATAACTATCATCGAAACCTTAAGCGTGCGGACCCTACGGGTTCGAGAACAATGTAGACATGACCGAGACACGTCTCCGGTCAATAACCAATAGCGGAACCTGGATGCTCATATTGGCTCCCACATATTCTACGAAGATCTTTATCGGTCAGACCGCATAACAACATACGTTGTTCCCTTTGTCATCGGTATGTTACTTGCCCGAGATTCGATCGTCGGTATCTCAATACCTAGTTCAATCTCATTACCAGCAAGTCTCTTTACTCGTTTCGTAATACATCATCTCGCAACTAACTCATTAGTTGCAATGCTTGCAAGGCTTATGTGATGTGCATTACCGAGATGGCCCAGAGATACCTCTCCGACAATCGGAGTGACAAATCCTAATATCGAAATACGCCAACCCAACATGTACCTTTGGAGACACCTGTAGAGCTCCTTTATAATCACCCAGTTACGTTGTGACGTTTGGTAGCACACAAAGTGTTCCTCCGGTAAACGGGAGTTGCATAATCTCATAGTCATAGGAACATGTATAGGTCATGAAGAAAGCAATAGCAACATACTAAACGATCGAGTGCTAAGCTAATGGAATGGGTCAAGTCAATCACATCATTCTCCTAATGATGTGATCCCGTTAATCAAATAACAACTCTTTGTCTATGGTTAGGAAACATAACCATCTTTGATTAACGAGCTAGTCAAGTAGAGGCATACTAGTGACACTCTGTTTGTCTATGTATTCACACATGTATTATGTTTCCGGTTAATACAATTATAGCATGAATAATAAACATTTATCATGAAATAAGGAAATAAATAATAACTTTATTATTGCCTCTAGGGCATATTTCCTTCAGTCTCCCACTTGCACTATAGTCAATAATCTAGTTCACATCGCCATGTGATCTAACATCAATAGTTCACATCTTTATGTGGTTAACACCCATAGTTCACATCGATATGTGACCTACACCCAAAGGGTTTACTAGAGTCAGTAATCTAGTTCACATTGCTATGTGATTAACACCCAAAGAGTACTAAGGTGTGATCATGTTTTGCCTGTGAGAGAAGTTTAGTCAACGGGTCTGCCATATTCAAATCCGTAAGTATTTTGCAACTTTCTATGTCTACAATGCTTTAGACGGAGCTACTTTAGCTAATTGCTCCCACTTTCAATATGTATCCAGATGAAGACTAAGAGTCATCCGGATCAGTGCCAAAACTTGTATCGACGTAACCCTTTTACGACGAACCTTTTGTCACCTCCATAATCGAGAAACATATCCTTATTCCACTAAGGATAATTTTTGACCGCTGTCCAGTGATCTACTCCTAGATCACTATTGTACGCCCTTGCCAAAATTAGTGTAGGGTATACAATAGGTCTGGTACACAGCATGGCATACTTTATAGAACCTATGGCCAAGGCATAGGGAATGACTTTCATTCTCATTCTATTTTCTGCCGTGGTCGGGCTTTGAGACTTACTCAATTTCACACCTTGTAACACAGGCAAGAATCTTTCTTTGACTGTTCCATTTTGAACTACTTCAAAATCTTGTCAAGGTATGTACTCGTTGAAAAAAAACTTATCAAGCTTCTTGATCTATCTCTATAGATCTTGATGCTCAATATGTAAGCAGCTTCACCGAGGTTTTCTTTGACAAAATCCTTTCAAACACTCATTTATGCTTTGCAGAATTATTCTACATTATTTCCGATCAACAATATGGCATACACATATACTTATTAGAAATGATGTAGTGCTCCCACTCACTTTCTTGTAAATACAGGTTTCACCGCAAGTCTGTATAAAACTATATGCTTTGATCAACTTATCAAAGCGTATATTCCAACTCCGAGATGCTTGCACCAGTCCATAGATGGATCGCTGGAGTTTGCATATTTTGTTAGCACCTTTAGGATTGACAAAACCTTCTGGTTGCATCATATACAACTCTTCTTCAAATCCATTAAGGAATGTAGTTTTGTTTATCCATTTGCCAGATTTCATAAAAATGCGGCAATTGCTAACATGATTTGGACAGACTTAAGCATCGCTACAAGTGAGAAAATTTCATCGTAGTCAACACCTTGAACTTTGTCAAAAACCTTTTTCGACAAGTCTAGCTTTGTAGATAGTAACACTACTATCAGCGTCCGTCTTCCTCTTGAAGATCCATTTATTTTCTATGGCTTGCCGATCATCGGGCAAATCCATCAAAGTCCATACTTTGTTCTCATACATGGATCATATCTCAGATTTCATAGCCTCAAACCATTTCGTGGAATCTGGGCGCATCATCGCTTCCTCATAGTTCGCAAGTTCGTCATGGTCTAGTAACATGACTTCCAGAATAGGATTACCGTACCACTCTGGTGCGGATCTCACTTTGGTTTACCTACGAGATTTGGTAGTAACTTGATCTGAAGTTACATGATCATCATCATTAGCTTCCTCACTAATTGGTGTAGTAGTCACAAGAACAGATTTCTGTGATGAACTACTTTCCAATGAGGGAGAAGGTACAATTACCTTATCAAGTTTTCTACTTTCCTCCCACTCACTTCTTTCGAGAGAAACTCCTTCTCTAGAAAGGATCCATTCTTAGCAACGAATGTCTTGCCTTCGGATCTGTGATAGAAGGTGTACCCAACATTTTCTTTTGGGTATCCTATGAAGACGCACTTCTCCGATTTGGGTTTGATCTTATCAGGTTGAAACTTTTTCACGTAAGCATTGCAACCTCAAACTTTAAGAAACGACAGCTTAGGTTTCTTGCCAAACCATAGTTCATACGGTGTCATTTTCAACGGATTTAGATGGTGCCCTATTTAACGTGAATGCGGCTGTCTCTAATGCATAACCCCAAAACGATAGTGGTAGATCGGTAAGAGACATCATAGGTCGCACCATATCTAATAAAGTATGGTTATGACATTCGCACACACCATTACATTGTGGTGTTCCAGGTGGCGTGAGTAGTGAAACTATTTCACATTGTTTTTAACTGAAGGCCAAACTCGTAACTCAAATACTCTTCTCTACGATCAGATCGTAGAAACTTTATTTTCTTGTTACGATGATTTTTCACTTCACTCTGAAATTCTTTGAACTTTTCAAATGTTTCAGACTTATGTTTCATCAAGTAGATATACTTATATCTGCTCAAATAATCTGTGAAGATTAGAAAATAATGATACCTGTCGCGAGCCTCAATATTCATCAGACCACATACATCAGTATGTATGATTTCCAACAAATCTATTTCTCGCTCCATTGTTCTGAAGAACATAGTCTTAGTCATCTTGCCCATGAGGCATGGTTCGCAAGCATCAACTGATTCATAATCAAGTGATTCCAAAAGCCCATCAGCATGGAGTTTCTTCATGCGCTTTACACCAATATGACCTAAACGGCAGTGCCACAAATAAGTTGCACTATCATTATTAACTTTGCATCTTTTGGTTTCAATATTATGATTATGTGTATCACTACGATCGAGATCCAACGAACTATTTTCATTGGGTGTGTAACCATATAAGGTTTTATTCATGTAGACAGAACAACAATTTATTCTCTTACTTAAATGAATAACCGTATTGCAATAAACATGATCAAATCATATTCATGCTCAACGCAAACACCAAATAACACTTATTTAGGTTCAACACTAATCCCGAAATTATAGGGAGTGTGCGATGATGATCATATCAATCTTGGAACCACTTCCAACACACATCGTCACTTCACCCTTAACTAGTCTCTGTTTATTCTGCAACTCCCGTTTCGAGTTACTAATCTTAGCAACTGAACTAGTGTCAAATACTGAAGGGTTGCTATAAACACTAGTAAAGTACACATCAATAAGATGTATATCAAATATACTTATGTTCACTTTGCCATCCTTCTTATCCGCCAATCACTTGGGGTAGTTCCGATTCTAGTGACCAGTCCCTTTGCAGTAGAAGCACTTAGTCTCAGGCTTAGGACCAGACTTGGGCTTCTTCACTTGAGCAGCAACTTGCTTGCCGTTCTTCTTGAAGTTCCCCTTCTTCCCTTTGCCCTTTTCTTGAAACTAGTGGTCTTGTTAACCATCAACACTTGATGTTTTTCTTGATTTCTACCTTTGTCGATTTCAGCATCACGAAGAGCTTGGGAATTACTTTTGTCATCCCTTGCATATTATAGTTCATCACGAAGTTCTACTAACTTGGTGATGGTGACTAGAGAATTCTGTCAATCACTATTTTATCTGGAAGATAAACTCCCACTTGATTCAAGTGATTGTAGTATCCAGACAATCTGAGCACATGCTCACTAGTTGAGCGATTCTCCTCCATCTTTTAGCTATAGAACTTGTTGGAGACTTCATATCTCTCAACTCGGGTATTTGCTTGAAATATTAACTTCAACTCCTGGAACATCTCATATGGTCTATGACGTTCAAAACGTCTTTGAAGTCCCGATTCTAAGCTGTTAAGCATGGTGCACTAAACTATCAAGTAGTCATCATATTGAGCTAGCCAAACGTTCATAACGTCTGCATCTGCTCCTGCAATAGGCCCGTCACCTAGCGGTGCATCAAGGACATAATTCTTCTGTGCAGCAATGAGGATAAACCTCAGATCACGGATCCAATCCGCATAATTGCTACTAACATCTTTAAACACAATTTTCCCTAGGAACATATCAAAATAAACACAGGGAAGCAACAACGCGAGCTATTGATCTACAACATGATTTGCAAAATACTACCGGGACTAAGTTCATGATAAATTTAAGTTCAATTTAATCATATTACTTAAGAACTCCCACTTAGATAGACATCCCTCTAATCCTCTAAGTGATCACGTGATCCAAATCAACTAAACCATGTCCGATCATCACGTGAGATGGAGCAGTTTCATTGGTGAACATCACTATGTTGATCATATCTACTATATGATTCACGCTCGACCTTTCGGTCTCCGTGTTCCGAGGCCATATCTGTATATGCTTGGCTCGTCAAGTATAACCTGAGTATTCCGCGTGTGCAACTGTTTTGCACCCGTTGTATTTGAACGTAGAGCCTATCACACCCGATCATCACGTGGTGTCTCAGCACGAAGAACTTTCTCAACGGTGCATACTCAGGGAGAACACTTCTTGATAATTAGTGAGAGATCATCTTATAATGCTACCGTCAATCAAAGCAAGATAAGATGCATAAAAGATAAACATCACATGCAATCAATATAAGTGATATGATATGGCCATCATCATCTTGTGCTTGTGATCTCCATCTTCGAAGCACCGTCGTGATCACCATCGTCACCGGCGCGACACCTTGATCTCCATCGTAGCATCGTTGTCGTCTCGCCAATCTTATGCTTCCACGACTATCGCTACCGCTTAGTGATAAAGTAAAGCATTACAGCGCGATTGCATTGCATACAATAAAGTGACAACCATATGGCTCCTGCCAGTTGCCAATAACTCGGTTACAAAACATGATCATCTCATACAATAAAACTTAGCATCATGTCTTGACCATATCACATCACAACATGCCCTGCAAAAACAAGTTAGACGTCCTCTACTTTGTTGTTGCAAGTTTTACATGGCTGCTACGGGCTTAAGCAAGAACCAATCTTACCTACGCATCAAAACCACAACGATAGTTTGTCAAGTTGGTGCTGTTTTAACCTTCGCAAGGACCGGGCGTAGCCACACTCGGTTCAACTAAAGTTGGAGAAACTGTCACCCGCTAGCCACCTTTGTGCAAAGCACGTCGGGAGAACCGGTCTCGCGTAAGCGTACGCGTAATGTCGGTCCGGGCCGCTTCGTCCAACAATACCACCGAACCAAAGTATGACATGTTGGTAAGCAGTATGACTTATATCGCCCACAACTCACTTGTGTTCTACTCGTGCATATAACATCAACACATAAAACCTAGGGGGGAGGGGCGCGCGGCCCAGCCCTGGCCACCTCTCCTCTCTTCCACTAAAGCCCACTAAGGCCCATCTACCTCCCGGGGGGTTCCGATAACCTCCCGGTACTCCGGTAAAATCCCGATTTCACCCGGAACACTTCCGATATCCAAATACAGGCTTCCAATATATCAATCTTTATGTCTCGACCATTTCGAGACTCCTCGTCATGTCCCTGATCTCATCCGGGACTCCGAACTCCTTCGGTACATCAAAACTCATAAACTCATAATATAACTATCATCGAAACCTTAAGCGTGCGGACCCTACGGGTTTGATAACAATGTAGACATGACCGAGACACGTCTGCGGTCAATAACCAATAGCGGAACCTGGATGCTCATATTGGCTCCCACATATTCTACGAAGATCTTTATCGGTCAGACCGCATAACAACATACGTTGTTCCCTTTGTCATCGGTATGTTACTTGCCCGAGATTCGATCGTCGGTATCTCAATACCTAGTTCAATCTCGTTACCAGCAAGTCTCTTTACTCGTTTCGTAATACATCATCTCGCAACTAACTCATTAGTTGCAATGCTTGCAAGGCTTATGTGATGTGCATTACCGAGAGGGCCCAGAGATACCTCTCCGACAATCGGAGTGACAAATCCTAATCTCAAAATATGCCAACCCAACATGTACCTTTGGAGACACCTGTAGAGCTCCTTTATAATCACCCAGTTACGTTGTGACGTTTGGTAGCACACAAAGTGTTCCTCCGGTAAATGGGAGTTGCATAATCTCATAGTCATAGGAACATGTATAGGTCATGAAGAAAGCAATAGCAACATACTAAACGATCGAGTGCTAAGCTAATGGAATGGGTCAAGTCAATCACATCATTCTCCTAATGATGTGATCTCGTTAATCAAATAACAACTCTTTGTCTATGGTTAGGAAACATAACCATCTTTGATTAACGAGCTAGTCAAGTAGAGGCATACTAGTGACACTCTGTATGTCTATGTATTCACACATGTATTATGTTTCCAGTTAATACAATTCTAGCATGAATAATAAACATTTATCATGAAATAAGGAAATAAATAATAACTTTTTTATTGCCTCTAGGGCATATTTCCTTCATAGTTCGCTAATGTCATAATGTATTTTCTATTTATAATCCTTCTAGTCCTCTTTTAGCATCTGGATCCACTATCTTTCCTTTTTGTTGTTTTTTGGGATGGTTCTATGCAGCTACCACTCTCTAGATTTAGCAGCAGGCCACACGTTGTTGGCAATCCGACAAATCCTACTACTACCCCACGAAGGTAAGCACCGAGGTTTCTTCCTGTGTTTGAGCTTTCAAGCCCTTATGGTTGCATTCTAACTCCTTCCCCATTCCTCACTATTGCTCTTCTGGATGGTTCCATCTACCTGCGTCTTGCTTCTGTTCAACCTTCTGACCGCAAGCAATCCTACCCCATATAGGTAGGCACTCATGCTAGCTTCTTGTTGCGTTTTTTATTCTTCTGCAGAGATTAACACTATGCATTGTATGATGATATAATCCTTTCATGAATTTTATGGTTATTATAGTCACTTTGTGATTATCTCTATTCTAAAATCTGGGTGTTCTAGCAATAACATGGCTTGTTCGCTAATGCTTGCAGGTATACAATACGGTCTAGGCATTCTTTTATATTTCACCCATAAATGATCTCACACATCACTAATTGCCAACAACCTTCTATGCTCTTGAATCAGTATGAATAACTGGTGAAGATTTTTAATGTGCAAATACATAGTCCATTTATCACCCCTTTGGTTATATTGTCATAGAAAGAAGACATAAGAAGTGGGTGGCTTAAATATGAATGGCATAATAGTTAGTCATATGTAGTGTGTTCCTGACAAATAAGAGTACATGTCAACCTTTTCATTTGAGATCGTAAGTACATGTTCAAAATTAATATAGCAATGATACAATCTTCAATACTTTCTAAACTATGATGAGTTATCGATGCATCCAAGTGATATCGGAAAACACTCTCGATGAAAATGGAAGTGACACCTTACGTGACTGTATCAGTTCTATAAAGAGAACATGAGACAAAAAAAATTATAAAAATAGTTAGACATCTGCAACTAAGCTGGAGGGAACTAAAATCCACATTGAAAGTGCATTTATCTTGAAATTATATTTTGATGCGATGAGAATGTAGTTAGTGGAACTGTTGATGGTTGTTAAGGTTTATCTCAAATCATTGGTTCCTTAGAGATTTATCCCCCCCCCCACTTCAAAAAGCTTAAAGGCGTGGTTTTCCAATGACTCGAAGCTTTGGTTTTGGTTTATCTGAGTCATAGGACACCGCACTATCAAGAGGGCTCAAGGTGCTCGAATGACAATGTGGGAACATTTAAAACACCTAGACCATCTATCCTACACCTACCACCTAAAGAAGACCTCAAAACCACTAAAACCACATCTCTATATTCTCATGGGGTTGTAACCAAGTCCCTAGACGCCCCGTGCACACGGGGTCTCTAACCTCTGAGCAAACGAGCAAGTGCCCTAGTCTCTAGACACCCCCATGTGCATGGGTAACTGACTTGTTCTCCGGACACCCCGTGCGCATGGGGTCTCAGACCCTCATGAGCACAGGATAGTGGTGATGTGTCTAGAAACCCCATGCGCATGGGCCTAACTTGGCCCGTGCGCACGGGGTCTGCTGAGAGGCAATGGTCACTTATTGGGGTGGGTATAAAATGGGTCTCCTTCCACCTCCAAAGCTAATCTTCTAAGCCTTGTGAGCACCCACCATTTCCAAACCTCCATTTGTGTCATTCATGTCTATTACTCCACCCAAAAACTTTGATTATTTGGGGATAGAGAGAGAAAGACCCAATCTATAACTTGAACAAACCGATTTATGTTGCCCCCTTGATTTCTTCGCCAACAACGTATTACTCTTGGATCTTGCGCTTGGTTATAGGTTTCTCTGAAAGCTTCCTTACTTGTGGTGTACTCCGGAGAAGTTTGAAAATATGTGATGGTCTCCTTCAAGACCAACCCGAGTGATTCGAGACTCATTCATTGGGGGTGACTCGAGGAGAATATAGTAAGCCACTTGGTGACGCTTTGGAACCTTGGTTCCCACATCGCTCCAAGGGAGATCAGCACTTCCAACAAAGTGTGAGCTCTGGGATAAAATCCGCGTCCCTGGTTCACTTGTGGTTAATCCTTTCACATACTTTTTACTTTGCATTGTATGCTTGTGGGGCTTGCTAATTAGTTTGTTGCCTAGCTTACATTGCTTTGAGATGGCTTGCCATATAGGTTGTGTTCACCTAATTGCATATCTAGAGAACCTACTTTATTTGCAATTCCCTAAAATTGGTAGTTAAGTTTAAAATTTGTAGTCTCCTCTTCACCCCTGCCCACCCCCCACCCCCACCCCCCACCCCCTCTAGTCGATCATATCGATCCTTTCACATATGTTAAGCGATTAACCACATTAGAATATATAGTAAGGAACCAAACATAGAATCAATAAGATAAAATTGTGATTGTGTAATACTGAAGTCGAGGCATATAATTACTTCATTATTATCTCTATACTATGATCAGGATGTTCTAGCAATAGCATGGTTTATTCGCTTGTGCTAGAAAGTATAAATTGCAGTCTGGGCATTCTTTATATTATTCTCGTATCAATATGACCTCACACAACACTGATGGCCGACAACCTTCTCTGCCCGATCCCACATATGACTGGCGGGTGAATATATTTTTTTCTCTACTCTTGAATCCAACTAATGTTTATCATTGAAAAACTTCACTCACTTTCAAGAAGACACTTAACTTATTCACCAGAGTTAATAAGTACATGCATGCCTCACACCATACTACAAACCATTCTGTGTCGATCCAATATAACTTGTACTTACCATGCATATTTTGCTCGCCCATTTTACCCTGTGTAATTCTGCACGTGTTTGTATCTCTACACATACTTCCAGTTTCGATATACCAATAGGTCACTATATGTTGGGATATCTATTTGTGAACTTATATTTTGTTTCCATTGAGAATAGTGTTTGTCAATGCTAGCTTATAAGCCTTTCATATGGAATTCCATTGATTCTATATTTCTATTCAGAGTGCATTGCCAGCCTTTAATTCCACCGACACTGCTACTTGCGAGTACAAACTCTTCAGAGAATAACGGCATGAACAAAACTAAGCGCAACCTTGCGATAAAAAGTTGTGGATATGTGAGATGCTCCCTCAGTTCATCCATGATGTTCACTGTGCTAAGCCAATTATCCATTTAGGTTTTCCTTAAGGAGCCTGGCAGATCCATGCATAAATATAGACCCAGAATGAGTTATATTATGCTACTTATATGTAATGGATATTTTAAAATTACATAATAATCAAATACAATAAATTATATTATTTTCAGTTTCAATTGTCACTTTATTTCCAATGTTCATATTCCTACAAAAGAAAAACAAATCTTGCTTACATATATTGCAACCAATTTCCGCATTAACGTGTGGGGTATCATCTAGTTAAAACAAAAAAAAACGGTGGATTAATAAGAGGTAAAAGCCAATGGTGGGGTTATGTGGTAGCCAGGGGGCGTTGCCCCCGGCCCTCGTGTTGGCTCTGCCAATGATCAATGTGTTTAAGTGAGATCGGTGGTATTCTGAGAGAGAGGGAGGAGGGAGGGAGAGGAGACGCAAAAGAAGTAATGGATGCTACCTTGCGGTGAATTCTACGGCAGCGAGGACTGCAAGGAAAAGACTGCGCTGGTGTCGGCCGCTGTGGCGAATTCTTCGCCAACGTCTATTGCCACGCCGACAGATGTGCGCCCGGAGTTACCTCCTCTTTGACACCGCTGCTTCCCATTTTGTTGTCGAAAGTGCTGCCCTCCGGGCAGAAGGGGCCCTGCACCGCCTCACCGTTGCTGCTGGGTCCTTTGCATTTTTGTGGAGTCCTTTTTGCAAAGTTTCGATCCAGTTGTACTAGCATTGTATTCTGGTTTATCCTGCTCCTTATGAATGAACTACTTAATATAAGAGCGTTTTTGACACTATTGTAGTGTTGAAAATGCTCTTATATTATGGGACGGGGGAGTAGAAACTACTATTATCTCTAAGAAATCTTTCGAATACACGACACGGTCTAAATACAGACTGACAAAAGGAATTAAAGAAGGCTTGGAAAATCTATATTGTTGGTTATGCCACTCTGGTTAATTTAAGATATAGGGAACATATGCCGCTTACCGTGATTCAAGATCCATGCATATAATATCCATTCCCAGCCGTTTTGGCTAATGCATTGTGATTTGGCTCAACTGCTTTTATAACACCGGAAAAGGCATGATAGCTTAAGGGATGCTCTTCCTTGCCACTCTCCTACAGACTATAGGACAAGGAACTCATCTTCACTTAGACAATCCTCCATTTTCCCTACTGCATATTACCTAACCTGGTCAGCGGCCATTATAATAATCAGCCCATGAATTCCACTTCTGAAAAAAAAATCTACAACCATCCTCCAACAATCCCCAAACCAATATACCATAACCTGCAGCAAAAGAAAAACAAATTGCAGCCAATTGTACTGAATTTTTTTGAAGGGGGTGACCCCCGGCCTCTGCATCAAGGTGATCCATGCAGTCACATTATTAATTATTCATCAAGACATTACAAAGTAATATTCCATCCGTCCGTCAATAAGTGTACATCTAGCATTTGTCTTAAGTCAAAGTTTTAAAATTTTGACCAACTTTTTAAGGAAAAGGAGCAGCATTTATGTTACTAAATTAGTATTATTAGATCCATTTTGAGATGTACTTTGATAATATACCAATTTGATGTCATATATGTTACTACTATTTTTTATAAAGTTTATCAAAATTTTAAAATTTTGACTTAGAACAAAAACTAGATGTACACATATTCACGGACAGAGGGAATACATCAAAGTCTGAAGCCACCATCTTGACACCGTTACTCCTATTAACTTGATGAAGGGGTGCAGATTCTCGGAGCCGTATATCCAGGCATCACACCAAATCCCAATATCTAAAGTCGAAGGCCCCAACAGCAGAGTGCTTTCGTTGTTGGTGCTCTTTCCGATCTCAATACATTCCACTGCTTCACTGGAAATTTTGTTTACCCAAACTGTACTTCAGCTTGGTAGTTTCCACCGCATGTCCAAGAGTGAGCCCTGTGATTTGACGTTAAACTTGAAAAGGCCACCAAAAGACGGATTACACCCAAAATATTGTTTGAAAGCTACCGCTTAGTAACTAATGTCAAGGATGAATTCCTCCATTAAGCAGATGTATTTTTGTTATTCCATTCAACCGCCCTTTTATGTTTGCATACATTAAGCAAATTTGTAATTTCAGCTTTGAAGGAAGATAGATGGAATATGGCACCATGCCTTGCCTTGGACTTCCTCTAAAGACGAGCTAGAACTGGAAGGCGCTTCGGGCTGTCAGGGCATCATGTAAAATGCAGACGGTAATACGGGCGTCTATTATGCGCGTGATTGCTTACCTGCAGGTTTTCCAGCTCTGTCGCGTCATCCCCGCGTCTGACCGCTGTAAGGCCAACTCCACCGCGCGATCCCAAACGGACGTCTGGATTGGCTGGATTTTGTCTCTTTGGGGTGCCGATGAATTCGTCCGTGTCCGGCTTTGTCAGATGGGTCGTGCGTGCGCCCACCGCGCGGCCGCACCCCAAATCGTGTTCGGGGTGGATGTGAATAAAAAAATATATAAACTAGAATGAAATAACTAAAAAAAAAAATAAACGCATTTAAAAAAACATAAAACATATATAGGGGTCGGCCACAAAACGGCTCAGTTTCCACGGTCACTTAAAAGGCCCAGTTTCATAATTAACATATAAAAACAAAATAAAAACGCCTCCCGCGCGCTCCTACCGCGCCCGTCAGTGCCGTGGCCGTCTCCGTCTTCACTGGCCGCCGGTGTCGTCGTCATCGCTGATGAGGTCGACGTAGGCCGGCGGCGTCCACAGGTGGACCGGCGGTGCGTGGTAGACGGGGGCGGGCTGGACGGCCGGAGGTGCCTGCACCACCTCCTCCCGGGGCGACTCCTCCCGCTCCGGTGACCGCGGCGGAGTGGGGCACCAGTTCACGCCCACGCCGGCGGCCATCTCCGGAGCAGTGCAGGACCAGCCCCTACCCCTGGCCCAGCAGCTGCTGGAACGCGGCCGGCGGGTCCTCCTCCATCGCCTCCTCTGTGACGGCCGCCATCTACAGCTCCAGGAAGGCGACGTCCCCGGCGGCAGAGAGGGCCATGGTCTCCTCCAGGCCGTCCCACTGCCGCTCGTCCTCCGTGTTCATGGAGTCCTCCATGACACGCTGCAGGAGACGGGCCTCCTCCTCCGCTGTCATGCGAGGAGGGGGAGGTGGCGACGGAGACGGGGAAGGCGACGGCGTGGGCGTGACGCCACGCACCCGCCTACGCCCACGCTCCTGGGGAGCAGGCGCTGCGCGCTGCTGTCGTGGCCGCCGCGGCCCCGTCGAGGTGCCGGCGAAGAACGACGCGCGCCTGGTGTCGTGCTCGTCACGAAACCAGGTGTCCCAGAGCCCGGAGTCGGGGGCGTACCTGGGGTCGTAGAAGAGGTCATTGGGGAGGAGGAGGCGGCGGCGCTCGATCTCCGTGTCACGCGCACGGCCGCTCGTCGGGACCGGCGGGATCGGGACCCGGTCGGCGGAGAGATGCCAGTTATTGGGGAGATGGACGTCGCTCCAGGGGAGCGGCGTCCTCGTCTCCCAATAACGGCGGCACACCGACGCGCGGATGTAATGCCGGTCGCGCTCGCCGGCGGACGTGGGCACGATGGAGAAGGAGGGCTGCGCGGGGGCCCGGCGTGGTGGCGATGGCGACACGGGCGTCCCGGCGAGGAACCAGCCTCGCGGTCGTGCTTGCCTTTGCGGTCCATGGCTGCAAGCGGCCGGCCGGCGAGGTGTTGGCTAGGGTTTGGGACTGGGGCTGTCGGGTTTTGAGGAGGCCGCGGGATGGCGTGGGGCAGTGTGGACGACGACCCGTCCACACTTCCCACTTAAAGAAGAACAACGACCGTTCGACGTGCGGATGACAGATGGGGCCGCCCGCTCGTGTGCATTGATGTGGGCTGGTGGGAGGTAGGTAGCCGCCTACCACGCGGCCCCGATGCGGACGAAACGCGCGTCCGTTTGGTGTCCATCGCGACCCAAACCCGACGCAAGTTTGCGCTCGAAATGAGTCGGCCCGGACACAAAACGGACAAGATGGGTTCGGTCCGTCACGCGCTGGGCCGCCTCCTTTGTCCGTTTTATCTCAAATGAACGAGCCGCACAGGATAAGGTCGGGCGATGGAGTTGGCCTAATCCGTGCAACGGAGAAGAGCGAGCTGAGCGCATCGACCCAAGCTGTCATGAACCCACGTGTATTCATGGTTGCCGACCATGCCAGAAGAATTTGTAACTTCAATGCAAAGAAACACAATGGTGAATAGATACATCTAGATACTTGTCGCTCAAACGGACCAACTTGAGCTCAGAATGTTGACATTATCCAGCAACTTGACCTGACAGGGAAAAACATGCAACAGACATGAGAAGTTCAGTAAACAAACAGTCTGAACGAGAAGTACTTGTAAATTCAACACTAGAGCCGGTGAACCTTCGGCTTTTTGAACAGGCATACAATTCGGCGAACAAGCAGTTTGAACCCAAATATTAACCATTCTAAAGAACCATGCCGATGCATTGTCAAAGGCCACAGAACACAGAACCAGAACTGAACGGCCGTTATGAACTCAGCCAAGTAAGGTTGAGTTCATACTGGTTTGGACGTGGCTACAAAACATAGAACCAGAACTAACACA
Organism: Triticum urartu; assembly: GCF_056163025.1. Lineage (NCBI taxonomy): Eukaryota > Viridiplantae > Streptophyta > Magnoliopsida > Poales > Poaceae > Triticum > Triticum urartu. Next base: position 579,671,086 of record NC_141878.1, on the reverse strand, counting down.
TGTGCGCACGATCGACACCACCAGCACATGCACGTGGCCGCGACATCTGACATCCACCCCAGTAGATTTCCAGTGTCAGATGGTAACGACCGTGCACAACAATTTGGTGAGAGGAGGGGAAAATAGTACCCCTAAGCTAGCATCTCACTGTCGTGAGGTTTATCTCTGTAAATTTGGTCACGTTCACTGTAAATTTGCGAATGAGTGTTCCACGAGCTAATTTGTGCCTCACAACTGCACAAGTTGTTCCTTTTTGACCGATTTGTGAGCGGCAGAAAGGGGAATTCGCGAGCCAATTCTCTTAACCCGGCGTACATTGTTTCTTGATAAATTTGGTTCAAGTAAAAAAAGTTTGACTTGGGACAAAGAAGCGGTGTGCTTTAAAGCTGATCGGAGGGAATAGCAGAAAATGGTAGGTGTTAAAATTAAACTATAATCTGTAATTAAGGAAAATCTCCCCTTGCCCATTGAACGAGCGGTTGCGCCCGCATGGACGCCTGTGTCCGTCGCAACCATCGCCTCTCTCCCGTCCTCCTGAAACTGATGCATCTCTTCGGGATCGTCACATCTCTCCAGGGGATATATATACTCTCTGTAACCATCGATCAATGACTTTCGATTCAAAACGCGTTATCAGCCCGTAGAACAACCAGCGAGAGCAAAAGGCAACAGAGAAAGGAGAAAAGAGGAAGCACTCGCCGCCGGTGAGATGACAGGCCTCGTCTCCTTCTTCCTCCGTCTGATCCGCGAGGACGGTCGCCGCTACCGCCTCATTGCCCTTCGCCGCCATGGAGTTGGTGGCCACCGCCGTTTCCGTCGCCGGATGCAAGCCAGCCGTCGATTCGGCCGCAACGCCGCTGGACGTGGCGCTCCTGGCCGCCACCGCGCCGCTGGACGCGCCCCCCGTGGTGCTCCCCTCGCCCCTGGACGCGCCCACAATGGTGCCCCGTGCGCCCGTGGCCATGCGCCCATGGGGTTCGACCCCTGGCTAGTGGCCGGCCCGAGCGCCTCCATGGTGCACAGGGTTGCAGCCGCGCCTGCACCGCCCCCTGGATCTCCGCCTCCACCACCTCCTCCGCCGGCCGCGTGGCTCGCGCCGTCGACGCCAACGCCCGCCGCCGAGACCGCCGGCCCGCCCGGATACTGCCTCGTGCCGATGCGCGCCGTCGTGAACGAGGAGGAGGCGCTCGCCTTCGTCTCCGCGCCGACCGGTGCCTCCGGAGTCGTCCGCCTTGGAGCAGGCATGGAGGACGGTGCCGCCACCGCCACGCCTCAATAGGAGACGGCCGCGGGCTCGAGCAGCCGCACTGAGCAGCGCTTCGGCCGCCTTTTCGGGTGCGCCGTCGCAGCCCTCGACCGCCGTCCCACCCGCCGCGCCGGCTCGTGGGCTCCGGCGAGCCTCGGACTTGCCAGCGCCGCACCAGGGACTGCTCGCCCGGATCACGTCGTCGTCGACTCTTCTTCGGACGAGGAGGGGTCGTCGGTGCTACGCCGGTGACCATCGGAATCGCGAGGGCCTGCGGCGGCCCCTCCTCCCGCCGGCGCCGCCGTGTGACAGTGGGGATCGAGCAGAGGTGGCGGTACGGGGTTCGGATACTCTGACCCTTATCCGATCCGCCCGCTCCCTCCTGTCTTATGCGGTGCGGTGGCGTGTGGGCCAGCCAAAGGCCGGGCAGGCCCAGGCCCAGGCGCCCGCGGCCTCCCCCTTGTTCAGTGTTGTGGCGGGTGGGCCGGCCAGAAAGTGTGGATTTTTTTCTCTGTTTTCTTAACATTAGTACTAATTATTGTATTTGTGCAATTTTAGTCTATGTTTAGTATTGTTTAGTACTTAGGTTGACTACTACTTACATTTTAGTCCTGTTCTAGATTTATTCTATGTTAGGACTTGTGTAATTATTAGTAGGTGTGTTTATATTATGTAACGGATTGATAATATAAATAAAGTACCGGATTTCATCTGGGAAGAATGACATGTTCCATGTGTTTACCACATCTCATTTTTATCGAACATGTCTTTGCGATTGAGATCTTCTCTCGCATATCAAACTTGCAAATTTTTGAATGTTTCTCCCTCATTTTATTTGGAATCACAAGGTAATGAGTTGTGATCTACTGCTTATTTGCAGACTGTCCTCTCTTACTGTGAGGTCTACGCTTTGTCATTCTCGACAAACGATTACCTCCAACGTGTATTCCTTATATTTGAATTGTAGCCTACACAAGGTAATGGCGATGTAGCCTATTACTGTGAGATCTAAGTGATCTTCAAAGTGTTATGTTCACACAATTGAGATTGAGAATTTTTCAAGTTTGCACTTGAGTATCAATTTTTTGCATTCTTATTACACAACCATGATGGTTTTTAATTTACCACCCGTAAATTAATTATCTCTGGTTCTCCCATGTAGGCGAAGATGACTGCCAAAGAGTTTGAGGAGCTTGCCCTCAATGGCCACAATTACCCTACATGGGCTATGGACATCAAGATCAGTCTTGCGTCCCGTGGGATAGCGCGTGCAATACAACCCCCGGAGACTCCTATCCCGGATGGGGCCACGCCATTGACAGAACAGCAGAATTATGCTGCTTTATTCATCATAAGGCACCATATTCATCCAGATCTCAAGTCTGAGTATTTACAGGAGTTATCTCCTAGTACTCTGTTTCTGGCCCTCAAAACGAGGTATGAACAACAGAAGGGAGTAGTCCTGCCAGAAGCACTCCATGATTGGACTCATCTCCGTCTTCAGGATTTCAAGTCCATCGGTGAGTACAATCATGCTGTTCATAAGATATGTTCCAAATTGCATTTTTGTGAGAAGGAACCTAATGAGGGGGAGAAGATAGAGAAAACTTTGTCTACTATGCTCCCTTCAGATAGGATCCTCCAACAGCAATACCGTGCTCGTAACTACACTGTCTATTCCGAGCTTATTCACATGTTACTTCAGGCTGAAAAACATGATGAGCTACTCACTAAGAATGGCTCTCAGCGCCCAATTGGGGCACAACCTTTACCTGAAGTCCATCTGAATGTTGCAAATAGACAGAAGTTTAATGGTACCCCTCGGGGTAAACAATCCAATTTCGAGCATAAGCGAAAGCGCAATGGGAACAGGAGATCTAGATACCCAGGCAAGGGAAAAGGCACATCAAAGCTCAGGTTTGATAAATCGAAGCTTTGCAACAAGTGTGGATGCTCCACACATTCTACTGAAAAGTGCACAATGCCCAAGCATCTGGTTGTGCTGTACCAGCAATCTCAGGGACACAAAGCACCTCAAGGGAAAAGGTTTGAAGCCAACTTCAACCTTCATCCGGATAGCGCAAAAGGAGCTGGTGGTTCGCACGATGTTCCTCCTGGAACGAGCAACGCCGTGATTCCTTATCTGCCTGAGGCTACTGCTGAAATGGAGAACACGTTGATTGAGTACACAATAAACAACGTGTTTGCCGACTTCCACTAGTCCCTCAATCTCCTAGTGATCTACTTGTTGGGGTAACATAGTAATTTCAAAAAAATTCCTACGCACACGCAAGATCATGGTGATGTATAGCAACGAGAGGGGAGAGTGTGATCTACGTACCCTTGTAGATCGACAACGGAAGCGTTTGGTTGATGAAGTCGTACGTCTCCACGGCCCGACCGATCAAGCACCGAAACTACGGCACCTCCGAGTTTTAGCACACGTTCAGCTCGATGACGATCCCCGGACTCCGATCCAGCAAAGTGTCGGGGAAGAGTTCCGTCAGCACGACGGCGTGGTGATGATCTTGATGTACTACTGTCGCAGGGCTTCGCCTAAGCACCGCTACAATATTATCGAGGACTATGGTGGCAGGGGGCGCCGCACACGGCTAAGAATATGATCACGTGGATCAACTTGTCTGTCTCTAGGGTGCCCCTGCCTACGTATATAAAGGTTCAAGAGGGGGAGGCTGGCCGGCCACCATAGGGCGCGCCAGGAGGAGTCCTACTCCCTCCGGGAGTAGGACTTTCCCTCAATCCTAGTTGGAATAGGATTCGTGAGGTGGAAAAGAGAGAGAGAGAAGGAGGGGGCGCCGGCCCCCTCTCTCCTTGTCCTATTCGGACTAGGGGGGAGGGGCGCACGGCCCTAGCCCAGGCCGCCTCTTCTCTTCTTCCACTAAGGCCCATTAAGGCCCATTTAGCTCCCGGGGGGTTCCGGTAACCTCCCGGTACTCCGGTAAAATCCCGATTTCACCCGGAACACTTCCGATATCCAAACATAGGCTTCCAATATATCAATCTTTATGTCTCGACCATTTCGAGACTCCAAGTCATGTCCGTGATCACATCCAGGACTCCGAACAACCTTCGGTACATCAAAACGTATAAACTCATAATATAACTGTCATTGAAACCTTAAGCGTATGGACCCTACGGGTTCGAGAACAATGTAGACATGACCGAGACATGTCTCCGGTCAATAACCAATAACGGGACCTGGATGCCCATATTGGCTCCTACATATTCTATGAAGATCTTTATCGGTCAGACCGCATAACAACATACGTTGTTCCCTTTGTCATCGGTATGTTACTTGCCCGAGATTCGATCGTCGGTATCCAATACCTAGTTCAATCTCGTTACCGGCAAGTCTCTTTACTCGTTCCGTAATACATCATCTCATAACTAACTCATTAGTTGCATTGCTTGCAAGGCTTAAGTGATGTGCATTACCGAGAGGGCCCAGAGATACCTCTCCGACGATCGGAGTGACAAATCCTAATCTCGAAATACGTCAACCCAACATGTACCTTTGGAGACACCTGTAGAGCACCTTTATAATCACCCGGTTACGTTGTGACGTTTGGTAGCACACAAAGTGTTCCTCCGGCACACGGGAGTTACATAATCTCATAGTCATAGGAACATGTATAAGTCATGAAGAAAGCAATAGCAACATACTAAACGATCGGGTGCTAAGCTAATGGAATGAGTCATGTCAATCAGATCATTCAACTAAGGATGTGATCCCGTTAATCAAATAACAACTCTTTGTCAATGGTTAGGAAACATAACCATCTTTGATTAACGAGCTAGTCAAGTAGAGGCATACTAGTGACACTCTGTTTGTCTATGTATTCACACATGTATTATGTTTCCGGTTAATACAATTCTAGCATGAATAATAAACTTTTATCATGATATAAGGAAATAAATAATAACTTTATTATTGCCTCTAGGGCATATTTCCTTCAGTCTCCCACTTGCACTAGAGTCAATAATCTAGATTACACAGTAATGATTCTAACACCCATGGAGCTTTGGTGCTGATCATGTTTTGCTCGTGGAAGAGGCTTAGTCAACGGGTCTGCTATATTCAGATCCATATGTATCTTGCAAATCTCTATGTCTCCCACCTGGACTAGATCCCGGATGGAATTGAAGCGTCTCTTGATGTGCTTGGTTCTCTTGTGAAATCTGGATTCCTTTGCCAAGGCAATTGCACCAGTATTGTCACAAAAGATTTTCATTGGACCCGATGCACTAGGTATCACACCTAGTTCTGATATGAACTCCTTCATCCAGACTCCTTTGTTTGCTGCTTCCGAAGCAGCTATGTACTCCGATTCACATGTAGATCCCACCACGACGCTTTGTTTAGAACTGCACCAACTGAAAGCTCCACCGTTTAATGTAAACACGTATCCGGTTTGCGATTTAGAATCGTCCGGATCAGTGTCAAAGCTTGCATCAACGTAACCGTTTACAATGAGCTCTTTGTCACCTCCATATACGAGAAACATATCCTTAGTCCTTTTTAGGTACTTCAGAATGTTCTTGACCGCTGTCCAGTGATCCACTCCTAGATTACTTTGGTACCTCCCTGCTAAACTTATAGCAAGGCACACATCAGGTCTGGCACACAGCATTGCATACATGATAGAGCCTATGGCTGAAGCATAGGGAACATCTTTCATTTTCTCTCTATCTTCTGCAGTGGTCGGGCATTGAGTCTGACTCAACTTCACACCTTGTAACACAGGCAAGAACCCTTTCTTTGCTTGATCCATTTTGAACTTCTTCAAAATCTTGTCAAGGTATGTGCTTTGTGAAAGTCCAATTAAGCGTCTTGATCTATCTCTATAGATCTTTATGCCTAATATGTAAGCAGCTTCACCGAGGTCTTTCATTGAAAAACTCTTATTCAAGTATCCCTTTATGCTATCCGGAAATTATGTATCATTTCCAATCAATAATATGTCATCCATATATAATATCAGAAATGCTACAGAGCTCCCATTCACTTTCTTGTAAATACAGGCTTCTCCGAAAGTCTGTATAAAACCAAATGCTTTGATCACACTATCAAAGCGTTTATTCCAACTCCGAGAGGCTTGCACCAGTTCATAAATGGATCGCTGGAGCTTGCACACTTTGTTAGCTCCCTTTGGATCGACAAAACCTTCCGGTTGCATCATATACAACTCTTCTTCCAGAAATCCATTCAGGAATGCAGTTTTGACATCCATCTGCCAAATTTCATAATCATAAGATGCGGCAATTGCTAACATGATTCGGACAGACTTAAGCATCGCTACGGGTGAGAAGGTCTCATCGTAGTCAACCCCTTGAACTTGTCAAAAACCTTTTGCGACAAGTCGAGCTTTGTAGACAGTAATATTACCGTCAGCGTCAGTCTTCTTCTTGAAGATCCATTTATTCTCAATTGCTTGCCGATCATCGGGCAAGTCAACCAAAGTCCATACTTTGTTCTCATACATGGATCCCATCTCAGATTTCATGGCTTCAAGCCATTTTGCGGAATCTGGGCTCACCATCGCTTCTTCATAGTTCGTAGGTTCATCATGATCTAGCAGCATGATTTCCAGAACAGGATTACCGTACCACTCTGGCGCGGTTCTCACTCTGGTTGATCTACGAGGTTCAGTAGTATCTTGTCCTGAAGTTTCATGATCATTATCATTAGCTTCCTCACTAATTGGTGTAGGTGTCGCAGAAACAGTTTTCTGTGATGTACTACTTTCCAATAAGGGAGCAGGTACAGTTACCTTATCAAGTTCTACTTTCCTCCAACTCACATCTTTCGAGAGAAACTCCTTCTCCAGAAAGTTTCCGAATTTAGCAACAAAAGTCTTGCCTTCGGATCTGTGATAGAAGGTGTATCCAATAGTTTCCTTTGGATATCCTATGAAGACACATTTCTCCGATTTGGGTTCGAGCTTATCAGGTTGAAGCTTTTTCACATAAGCATCGCAGCCCCAAACTTTCAGAAATGACAACTTTGGTTTCTTGCCAAACCATAGTTCATAAGGCGTCATCTCAACGGATTTCGATGGTGCCCTATTCAACGTGAATGCGGTCGTCTCTAAAGCATAACCCCAAAACGATAGCGGTAAATCAGTAAGAGACATCATAGATCGCACCATACCTAGTAAAGTACGATTACGACGTTCGGACACACCATTACGCTGTGGTGTTCGGGTGGCGTGAGTTGCGAAACTATTCCGCATTGCTTCAAATGTACACCAAACTCGTAACTCAAATATTCTCCTCCACGATCAGATCGTAGAAACTTTATTTTCTTGTTACGATGATTTTCAACTTCACTCTGAAATTCTTTGAACTTTTCAAACGTTTTAGACTTATGTTTCATTAAGTAGATATACCCATATCAACTTAAGTCATCTGTGAAGGTGAGAAAATAACGATATCCACCACGAGCCTCAATATTCATCGGACCACATACATCTGTATGTATGATTTCCAACAAATCTGTTGCTCTCTCCATAGTACCGGAGAACGGTGTTTTAGTCATCTTGCCCATGAGGCACGGTTCGCAAGTACCAAGTGATTCATAATCAAGTGGTTCCAAAAGTCCATCGGTATGGAGTTTCTTCATGCGCTTTACACCGATATGACCTAAACGGCAGTGCCACAAATAAGTTGCACCATCATTATCAACTCTGCATCTTTTGGCTTCAACATTATGAATATGTGTATCACTACTATCGAGATTCAATAAGAATAGACCACTCTTCAAGGGTGCATGACCATAAAAGATATTACTCATATAAATAGAACAACCATTATTCTCTGATTTAAATGAATAACCGTCTCGCATTAAACAAGATCCAGATATAATGTTCATGCTCAACGCTGGCACCAAATAACAATTATTTAGGTCTAATACTAATCCCGAAGGTAGATGTAGAGGTAGCGTGCCGACCGCGATCACATCGACTTTGGAACCGTTTCCCATGCGCATCGTCACCTCGTCCTTAGCCAATCTTCGCTTAATCCGTAGTCCCTGTTTTGAGTTGCAAATATTAGCAACAGAACCAGTATCAAATACCCAGGTGCTACTGCGAGCATTAGTAAGGTACACATCAATAACATGTATATCACATATACCTTTGTTCACCTTGCCATCCTTCTTATCCGCCAAATACTTGGGGCAGTTCCGCTTCCAGTGACCAGTCTGCTTGCAGTAGAAGCACTCGTTGCAGGCTTAGGTCCAGACTTGGGTTTCTTCTTTTGAGCAGCAACTTGCTTGCCGTTCTTCTTGAAGTTCCCCTTCTTCTTCCCTTTGCCCTTTTTATTGAAACTAGTGGTCTTATTGACCATCAACACTTGATGCTCCTTTTTGATTTCTACCTCCGCAGCTTTCAGCATTGCGAAGAGCTCGGGAATAGTTTTATTCATCCCTTGCATATTATAGTTCATCATGAAGCTCTTGTAACTTGGTGGCGGTGATTGGAGAATTCTGTCAATGACGCAATCATCTGGAAGATTAACTCCCATCTGAATCAAGTGATTATTATACCCAGACATTTTGAGTATATGCTCACTGACAGAACTGTTCTCCTCCATCTTGCAGCTATAGAACTTTATTGGAGACTTCATATCTCTCAATCCGGGCATTTGCTTGAAATATTAACTTCAACTCCTGGAACATCTCATATGCTCCATGACGTTCAAAACGTCGTTGAAGTCCCGATTCTAAGCCGTAAAGCATGGCACACTGAACTATTGAGTAGTCATCAGCTTTGCTCTGCCAGACGTTCATAACATCTGCTGACAGAACTCTTCCCCGACACTTTGCTGGATCGGAGTCCGGGGATCGTCATCGAGCTGAACGTGTGCTAAAACTCGGAGGTGCCGTAGTTTCGGTGCTTGATCGGTCGGGCCGTGGAGACGTATGACTACATCAACCAAACGCTTTCGTTGTCGATCTACAAGGGTACGTAGATCACACTCACCCCTCTCGTTGCTATACATCACCATGATCTTGCGTGTGCGTAGGAATTTTTTTGAAATTACTACGTTACCCCAACAGTGGCATCCGAGCCTAGGTTTTATGTGTTGATGTTATATGCACGAGTAGAACACAAGTGAGTTGTGGGCGATATAAGTCATACTTCTTACCAGCATGTCATACTTTATCACTAAGCGGTAGCGATAGTCGTGGAAGCATAAGATTGGCGAGACGACAACGATGCTACGATGGAGATAAAGGTGTCGCGCCGGTGACGATGGTGATCATGACGGTGCTTCGGGGATGGAGATCACAGGCACAAGATGATGATGGCCATATCATATCACTTATATTGATCGCATGTGATGTTTATCTTTTATACATCTTATCTTGCTTTGATTGACGGTAGCATTATAAGATGATCTCTCACTAAAATTATCAAGAAGTGTTCTCCCTGAGTATGCACCGTTGTGAAAGTTCTTCGTGCTAAGACACCACGTGATGATCGGGTGTGATAGGCTCTACGTTCAAATACAACGGGTGCAAAACAGTTGCACACGCGGAATACTCATGTTATACTTGACGAGCCAAGCATATGCAGATATGGCCTCGGAACACGGAGACCGAAAGGTCGAGCGTGAATCATATAGCAGATATGATCAACATAGCGATGTTCACCAATGAAACTACTCCATCTCACGTGATGATCGGACATGGTTTAGTTGATTTGGATCACGTAATCACTTAGAGGATTAGAGGGATGTCTATCTAAGTGGGAGTTCTTAAGTAATATGATTAATTAAACTTAAATTTATCATGAACTTAGTCCTGGTAGTATTTTGCAAATTATGTTGTAGATCAATAGCTCGCATTGTTGCTTCCCTATGTTTATTTTGATATGTTCCTAGAGAAAATTGTGTTGAAAGATGTTAGTAGCAATGATGCGGATTGGATCCGTGATCTGAGGTTTATCCTCATTGCTGCACAGAAGAATTATGTCCTTGATGCACCGCTAGGTGACAGGCCTATTGCAGGAGCAGATGCAGACGTTATGAACGTTTGGCTAGCTCAATATGATGACTACTTGATAGTTTAGTGCACCATGCTTAATGGCTTAGAATCGGGACTTCAAAGACGTTTTGAACGTCATGGACCATATGAGATGTTCCAGGAGTTGAAGTTAATATTTCAAGCAAATACCCGGGTTGAGAGATATGAAGTCTCCAACAAGTTCTATAGCTAAAAGATGGAGGAGAATCGCTCAATAGTGAGCATGTGCTCAGATTGTCTGGGTACTACAATCGCTTGAATCAAGTGGGAGTTAATCTTCCAGATAAGATAGTGATTGACAGAATTCTCTAATCACCATCACCAAGTTAGTAGAACTTCGTGATGAACTATAATATGCAAGGTTAACGGAAACAACTCCCAAGCTCTTCGTGATGCTGAAATCAACGAAGGTAGAAATCAAGAAAAACATCAACTGTTGATGGTTGACAAGACCACTAGTTTCATGAAAAGGGCAAAGGGAAGAAGGGGAACTTCAAGAAGAACGGCAAGCAAGTTGTTGCTCAAGTGAAGAAGCCCAAGTCTGATCCTAAGCCTGAGACTAAGTGCTTCTATTGCAAAGGGACTGGTCACTGGAAGTGGAACTGCCCCAAGTATTTGGCGGATAAGAAGGATGGCAAGGTAAACAAAGGTATACTGGATATACGTGTTATTGATGTGTACTTTACTAGTGTTTATAGCAACCCCTCGGCATTTGATACTGGTTCAGTTGCTAAGAGTAGTAACTCAAAACGGGAGTTGCAGAATAAACAGAAACTAGTAAAGGGTGAGGTGACGATGTGTGTTGGAAGTAGTTCCAAGATTGATATGATCATCATCGCACACTCCCTATACTTTCAGGATTTGTGTTGAAACTAAATAAGTGTTATTTGGTGTTTGCGTTGAGCATGAATATGATTTGATCATGTTTATTGCAATACGGTTATTCATTAAAGTCAGGGAATAATTGTTGTTCTGTTTACATGAATAAAACCTTCGATGGTCATACACCCAATGAAACAAGTTCGTTGGATCTCAATCGTAGTGATACACATATTCATAATATTGAAATCAAAAGATGCAAAGTTAATAATGATAGTGCAACTTATTTGTGGCACTGCCGTTTAGGTCATATTGGTGTAAAGCGCATGAAGAAACTCCATGATGATGGGATTTTGGAATCACTTGATTATGAATCACTTGATGCTTGTGAACCATGTCTCTTGGGCAAGATGACTAAAATGCCATTCTCCGGAACAATGGAGCAAGAAATAGATTTGTTGGAAATCATACATAATGATGTATGTCGTCCGATGAATATTAAGGCTTGCAGCAGGTATCATTATTTTCTGACCTTCACAGATGATTTGAGCAGATATGGGTATATCTACTTAATGAAATAGAAGAATTCTGAAACATTTGAAAAGTTCATATAATTTCAGAGTGAAGTGAAAAATCATCGTAACAAGAAAATAAAAGTTTCTACGATATGATCGCAGAGGTAAAATATTTGAGTTACGAGTTTGGCCTTCAATTAAAACAATGTGAAATAGTTTCACTACTCACGCCACCTGGAACACCATAGTGTAATGGTGTGTCCGAACGTCATAACCGTACTTTATTAGATATAGTGCGATCTATGATGTTTCTTACCGATTTACCAATATCGTTTTGGGATCATGCATTAGAGACAGCTGCATTCACATTAAAAAGGGGCACCATCTAAGTCCGTTGAGACGACACAATATGAACTATGGTTTGGCAAGAAACCAAAGTTGTCGTTTCTTAAAGTTTGGGGTTGCGATGCTTATAAGAAAAAGTTTCATCATGATAAGCTCAAACCCAAATCGGAGAAATATATCTTCATAGGATACCCAAAAGGAGACAGTTGGGTACACCTTCTATCACAGATCCGAAGGCAAGACATTCGTTACTAAGAATGGATCCTTTCTAGAGAAGGAGTTTCTCTCGAAAGAAGTGAGTGGGAGGAAAATAGAACTTGATGAAGTAACTGTACCTGCTCCCTTATTGGAAAGTAGTTCATCACAGAAATTTGTTCCTGTGACTACTACACCAATTAGTGAGGAAGCTAATGATGATGATCATATAACTTCAGATCAAGTTACTACCGAACCTCGTAGGTAAACCAGAGTGAGATCCACACCAGAGTGGTACGGTAATCCTGTTCTGTAGGTCATGTTACTTGACCATGACGAACCTATGAACTATGAGGAAGCGATGATGAGCCCAGATTCCACGAAATGGCCTGAGGCCATGAAATCTGAGATGAGATCCATGTATGAGAACAAAGTATGGACTTTGATTGACTTGCCCAATGATTGGCGAGCCATTGAGATTAAATGGATCTTCAAGAGGAAGACGGACACTTATAGTAGTGTTACTATCTACAAAGCTAGAATTGTCGCAAAAAGGTTTTCGACAAGTTCAAGGTGTTGACTACGATGAGAGTTTCTCACTCGTATCTATGCTTAAGTCTGTCCGAATCATGTTAGAAATTGCCACGTTTTATGAAATCTGGCAAATGGATAAACAAAATTACATTCCTTAATGGATTTCTTAAAGAAGAGTTGTATATGATGCAACCAAAAGGTTTTGTCAATCCTAAAAGTGCTAACAAAATATGCAAGCTCCAGCAATCGATCTATGGACTGGTGCAAGCATCTCGGAGTTGGAATATACGCTTTGATAAGTTGATCAAAGCATATAGTTTTCTAAAGACTTGCTGTGAAGCCTGTATTTATAAGAAAGTGAGTGGGAGCACTACGGCATTTCTGATAAGTATATGTGAATGACATATTGTTGATCAGAGATAATGTAGAATTATTCTGCAAAGCATAAAGGAGTGTTTTAAAGGAGTTTTTCAAAGAAAGACCTCGGTGAAGCTGCTTATATATTGAGCATCAAGATCTATAGAGATAGATCAAGACGCTTGATAAGTTTTTCAATAAGTACATACCTTGACAAGATTTTGAAGTAGTTCAAAATGGAACAGTCAAAGAAGGAGTTCTTGCCTGTGTTACAAGGTGTGAAGTTGAGTAAGAGTCAAAACCCGACCACGGCAGAAGATAGAAAGAGAATGAAAGTCATTCCCTATGCCTTGGCCACGGGGAAGAGGGGAAGGAAGGGAGAGAGGGGCCGCGCCCCAAACCCCTTGTCCAATTCGGACTAGGAGGTGGCGCGCGCCCCTCCCAAGCCCAGTCCGAATTGGACAAGGGGTTTGGGGCGCGGCCCCTCTCTCCCTTCCTTCCCCTCTTCCCCCCTTCTCCTAATTGGACTAGGAAAGGTGGAAACCTACTCCAACTAGGAGTAGGAATCCTACTCCTCCTTGGCGCGCCCACAAGGGCTAGCCGGCCTCCCCCTTGCTCCTTTATATACAGGGGCAGGGGGCACCCCATAGACACACAAGTTGATCCACGTGATCATATTCTTAGCCGTGTGCGGTGCCCCCTTCCACCATAATCCTCGATAATATTGTAGCGGTGCTTAGGCGAAGCCCTGCGATGGTAGAACATCAAGATCGTCACCACGCCGTCGTGCTGACGGAACTCTTCCCCGACACTTTGCTGGATCGGAGTCCGGGGATCGTCATCGAGCTGAACGTGTGCTAAAACTCGGAGGTGCCGTAGTTTCGGTGCTTGATCGGTCGGGCCGTGAAGACGTATGACTACATCAACCGCGTTGTGCTAACGCTTCCGCTGTCGATCTACAAGGGTACGTAGATCACACTCTCCCCTCTCGTTGCTATGCATCACCATGATCTTGCGTGTGCGTAGGAAATTTTTGAAATTACTACGTTACCCAACAGATACTGTGATTGTTGGTACTGGACGTGCCATATTCACCCTCCCAAGTGGTACATATGTGACAATTGAGGATGCTTTATTGTATCCCGATTCTGCACGTACCCTGATCAGTTATCGAGATATCCGTAAAAATGGTTTTCATATTGAAACCCATGAAGACAACAAAGAGGAGTATCTACTCTTTACTAAAGATGACGGATATGGCAAAAAGGTACAGGAGAAAATTCCTTCTCTATCGTCTGGTTTGTACTATACGTACATCAAACCCGTGGAACATGTTGCATACAAAGTAATTTTTCAGAATGTTAATGCATTCCAAACCTGGCATGATCACCTAGGCCATCTTGGAATAGGGATGATGAGAAAAATTACTAGCAATTCCATTGGTCATAATTTGCTTGAGTCAAAATTTCCTCAATCCTCTGATTTTGTGTGCACATCTTGTGCCACGGGAAAGCTAATTTTGAGGCCCTCACACCTCAAAATACAAGCTGAACCACTTCAGTTCCTTGAACGTATTCAAGGAGACATTTGTGGTCCCATTCAACCATTATCTGGACCTTTCCGGTATTTCATGGTTCTGATTGACGCATCTACACGATGGTCACATGTGTGTCTTTTATCCACACGAAACCATGCATTTGCCAAGATAATGAGGCAAGTCATTAAGTTGCAAGCCCATTATCCTGAAAGTCGAATTAAGTCAATTCGAATGGACAATGCTGCAGAATTCTCCTCACATGCTTTCAATGATTATTGCATGGCTTTGGGGATTGAAGTTCAGCACTCTGTTCCATATGTCCATACACAAAATGGTTTGGCTGAAGCATTGATTAAGAGGATCAAACTCATTGCAAGACCTTTGTTGACGAATTGCAACTTGCCAACCTCTTGTTGGGGTCACGCTATTTTACACGCTACTGACTTGATACAATTGAGGCCAACTGCATATCACAGTTCTTCCCCTCTGGAATTGGTACGTGGAAATCCTCTAAGCATTTCCCATCTGCGTAAGTTCAGATGTGCTGCATACATCCCGATCTCACCACCACAGCGGACATCTATGGGCCCACACAGGAAGTTGGGGATCTATGTGGGGTACAAATCGCCGTCAATTATGAAGTACCTGGAACCCCTGACTCGGGATCTGTTCACAGCCCGTCATGCTGATTGCATATTTAATGAGGAACATTTTCCGGCATTAGGGGGAGATTTCAAGTACCAGAAAGAATGCCCGGAAATTGATTGGAATGCTCATTCCATTTCATCCTCTGATCCACGTACCCATGAGACCAAACTTCAAGTTCGGAAGATCATTAATTTGCAACATCTTGCAAATAATCTGCCAGATTCATTTACTGATTTGAAAGGTGTTACAAAATCCTTAAACCCAGCCAGAAACGTGCCAGAAAGAGTGGAGGTACCAATAAAAACCACTCAACTCCCTATTCCTAAAAAGAGGGGGAGTAGTACGGCCTCTGACCTGGAGCATGCTTCTAGAAAGAAGCAAAGGAAATCGAGGAGAAAAACCTCGGAGTCAGTAAATGCAGGTCAACTCAACGTTGACAAACACCTGATGGGTAGTATACACCCAGTGGAAGGGCAACCTCCACAACCCAGTTCCAGTATGCACAAACTGACTGGGACATCGGAACACCCAGACTCAATCGTATTGGGAAATCACGAAGAGTCACTAGGGGTGCAGGAAATTTCCATCAACTATATTGATTCTGGAGAATTATTTGACCGTAAGACTACGACTGTCAACATATATTTTGCTGAAAAGATTGCAGATACCCTTCTCACTGATCATGATCCAAGGTCTATCGTTGAGTGCCAAAAACGCTCCGACTGGCCTAAATGGAAGGATGCAATCCAAGCAGAAATTGCCTCGCTTAACAAAAGAAAGGTATTCACTGAAGCAATACCTACACCTCCCAGTGTTTTCCCTGTGGGATTCAAATGGGTTTTTCTCCGGAAACGGAATGAGAACAATGAGGTGGTGAGATATAAAGCAAGGCTCGTAGCACAAGGTTTCACGCAGAAACCCGGCATTGATTTCACTGAAACATATTCTCCAGTAATGAGTGCAACCACTTTCCGATATCTTATATCTTTGGCAGTGCAAAATCGTCTATCTATGCAGTTGATGGACGTCGTGACCGCATATCTTTACGGGTCACTAGATTCAGACATATATATGAAGGTTCCTGATGGAATCTCTGTCCCGAATAAAAATGCAAAACGCAACATGTATTCTGTAAAGCTGAATAAGTCACTATATGGCTTAAGGCAGTCGGGACGGATGTGGTACAACCGACTCAGTGAGTTCCTTCTTCAGAAAGGTTACTCCAATAGTGTTGATTGCCCATGTGTTTTCATCAAGAAGTCCTCTACAGGATTTTGCATCATTTCTGTGTATGTTGATGATCTCAACATCATCGGCAGCACACCAGACATTGAAGCACGCAATCACCTAAAGATGGAATTTGAGATGAAGGATTTGGGTAAAACCAAATTTTGCTTAGGTATTCAACTTGAGCATCTTCCCTCAGGAATCATGGTACATCAATCTGCCTATATCCAGAAAATATTGGAGAAATTCAATATGGACAAATCATATCCATCTAAAACTCCCATGGTGGTTCGATCTCTAGACGTAGAGAAAGATCCGTTCAGACCAAGGGATGATGGAGAAGAGGTGTTGGGACCTGAAGTTCCATACCTTAGTGCTGTTGGAGCGCTTATGTATCTTGCAAATTGCACAAGACCTGATATTGCATTTGCAGTGAATCTACTTGCTAGACATAGCACAGCTCCCACCAAACGTCATTGGTTTGGAGTGAAGAATATCTTTCGATATCTCCAAGGCACAAAGGATCTTGGCCTATTTTTTCAGTTCCAGAAAAATCAGCACTCTGATGTGATTGGATATGCAGATGCCGGCTATTTGTCTGATCCCCATAATGCCAGATCTCAGACCGGCTTCGTGTTCCTACATGGTGGCACTGCTATATCATGGAAGTCTTTGAAACAGACTCTCGTGGCAACATCTACCAATCATTCTGAAATAATTTCATTATTTGAAGCAATATGCGAATGTGTATGGCTTTGCAGAATGATAAACCACATACAACAGTCATGTGGAATGGGTTCGATAAAATCACCTACCATTATCTATGAAGATAATGCGGCCTGTGTTGCGCAGATGCAAACAGGATACATCAAGAGTAATATCACCAAGCATATTTCTCCTAAATGGTTTTTCCCCCATAATCTTCAGAAAAGCGAGGAAATAAGCATTCTGCAAGTCAAATCATGCGACAACCTTGCTGGTTTATTTACCAAGTCTCTACCAAATTCTACGTTCCAGAAATGTGTCCATGGAATTGGTATGCGAAGACTTAGGGACTTACAGGTGTCAGGGGGAGTCTCTTCTTGAGATATCCTTATTTTAATGACATCACATTATGCTGTCTTTTTTTATGAGTATATGTTTCAGGATCTCATCAAAAAATTTATGAAGAACTTTTTGAAGGAGAATCTTTTGAGATGATAGAGCTTCCCGGACAATCGTGAAGATGATTCTACATGGTCAAGCGTAGATTAGGGGGAGTGTTAAGATTAAACTATAATCTGTAATTAAGGGAAATCTTCCCTTGCCCATCGAACGAGCGGTTGCGCCCGCACGGATGCCTGTGTCCGTCGCAACCGTCGCCTCTCTCCCATCCTCCTGGAACCGATGCATCTCTTCAGGATCGTCGCATCTCTCCAGGGGATATATATACTCTCTGTAACTATCGATCAATGACTTTCGATTCAAAACAGTAGGTACGAAATTTTGCCGTATAATCAGTTCGTGTGGTCCCGTCAGGGCCATCTTCCACTTAGATTTGTTCCTTTCCCTTTGGGCCTTAGCATGTGCCATGGTCAACCTTGGAACACTGCATTAGCACAGTAAAACAACCTCGAAAACAGCCTGAGTTGAACCCATGGGCGGGCCAATGGTGCTGCACATGGCAGCAGTGAAGCAAGGCGTGCTTGCAGTGTCAGGGAGTGGATTACATGTCCAAGTGATAACCATGATTGGTGACAAGCCAACCCGCTGGAGAAGCTAACAATCATGCATGCCATTCGGAACAAGCCGAGGAAACCAAACCAAACCAGCTCAAAAGCAACCACGCTTTCCTTTCTCCATCCCTATTCAACCCTTCCCCAGGTCAGGTGGTAGGCCGCCCTAATCAGTGCCTGTTAGGAGCTTCTGCTTTCAGCTACAGTATAATACTCAGAGGAACAATCTGAATAATATGTACTTAGGATGAAACCTGAAGAGCAAGCACCCACACCACGCCATGGCCGGTTTCGGACGAAGCGAGCGAGAGCGAGAGCGGACCCTTAGCAAAAACTTTGTGTTTGTGTCACCCATGCCGTGAACAGATCACGCACTCCACCGGGGTCAGTTTGTTTGCTGCCAAGTCACGCCATGCACATGAGCAAACCATCGCCCCTACCAGCATCCCACGCGATTAATACGGCGCAACCCGCAGCAGCCACGCACACGAGCATTGAAAGCTATCGCTCGCTGGCTAACCAGCACCGGCATCTCCGTCCGCAAGCCGGCGGCATGGGCGGCCATGCCACGCCAGCCTCCATGTGCCGCCACGCCATGGCTGCACCTGCACGCAGATGCAGAAGCAGTGCAGCACTGCAGCCTCTGGCTCTGCTGCACGCTGCTAGATCGGCTTCGTGGAAACAGTGCCCCTCTTCTTCCACTGAAGCTGCACTGCTCGGCCAACAAGCCACATGGAAGGAGACTAGAGAGGTGTTCACCTCTGCTCTGGATACTGGTGCTTAGCATCTTCAGGTCCAAGCTACCACTGCAGCTGCGGCAGTCATCATACCTGGCAGCCGGGGAGAGATTCCGGCCGGCTCGACCACCGGACCAAGAAGACCAAGGTGGTCTGGTCACAACTCCAGATGCCCCCCACCCTGCCCTGCATCTGCCGCCGATGACAGACAGCCGGAGCCAGGTTAGCAAAAGCGGCAGCAGCAGATTATATATATGCACACCCAGAGCCCAGGGGCACATTGGATTACACTGCACTTTGGTCAAAAAGCCACCTCGCTCGCTCGCCAGCAAAACATCTTTGCCCAAAAGGGCGCATGAGCATGTATCAGCAGCATGAGCATGATGATGATGATGATGGGCTGATGCTGCCTCCAATGGCACCTCGAAAGAATGAATGCAAGATCCTCTTCGCTATGCAGCTTGTTCCCGCGTTTTCCCGGTCTCCCTCTCCACGCTTCCACCAGAAGAGCAGTGTAGGTCAGGATGAGTAGATATGGCATGCAATGCAAATGCAGCAGCCCCAGTAGATAAACAGTAATGCAGATATGCAGATGCACTTTGCCCAGCACAGGGAGGCAGCAGCAGCAGCTAGTGCTCAGCCATGCTGGCTCACATACATGGACGATGAAACAAGTGATAATAAACAGGATAAATTTCTTTTGACAGAGAAGGCAGAAATTGTCTTGCACAGCTCGGGTGTCTTAATACGGCATCATCAGGATGATGACTCCTGTTGACAGCATAAATATCATCGGTATGATCAGGTCTGGCCCAGAGACAGGACATGTTGTGTTACCTGCAGAAGCAGCTGCAGGATTGTTAAAGCACACGGCCTGACAGAAGTTAACACGCACGGTCATGGGCCGACATTTCGTCAAATCTCAGCTTCTCCATTCATTTTGATCAGCAAAACAGTTAAACAACAGCGTGCTCTGCTCCCTTCATATGCTCTCCACCAAATTTCACTAAATTCAATGCCCAAAGCTGAGCGGTAAACTCACAAAAACGACTGAAACGACATCTCATAAGTCATAACATGAGAGAACTAAAAGCAACAACCTAAATAATCATGGTTATCATGAACCCAAAAAGATGAAACACCAACTCATAATCTGAGAGTATCAGAAACCACAGCCGACATCTCCCGTGCCGCTGCATGAACACAACAACCAGCATTCACGGCTGTTCATACACACAAACATAAATGCAGCAGCCTAGCTCCCCGTGAAGAACACAGGGAGCCACTGTGCTTCATCAGGCGAGAGCTTCCATTCTGCAGAGCTAGTTGGTATGCACATTAACAAAATACTACTGGGAGCCTCACTGTCACTGGGATATTTGCATCCTCAATTCATATCTTTGCTTCGAAACAACACAAAAGATCACATGGCCAATTTAGCCACATTGACAATCGGCAATAACAAATTCAACTCAAGAGGATTAAACAAAACAAAGCAGCAGTGACAAAACTCAAGAGGCAATGCAGATAATTAAATAACTCTCCAACATGCTAATATAATATCCATTATGTCCACAAAGGATTGTATGTACATCTAAGCACACCAAGCAGCAGCACTCACTCCTAGTTGCATATCACAGAACGAACGAACCCCAAACCGAGAACTTCTAAACAAAAAGGCAAAAATTATAGGTGAATTACTAGACACAATAACGAATTCCAACTAGACATATTTAACCCATATTGACTTGGACGATCCAACGAACGAACGAAAATTGGCTGGCAGACAGACTCTGTTAACCCATACTGAATTTAGGATAGGCGGCTTGAGCTGGCTGGCGATCGATCACGACACGGTCGGCTTCACCGCCACCGGCTTCGAGGGCTCCGTACCGAGCACGGCAGAGGACGCCGACATGCCGCCGCCGTTGACGGCCGAAGGGTACTGTGGGAGCAGGCCGGTGTAGTAGACGGCGCGGCCGTTGCTGTCGTACGCCACCTGCGGGTAGCCCTGAGCGCTCGACACGGTGGGGGCGGGGGCGGGGGCGGTGCCGTTCCCGTTGGCATTGCCGTTGTTGTGCGGGACGGCGTAGTAGGAGGTGCCGCCGGGGTTGGCGCTGGTGTAGTACCCATGGGGCGGCGCCGGGATGAAGAAGAAAGGGCCAGGGTCGGCGCCAGAGCCAGGGGCAACAGATCCATACCTGCCCGGCACCGGCAGGAAGGCCGCCGCAGGGGGAGCCGATGATGGAGGCGGGACGGGGGGCTTCTCCGGGAACTTGGTGACATAGTACTCTGCTGCGGCAGTCGGGGTGGCGGTGGCTGGAGGGTAGGCGCGGGTGAGGGAGTCGTCGCTGCCGTTCCTCGACAAGGGCGCCGGGACAGGGGCGGCCGGGGCGACGACCGGAGCAGGAGCAGGGGCGGCCTGGGGCGCCGGAGCCGGAGCAGGAGCTGGTGGTGGCTGCTGCTGCTGGGTGGCGTTGTCAGCGAGCTGGAGCTTCTCGAGGTCCGGGATCTGGCGAGGGAACTCGGCGGGCGAGACGGCGGGAGACACCATGGCGTTGTTGTTATTGTCCGCGGCCGGGTTGGGGTTGGGGTGTCGGTCTTCATTCTTGGGCGGGATCTCGACGGGGACGTTCTCCCTCATCTTGGGCGGATCGCCGGCCGGGTCCTTGACCTTGACCGCGGGCGGCGGCATGAAGCCGTAGTCGAAGCCGAAGAGGTAGTCGGGGCCGGTCTTGGACGCCGCCACCACCGACTGCGGCACGGCCATGGGCGCGGCGGGAGGGGGCGACTGGACGGGCACCGCCTCCTGCTTCATCATGACCTGCGGCTGCTGCATCTGCTGGTTCTGCATCTGCGGCGGCAGGGCCTGCGGCAGCGGAGGCGGGCTGGCGGACTTGAGGTCGAGGTACCACTCGCGCTGCGGCTCCTGCTGCGGCGGCTTGGGCGGGGAGGCGGGGCGCGGGGGCGGGGCGACGGGGAAGAGGAAGACGCGGAGCCTGGGCGTGGAGCCGCCCCGGGAAGAACCGCCAGATCCCGGCGCGGCGGGGGCGCGGAAGAGGTGGAGGCGGTCGTACTCGATGACGAGGTGCTCGAGGTCCTCGTCGTTGGTGACGGAGACGAGCGCGTCGAGGTCCTCGCCGGGGAGCTGGTACTTGACGCAGAGGTCCCCGCGGGCGGCGGCGAGGCCGGCGAGGCGCGCGTAGAAGTCGGGGAAGCGGAGCGGGCGGTCGATGGAGAGGATCTTGGTGTCGCCGTTGACGTAGGAGAGCTGGTTGTCGTGCGGCCGCGGCTGGATGCGGCCCCCGTAGCTGACCATCAGCCGCACCTTGGCCGGCACCGCCGCCGCCGGGGCCGGGGGCGGGGCGGAGGCGGAGTCGGGGGAGGCGTTGGTGGTGGTGGTGGAGTCGGGGTGGTGGTGGTGGTGCGCGTCGTCGGCGGCGGAGTGGGGGGAGGAGTCGCCGGAGTCGGCCATGGCGGCGGGGGCTAGGGTTGGTGGCGGCGATGGGGATGGATGGGGGGATGGGGCGCGTGGAGGCGTTATAAGGCGGGCGGGTGCGGGTGGGATTAGCGGTGCGATTAGGGGGGCTGGGATTCTGGAAGCGGGCCCGAGTTTTGGCGGGGAGTTGGGCTCCTCCGCTCTGGGCTGCGTCGGGAGATGCGTGGCAACAGTTGGGATGGGGCTGGCGCGGCCGCGAACGCGTGTGTTGGTGCCGTGGGGCCCGCACCGCCACTTTTCGCTGCTCTTCGGTTGGTTTCTACGTTTTCTTTTCTTTTTGTATTATCTTTTTTTCCTCCGATGGATTGGAAATGCTGGGTCTACCCCGCGGGGCGGTGCGATGCGATGCTTCTCGTCTGGGGTGGGGATGGTTTTCTTCTCCTGGTGGAGGTGGTACAAATGATTGATTTGCTTCAGCTGAGTAGCATCTGATTTTAGTTCTAGGTGGGCACGCTATGTATGTATCGATCGGGAGATCTAGATATTGCCATTCTCTAACATATGAGAATATGATCTCTGCCGATGCCATGTGTGTTTACCCACAAAAAAGAAGATGCTATGTGTGTTACCTGCGCTCTTCTATCGACCACTCATGTCTGGTGGCACGTATTAAGGATGGCACCGAACGACTGCGCCAGAGTGAAACAAGCCGTCGATGTTTTCCCCTATAAAGGTTGCCGAATATATAGACTTGTTCGAAAGGTGTTCGGTCGGTTCAAAACATCGACGAACGTCCATGGATTATGTTATGGTGACCTCCGACAACCACGGCGGCAAAATCGGGCATCGATGAGAAGGACAAAGGCTTCATCGGTCACGGGTGTAGGTATAGGACGCATTTATATGAAACGATTTTGTAGATGCTACGCGGGCAAGTTTTGGGTAGGAGGGTGACACCGATTGTGACCAACAACCTCCAACTGCCCTCCCAACCGCAACCCCCCTCCCCCCTAAACATATTTACGAGCACCTATCGTCGAGTAAAAGCGATGACGACGGATGCCCTTGTGCGACAAAATGCATGACTATATAGGTATGAGAAGGCACCGTGCCCCCTTAAAAAAACACTCGTTGTGCCGACGGCTAGACAACCGGAGAAGGAGGTTGGTTGCTAGTAAAAAAATATACAATCGAAGAATAACGTGACAGGGTTGGCCCATAAAAAGTGATGATGATCGCTGCGTTCGTGGCATTTTCTTGAGAGAAAATACATGATCTACATAAGTAGGAGGAGCTGCGCCACACACGGAGAAGGATAGTCGGTGAGGAAATTGGATGACATATAGATTTTTGGTGATTGGTGATATCATGGGTAAAACAGTTGAATGAAATAGTCGTTTCTTGGTGAAGGGTGATGATCATGGGACAAAAAACAAAAAAATACTGAACAACTACCCCAAATTGAAATGTGCCTCTCGAGCCGTCGATGTTTTTCCGTGTAAACATCGTCGAATATTTAGATACCTATTCAAAAAGTGTTCGGTTGATTCAAACGTCGACGAACGTCCGTCCAATGGAAAACTCTCGGGCAGGATGATGACACACCACCATTGATGGACGAAGATCATAACACGACAGATTGTGTTATAGTGACCTCCGGCGACCATGGGAGCAAATTAGGCATCGAGGAGAAGGCCAAAGCCTTCATCTATCGGGTGTAGGTATAGGAGGCATTTATTCGTAAAGAAAATGTGGATGGTACACGGACAATTTTGGGTACGAGGGCACCACCAATTATGGCTAGCAACCGCCAACTGCCCTCCCTTGAATATTTTATTATGATTGTCCATTATCCAGTAAAAGTGATGATGATGGTTGTTTTTGTTTGAGAAAATGCATGACCAACATAAGTAGGAGGAGGGATTGTGCACCCTAAAAAATGGTCTTCTTGTACCGAAGGCTAGACAACCGGAGAAGGATATCGGTTTGTGGCAGAAGAACACCGGGGAAGGATAGTGGTCTGGGGTAAAAGTCGGCTGGAGAAGAACATGAGAGCGTCCAAGGGTGAAAGAATTGAATGACATATAGATTTGCTTCCTGCGAGTGATGTATGATCTCACATAGGGGCGTGTTATGCATCGGTCTAAAGTTTTAGATATAGTCATTCCCTAATATGATCTCTATAGATGCTACTTTTGTTACTGATGCTCCTCTATCGGTCGGTTGTGTCTGATGACCCGGGATTACATGGTTGAGGCATCACCGAAAGTTCTCCCCAAAGTGAAATGTGTCGCTTGAGTCGTCGAAGATTATTCCTATAGATAATTGTCCATTGATGCATTGATGAATCTCCATCCCCTGGAAGGCGTAAGGGCAAGGGTGAGGACCACGCCATGCCACCATCGACCGACGAGAATCATAACACGATGGACTGTTGCAACGACCTCCGACAAACACTATGCATAGTATGGGTCGACGAGAAGGCACAAAACCTTCATCGATCATGGATGTAGGTATATGAGGCATTTTTTCGTAAATGTTTCATAGATGGTATATGAGGAGAATATGGGAGCCACCGCCGATAATTTTTTTAATTGCATGTATAAATTTTTTTTGGTGAAAAATGGTGTATACAATACACTAGAATTTCGGTGATGGGTGGTATCATTGGCGAAAAAAATGAAATAACATGTACCTCCATCCCATAATATAAGAACGCTTTTGAAGCCATGTTAGCTTGAAAAACGTTCTTAAATCCCGCTAAGTGGTGATTCAACATGGATTCTACATCTTGGAACCAAGCCAATTTGAGAGCGGCTTTGTGATAATGGAACCAACCAGCAAAGAGCTTACATTATGGGATAGAGGGAGTAGTATCTTGATGAAGGATGATAATCGTGGATTCATGGGAGAAGACAATAGAAAAAAAAAGATTACTCACACGACAGGACTAAGCGGTAAACCAGATCCAATCCAAGAGTATAATAAAACCCTTGTCACCAACGACCGTACTAAAAAATCGCAGCTGAGGAGGTCGCTCTCCCGGCGTGGACGCGCGGCACGAGTTTGGTCGACGCAGCGATTTTGCCATGGCCCATGCCCCTGAAGTAGCAACGTTTTTCTATCTTGCCGTTCGCTTCGCGGTGGCCAGTTGTCTCTTCCCGAGCTGCCGTGCCGTGCGTGCCTCACGGTTCGACGGCGACAGCCGGGCCGCGCGTCCGACTCGACCATGGCGCCAAGCCACCATCGGGCTCGCCTGGAAAGCAGAGCCCCCCACGGCCCACACACAAACACACAGCGCGACGCCACGCCATCCCCCCGTCATCCGGCCCTGCCCGCCGTGCCAGCTCCTTCCTCGCTAGCCGCACCGCCGTGCCGTGCGGCTCATCATCTCTCTCGGCCTACGTGAACCCAGTTGGCTCCACCGCACCGTGATCGGACCCCCGCGCCCGGTGCGTTTCCGTGGGCGGGGCACCCACGGCGGCTCCGTTTCCAACCGACAGGCCACACCCACACGACCATGCACGCACGCAGGTCGCAGGCTGCCCCCGTGGTGGTGGGCGCGTCGCACGCTCGCCCACAGTAACTCCACGCGGCGGTAGAAATCTGGCAGCGCGCCACGACGCCACGTCCACGTCCACGAGGCGCCACCACCGGCAGCAGCGGCGGCAGACCTTCCATGTGCCGCCGCGGCAGGCATGGCAGCCAGTCGGTCCGAACCCTGGGCCACGCCGGCGCGCGCGCGGGGGGAGACGGAGGAGGAGTTAATTCCGGCAACGTGTTAGGCAGTCGGGCAGTTGAGGCCCAGCCGGCCGCAGTGGCGCACTGGCGCGCTGTCGCCGCCGGGGGAGATCCGGTCGAGTCGTTTCCCCTGGTCAAAATCTGGGCCACGGCGATCGTGCGTCGCAGGCGCTGGCTCCCACCTGTCTGCCTGCCTGCCCGCCTGGCCCCGGCCGGCCGGAGCGCTGGGCCGGATCTTTGTTACTGCCGCTGTCGAATTCCCGTGAGCTCTGAGCCCTGCCGATCCGGATCCGCGTCGTCGTCGGCGACAAAACTCACCGCTTGCGTCCTGGCGATCGACGGCGGATCTGGCAGGCTGCTGGCACCGCACGGTGGCGCATGCGGCCAAACCAGCCGTCAAACGTGAGGCCGCCAAAGGCGCCGAGCGCCCGGCGACGACGAGACTCGCTGCTCCGTGACCCCGTCAATACTCAAATGTTCATAAAGCTCGCTTGCTAGGCGCACTAATGGGTGCCCTCAGAAAGGTACCCTGGGATGCCATGAGTAACTACACTGGTACACTGAAATGTGGGACCCGCCTGAGATAATGGAGCTCATGGAAGCGCGTGGACCCCCCGTTTGTGCTGCAAGGGCTTTTTTTGTGGATAGATCGCCACCGGCGGATAATGCAACAAACTTAACAACCGGTGTCATGATATGA